>NC_056482.1:7725359-8325359 GCF_008729295.1 Plectropomus leopardus
CGTACACGATAGATCTCTTGAAATTTTTAAATCTCCTCAAAAGCACTTCATAAATGCTAGAACTGGGAGACAGAATCAAATATATATATATATATATTTATGTATATATATGTGTGTATATATATATATACACTCTTNAACTAGGTTACAGAATTGTTATAATTTTTCTTTTCTTGCTCATTCCAAGGGGTTATTTCCTTAATAGTACATGTTCTCTTTTTTTTTTTTTTTTTTTTACAAATTTCCCTCTTTGATGTGACAATATTTTAGGGAATGCCTATTGGTACTTTGAAAGTAATGAAAGTAATGAAGATATAATGACTTAGTGGGTAAAAGCAAGTATAAAACAAGTACAACTGTCCTATAAGTTGAAAAAGTACACCACTTTACTGTATTGCAACCTTTAAAATCAGGAAAAAAAATACAATTTATTCCATACCAAATCAGAATCAGCCAATATCTAAGACAATATGTAGTCTCATATCTGATACAATATAATATCTTTATATTGCCCAGCCCATCGTGGTACATGCAGATTTTTTTTTTTATTTGTTTTATTACAAACTCAAGATGTTAGACATTAATATTGTTTTCTACTTTAATTAAATGATTTTTTTTAAAACCAACATCAGTCCTAATCATTAATATCCAATATTCATCAATGTTTGGAATTTTAACCCTTTACATGCCAGTTTTTTGTCAAAATGCCACTATGTTTTCAGATGGGAAAAAAGCAAGGAAAGATTTTTTAACATACTTCATGCCAAATATGGTTAAAAAAAAGGTGGAAATCAGGTGGAAAAAAGTTTTAAAAAAATTACAAATCCTAAGGCAAAAGCCCCAAATGACACCCAGAAATAACACAATGTGTGTTTTTTATGATTTGATGGCTGTGGGATGAAAATTGCAGTTTGAATAGTTTTCAATAGTGCAAATTTTGTTTCCACAGTGTATTTTGGACTTATTGTAGGAGCTGAGCTAGAAATTCCAAGGTTAAACAAAAATACACAATCTTGCCAAATTGTATTCCATATGCATAAACACAGCCCCAAATTATCAAAAATGAAGACTGAAAAGTGCATGAAATGTGCCAAACAATCCCTAGGGGTTCATGTTGAACATGTGTGCCAAAATTACACCACGTTGTACACTGCAAGTCCTTGGGCCTCCAGCAATACACCCATCAAGTTTGACGTGGATCAGATGAGCTGTTCTCGAGATATTTAAAGGACATACACACAAAGATTTGTTGGTTTATAGTCAGATTTAATCGTCTATAAGCCAGCAGTGAGGCTTTGCTCAGGCAGCTGTGCCTCGCTCTTCCAGCTAATGCCAGTATTTTAATGTTAATGCTCATATGTTAGGCACAGGTTACAGCATTTGCCATCTTAATTTAGCATATTAGCATGCTAACATTTGCTTTTTTGCACTAAACATTAGTAAAGTTAAGCTGCATGTGTGTGTTAGTCTCTTTCTAGCGATCTACTCTGTGTGTGCACATTTGGCTATTAAACCAGCAGTCAGCTCTCCCAGCCAGTCTCCATCTATCACTGTGGCTTAATTCAATCAGGACCCATGTCTCGATCAGAAACTGGGGTTGGCCGCCACTCCCGGCCAGTCACCATGCCACCAGCTGCCCCGCCACACCGACACAGACAGGAGGAAGGGAAAGAAAGATAAAGGGAAGAGGGGAGAAAGAAAGAACGTTAGGGTTAAGAAATTGGGCATGAACGAGAAGATAAAGTGAGATAAAATTTAAAAAGACTGGAGAAAAGCAGATGCTGCAGCGGTTTATGTGTGTCTGTGTTGTGTGATGGAGGAGCAACAGGCCATGTGTCTGACCATGCATTTGTGTTGCAGCTCTGCCTCGGAGGACTTGGGCTGCAGGCGTGGAGACTTCAGCAGGAAACACTATGGTTCAGTGGAGCTGGTGAGTCCCACCCACAATGCACTCATCTGTTTGTTGCTCTCTTTGTGTCTCGGCGTGACCATCTCCTCATCCTCTTTCCCCTCATCCTCCTCGTTGATTCTCCTCCTCATGATCTCCCCTCCCTTTCTGCCTCTCTCTTCTATTATTGCCTTCCACTCTTTTCTGTTGGCTTGGACGGACAACAGAGGGGCTGACTGATGAGTCATGACGTACTGGGTGTGGTCCAGCGCTGTGCTTTGCCAGCGTGGATCACAGTCGTTGCTCCGCTCACAGTGATGCAGGACTCTGCTGCCGGCTCAGCCTCCAAAGTTCATTTGTTTTGTTTTGACGCTGCTGGTGTAAAGCTGCAGCACAGTGTGTGTCTTTGCGGTTGATTACTAAGCTGTTGAGTCATTGTTGCTTTGGGGGGAGTGTGTGTGTGTGTGTACAAGTGTACGTCCCTCCACTGCGAGCCGAGTCTGTGCATCCCGATAGCCCAGAGGGACAGGAAGTCCTAGGGTTTCACACTGCAATCAGACTTCCTACCGGAGACATATTGTGGGTTTGTCCATGAGCACCGCGCCCCACGTGTGTGACAGATTAGTGTTGAGGAGAAACCACATGCTGCCTATCAGCACCAGCAGACTGACACTAGACACAATGCTGCTGTGTGAGGGGGTGTGTATGTGAGATGACGAGAGTGAGTATCCAAACACAGCGGTGAGCGTGAGCCAGGATGAGTTCACTGATAGCCTCAGTATTCAAAGTGTGCCCGTCACACAACAGTGTGAGACACCAGTTTCTCTTCCTCCACACATGTATTGAAAGACTTCTTTTTCTTCATCATCTCTGGAACACTTATAATTTGGTATTTCTGCTGTATAAACTACATATGGCAAGTTTAAGGGTCTTGTGTGGTCCATGATGGATTAAAGAAATAGGCCATTTGCATTGGCAGACTAGTTTTATGGATGAGAAGATTGTAAACAGATGTAACCCTTCAAGGTGTGATGCTAATAAGAGGCACTGGTTGTGTTGAAAAATGCTCACTGTAGGCTGCCACTTAGGCATGGGCGGTATCATAGTACTTACAGTATACCAGGGTATTTACAAATCCCGACGGTGTGAATTTAAACTCCATCAAAAATACGGACCCTCTTCTTTCTATCAACTTCATGCTGGAGAGGCTGTATTCAAGATGTTTTGCATGTAGTGCACCTCGCATGCGCTGGAGGTTATGCCGGGGCCACACTGCATGCGTGAGCCTATATATGTGTGTGTTCACATCGGCAGCGTGTATTGTTGCGGCGCTGCTGCAGAGCTGCCTGTTGTTATAACTACTGTATTTACACAATTAAAGGCACATACTCCACATAGCTAAGTAGCTACTGCATGTTAACAACACGGTCCTGCAAATGTTTCATAATAAAATGCCTTGTGTCAACAGAAACATTGTCAGAGGGCTTTTATTTTGAAACAGAAACAGGAAAAGTTGAGTCAAACAGATATATTTGTATTTCCACATATCTGTCAAAGATAAAGACAGACTGAGCATCAGTTAAGCTGTGCCTGAGTAGCAGCGCTCATGCTGCCAGTGTGGCTGTTCTAACCTGGTAACACGGGTGCCACAAAAAAACCCAAAACAACAGGTTATGAGACATGGAACTTGCTGTCATGTAATAAGTGTGTTGTGTATTGAGTAGACTGAAAATGGCAGGCAAGACAGCCTGCAGGACATTGCAAACTTGCAGGTCCAACATGGCCATTAGATACCGTCCAAAACTACTGTCACGAATATTTATCATCTTTCATCATTGATTATTAAAGGTCCAGTGTGTAGGATTGATTATTAAATCCCCAGTGTTTCAAAAGTATGTAATCATCTGAAACTATTTTTATGCCTTCACACCAGTGAAGCCTGCTCTAGCAAAGCCTTCTTAGTGTTTGATGATTTGTATAGGCCAATAAGAAGTGCTAAGAAATTATCGCTTATTCAGAGCTACCATCTCAGTGACATTGTCAGTAGCAAGAATTAGTTTAATCAAGCAGATGTAAAGATATTGCCAAAACAAAACTCACATAAACCTTTAAAATAATCCTTTCCAGTATAAGTCTGTTTCTAAGATGCCAATTCCCAAAGGTTTAAAAGGCTGTGTGGTATGTTTGATAGATGTGGATGATGGAAAATTAATGGCAGGGCTTGATAAGCCCAGGTTGATCTTTAGAAATAACCTCAGGGAGGATAACCACATGATGCCAAGCTTACGTCTCAACAATTATTTTTGGTCCTCGACTCTGCGGTGAAATTAGCTTTTTGTTTCTCTGTTAGAAAGAGATATATAATTGCTTATGTGAGCATACGAGGAAAAGTGTTTTTTTCTGGCTGTTTGAGGCTGCATGTCTCCAGGGGAAGTGTGTGCGAAGGCTGGGAGAGAGTCTGTGAAAATTCAGGTCCTGATGTCTTTTAGCCAACAAACAGTTCCTTGTGTGGACAGCATTGACTCTGTGTGCTCATAGTGTGTCCAATGTGAAGTTGGCAAGATATCAGCACCTGACATTTCCACAAAAAAAATTGTAAAATTGAGGAACTATTTTGGTAAAGTTAACCTATATAACTTAACCAGAGTGAATGATGTAAGCGCAGTATAAAACTCATTATTCCAAACACATATCACTTCACCCTTTGGGTTTCATCTTTTCTAGACACGACACAGACTCCAGTGTATTCTAATGCTTTGAAGAACATGTTTTCAAATGCCTCAACACAAGTGGGAGACACGGATTCAAAGCAGGGTCCCCCTAATAAGAGAGACCAGCATAAGCAGAGCCGTGACTCATCCTGCCTGTTTGTTTTATTTTTGGCATCAATGAAGCGGCGCTAGCAGTTGCCAATAAGAGCAGGTACCTCCACAGACACTGCTGTGGAGGTATGATTCACATTATTCCAGATTCTCACACACACATGGCACACACACACACACACACACACACACACACACACACACTGGAAACCACTTTTGACATTATAGGAGTGTAATGGATCAGGTTACATTTCACTGGTTCATGGACAGTTTGAAGCAGAAATTCTGTCTAAGTACATTTGATGAGGAAGTTGTAGGAATCATGGATGTTTTTTTTAAATACAAAGTTCCTTTTCTGTTGAAAGGAGACATGATGGCTGCTTCAATAAAATCTGTCCTTCTGTGTGTGTGTGTGTGTGTGTGTGTGTGTACACATGCGCCCTTATAGGCATCACATGTTCAGAATTATGCTAAAAGTAGCAATGCAGAATGACCGTACTGCCAAAGAGTCTACTGCTGGCTGCTCTGTGGAGGACGGACTCAGACTTTGAGCTAACTGCTCACATCAGCACGGGAACGTGCTCACAGTGAAAATGAGTAGCACGAAAAATGTTTTTGCCATCATAGTGAGAAGTACAACTGAGGCTGATGGGAATATCATGAGTTTTGCAGGTATTTGATCATAGACCAAAGTTTTGACCTGATAATGGTGCTATCTGAAGAATCAGAGGGTTTATAATTCAATTTCCAGATTCATAAATTCAATTCATCCTTTAAGGACCATGGCTGTTAAATTTAATGGCAATCCATTAAATAGATTACTCTAGGGATGAGGTTTTTTTTCTTAGGCAAACATAAAAGTTTGCGTCGCCCTGCTTCCCCTTGACAAAAAAACAATGAGATTTTTCCACTGGATTTTGGATTATTGCAGAAAATTAACTGTTGCGAGCCAAAAGTTTCAAACTTAAGGCAAAGCCTTTTGTTCAGCAAGATAATCGTCACAAATGAATATTTAGGATTTTTGAGGCGGAAATGCAATCACCAGAAAGCTAACATAAAGCTACACCACAGTGGGGCTGAGTGTTGATGACTTAAAAATAAAATTGTTGTCATTTTTTCTTTTCAGAAAATATTACAATTCACGATATATGTCTTGATATTTTAAAAACTCTTCTAGACTACCATAGAGTACTAAAATAAAAAAAATTAAATAAACGTTGCAATAATGTTAAATAAAGTACTTTTATAGTAAAGTTAAATAATGTACTGTTATAATAAAGTTAAAGAAAGTACTGTTGTTATAAACTTCAATAAAGCTCTGTTGTAACAACAAGTTAAATAAAATAGCTACTGTCATATAAAGTTATATTAAGATCTGTGATAATTAAGTAAAGCACTGTTATAATTAACTTAAACATATACTGTTATAATAAAGCTGAATAAAGTTGCTACTGTTGTGTAATAAAATTAAATAAATACTGTTATAATAAAGTTGAATAAAATAATGTTATATAAATTATATATTATTATATTATATAAAATACTTATATAATAATATAAAATATATGGCTATGTATAATAAAGTAAATAAAAATACTGTCATAATCAAGTTCAGTAAAGTTCTTTTTAGAATTAAATAAATCAAAGTGGAACTACTGGTGCTTTTATTTTGATGTGCAGAGCTTGTAGGCCAGATGTGTTGATGTTTTTGCTGTGGACTTAAAGCTTCCTATAATACATATACATATGAAGTGAAACAAGGTGTGATACATTGAGTACAATCAATATATCATCCCTACACCATGGCCGCATGACTTCAGCGTCACCACCATAACGATGCTGTAATGGCGTGTTCAGTGTGATGATGCTCTTTAGTCTCATTTAGCAACTTGTTATTTTTAAGAAAAAGCGTAAAAGCTTTAAATTCATGAACGGGGTATTTACTGACATATTTTATGTCATTTTAAAAAATCAAAAACATTTTTGTGGCAATCCATCCATTAATGGTTGAGATATTTCAGTCTGGATCAAAGTGATGGACTGAGCAATCAAACGACAGACTGACATCAGCAGCTCATGAACCACGCCGCTGGCATGTGTGTGGTGGAATATTCAGCCAGCGCGCACACAAACACACACACTCATCCACACAAATGAGCAAACAAACACTCCATGATGGCATCTGCGTTCAAACAACACAAAGGCAACTCCCACCCTGTCTTGTCACTTTATTCGCTGACAACTCCGCGCTCCACTTTTAAAAGCTTAATTGTGTGTTACGCGCCAAAGCTGAAGCCGTCGACAATTAAACCCGTTTCATCCTGACACAACATGCCTGGAGAGTGTGGTGGTGTTTGTTTTTTTTTTTACCATGCAAATTGAATTGTCTTTATTTGAGGCCCACGAGATGAAGGCGGTGACGGATAGGCGAGAGGTGGGCGCCGCATGGCTGTCTTAAAGCTGTGCGGTATAACACAGGAAAACAGAAAATGTGGAAGGTATTGAGGACAAAGTCCTTCACACACACTCTCATGTAGATTTTCTTTCCTGTGTGTGGTAATGGGCATAATGAACGCCACTGAAATGTGTGTGTGTGTGTGTGTGTGTGTGTGTGTGTGTGTGTGTGTGTGTGTGTGTGTGTGTGTTTGAGGAGCGGCGTGTTGAGAGGTTAGCTGTCAGTCTTGCACAGTGAGTGGTGAGCAGACGGCTCCACTCCCACCTGCCTACCAGTGTTACTGTCACTGCCTCAGAGGCTTTTGACTGCACTGTCACATTGAATTTATTCCCACTCTCAGCGTGTGTGCGTCTCGCTGTGTGTGACCGCGTCTGTTCGTGTGCTTGTTGACATTAAAGAGAGACTGTGTAACTTTTTGCTGAACAGCGGCCGCTGCGGCCACAAGTGACAATTACCACTTAATGGTAGACGGTTCTCACCAGTGGTGCCCCCAAGGTGCGACCAGTGGAGGCCATGGTCCTCCTCATACAGTTGCTGCTTTATTTATTTATTTATTTTTTTAATTTACATTTTCACTTGACTTTGTAAAAAAAAAAAATGCTGGGAACTGTATATGATGACATTTTGATCAAACATCTGCTAAAGGCATTGAAAAAAAAGTTTTGTGTTGGAGTTTGTTATATTCCAAATTTTAAATTTTGACGGAAAGATTTTCATTTTAATTGTAAATGCTTATCGGTTCCATATATCAGTTATCGGTCTCATTAACTGAAAAAACTATATTTGTTGGTCAATATGGGTTAGATCATGTCATGTTGGAAAGAGGGCTAAATAACACTCTGAACCTTGAACTCCCTTGAATTTTCAGTTTACTGTCACTGAGGAGTATAGAGACAGGAAAACATTCACATTTAAAAAAGGAAAACTTCAAGCCCTTAATGACCATTTGTATATCAATGTCTCAAAACGTTTTTCTGGCATGCCTATATGGGGAATTACAAAACCAAAAACTGAGAAAATGATTGATGAATTGAAGTCATCGGGGTCCAGCAGCAAAAACATATCAAAATGTCTGTAACAAACTCTCACACACCTCATGCAGTATAATCCAAGTCTCATTTATCCGGTTGCGTACCCAAACAGACTGACGAGAAACTGAACTAAAATTAAGACTTATCTGTGCTTTCTTCAAAGCCTGACTCCATTGACAAAAACAGTCATTTACCTCACTGAACACATTGAACTCCTGGTCTACTGTGGCCTTAATCTCTCATTTTTTTCTGTTATTGATTTTTCTGTTAATGTGGTGAATCCGAACTAACCCTTTAAAACACCAAAGTCACACAATAACGCAAACAAACAAATTAAATCCTTAATTTTAGCCTGCAACGAAGCACTCTGACTCATGAAAAATCATAGAAATTTGCACTAAAATGTTTTGAAATAAAACAGCAACTGTGATCTATTGCTGTATATAGCTGCAATGATTAAGACCTGTGGGCCTCACAACATACACACACTTAGCTTCTGTTGGCTCAACTCATTGCTTTGCTAACACACATGCTCAGATGAGTGACAGCCTTCTGAACAGGAATAAACACCTGTGAGTCATAACCAGAGCCACAGAGGCTTACTGCTGGAGAACTGCAGGATAGGTAGTTTATGTTGGTAGCTCCAGTTGGGGGTATTCGACAGAAACACACACTTGCAAACTGCAATTGAAAACTGACAAACCCAAACAGAGACTGCAGAGAACATCAGCTCACCAGGGCAGCTGCTTCAAAGTTTGATGTGCAGATGTTTTGCTCTGTATTTTGTCTGTGACGCTAATGATCACAGGATTTTCTGAGATGCTGCCTTAGGCTGAAACCCTCGTGTTTAATTGGTAACAAGAGGTTGCTGTAAAGGGAAAAGCTGTTCTGTTTGAGCTCAATTGCCTGTTTGACACTTTCACTTTCGTGAAGCTGCAGGGGCCAGTTACGACTTAAATATGGGACCAGAGGCTGTTAGTGCTCCTCTAAACTGTGCATTTCTGGGTTTTTTTCCTTAATGTTTATCATTTTATGACACTTTCTTAGATATTGTGTTGTTGTCATTCACTCTTGCAAACTCTAAAAATGTTTTTAAGGCATGCAACTTCATCAGTATGCATTATCTCTCTGAGTTTTCTAATGTAGAAGAAACCTCCTTTGTAATATAAAAAGGAAAGACACAGCGATTTGTCAGCATAACAAGGATCACATCTAAGATCACAAAATGTCACTTTTGATCATTAAAACAGCACTTTAATGTTAATTTATATGAGTCTGATCGCCCAGTGGCTCTGTTGGTAGCGTGGACACCCCATGTTCAGAGGATATGTCCTTACTGCAGTTATCCAAACAAATAAAGGCAAAAAAGCCCCCCCCAAAAAAACTTTAATAAATAAAATAAAGTAGTCTACATCATTGCCAGTAGTGTCGCAAAATAATGCAAGGCCCTGAGCATAAGCTGTCTCTGTGGCCCCCTCATCCTTTCTCTCTGGATCCATGTCTTTCTGACACACCTTTTTAATTGTTTATTTATTTTACAAAGTCAGTTTTTGCTCCTGTCTTTTTCCCTTCTTCTTTTCTTTTTTGGAACCTTAAATTCCCAGTGTAGGGGTTGATTTAACCATTTAGCACCCTTAAGAGGTAAAAATGGCCTCAGAGAGCCAAGGCTTTCAACTGATTTATTCAGCCAATTTTAAATTAGTTATGGCACTAATTACTGACATAAAACATTGCTAACAAAACCAAACTTTGGTTCAAGCCCTTTTTTAAAGGCTGATCAGTCCCACTTTAACCCTTCACTGTAATGCCCCTAATGGATGCTTATGCAAACACCCAAAGATTAGACTCCCTCTCCATCTATGTCTTGCTCTTGTCTCTCCATCTGTCTCCCCTCCTCCCATTTTCTCTGATACATAACTAATAGTCTATTAAAGCAGCTGATGCATGGCGCTCTGCTGCTGTGATCCGGGGCTTTACTGCAGCATCTGCCCACTCTTGAGGGCCCTTAAAGCTGCTTCACCCTACTAGCGTTACTCCTGGGTGGGCGGGTGGCCCGATGCCTTCAGTCCTCGCCATCGGATTAGTCATCGCCACTGTTGCTGTCGTATAAATGGGCAGATTATTGATGCTGTGCTGTTTTAAGCGCGGCTGGATTTGTCCTAGCCGCAGGCAGCGTTAATGCTAATCAGGTGCAGTCAATGGCTACATGGCAAACAGCCACATTACAGATGTAGTTTGTCTTTGATTTAGAATTTTCACCTCCAATTTTCTCCTTCACAAGTAGTCGGTTGTTATTTCATGTCTACAACAACATCCTGCATTATACATCCTTAGTAGCGTTGCAGGAGCCATCATGAAAGGGCTTTTCACTTGCATGTGGTGCGGCGATCAGTTTGTCTGATTGCAGCTCGACGTGAAGAGGTAATGGTTATGTTAGTATTTAAAAGATGAGTCTGGTTATAGTCTATATTTTTCTCGACATATTCCAAAACAGAGACTAAAAGCAACAATGAAATGATCCTCTAACAAGAATAGAGTGTGTATCCAAAGCCTGATTTGTTCCTCTGTGCCAAAGAGCTTTATTGTTGTCAAAAGAAACAGCTGAAAACACGATGGGCCTCTGTGGAACAGATGAATCAGGCTTTGACAACACAGTCAATATTTGAAAGCAGGATCACTTCATTGTTGATTCCCGTCTTGTCATGGGATTTCTTGATGTTTTGTATTGACACCATGCAATAAGGGCCCTCTGAATCCAAAAAACTTCACACGGTCACTTGAGCAGTCATTTAGGGGGAAAACAGACAGAACAATGTGAGGAAAAAGGCTGATAGCATTTGTTTAGTGATTTCAGTTGCCACATTTCACTTCCTTCTCTAAATGCAGCAGCTGTAGTATTTTTACTCTAAAGTGTCTGAGTCACTGGGTGACCTGTGTGACACACTTCATGTTCATACAGCTCTCAGACTCTCATTTCTGTCAGAAGGCCCTTATTGCATGCTCTGCAGTCTTTAATGATTACCCTCCTGAACTCATGTTCCAACCTCTTAATGTATAATGTTAAACAACTGCATACAGACACACACACACACACACACATATACACAGGCTACTGTCTGGCTTTACTGTGTCCTAACCAGTGTTATGCATGTTACAGAAAATTAGCAGCCTAATTGCTTCTTAATTGAATTGCTTTACCAATTACTGGATATAAAGGTAATTAATTAGGGAAAGTCACTGCATTACTTTTGAATGTCTGCTTCAACTCTCTTTATTAATGCACACTATTATTTTAGTGTTGTTGTGCCACTGTGTTGGACAAAACAACTGTCAATTTGTGTCTATGATTGTACGCATTAGAAGTATAATGAAAAGTAAGTAGTAGAACAATTAAAACATTAGATGTAATGATTATTTATAGCTGCATCGACAGGCCCTCAGATCAAGGGCCACACACAAGTGGCCGGACTCCGTTTTTCCGGCGTGTAGTTCTGTCTGTACGTGCATCTATCCATCCTCATATTGTGATCGCAATATGTCATAGCATAAACAACCACTTGAGCTCAAGATTGAAGAGATTACATTTTGAAGGGGGTCAAAGGTCACTGTAATACTCTCAAAAAATGTTTTTGACCCTAGCTCGAGAATTCGTATGCTAATCATGAAATAATAGGATAAAATGATGAAGTTATGGCATTTTGTACTAAAAAGGTCAAAGGTCATCTTGACTGTGGCATCATAATGTTTTCTGGCCATTTTTCAACGTCATATCTCAGGAACAGTAGAGAGACATTTGGTCGGATACTGAGTTGGTGACACTCGTCTGTGGTGTCCACCTTGAAACTGTGCTGATTGTATAGGTCTTTTGTGCTGACGTGTGTATGAATCATAACCCTTTTAGTTTATGTTTCTTTGAGTCTACATTTGAATTATATAATTATAATAATTGTAATCACATTTCTAGATTCAGCCAAAAGAAGTAGAATTGTGGTGACCCCAATACTTTATCATGGTGATTATATTATTAAAAGACCATATTTACCCTGAAATCTGATATAATTATAAATGGCTCCCACACATATCCATTTCACACCAACATGGATCAGGTTCCGTGTATTTCCTGCACCTAATTGTGAGCCGTGGAACCTGAAAAGTTGGCGCTCAAAAAAATAACATGTTTTTTTTCTGACCTGAAGTGCAAACCTTGATGACATCAGTTTGGGCGTGTCATATTCTACAGGTTTGGAGAGAGGATATGGAGAAGGCAACAACAGAGGCATAAAGTAAGAAATCATGAGTAAAAAAAGTTGTTTGTACTGCTCAAAACTGGTGGAAACACAAGCTGGTTCACTGCACCAAGGTTTCAAGAGTCCTGAACGGAACTGATTCAAGAACTAGAGCTGATTCGGTGAAAAAGGATAACAGTGGAGATTCTGGTGTTAAACAAAATAACCCAACAAAATGGAACTATACTACTTCAACTACTTATGAAAGATCTAACATTTGTATTTCATGTTAGAGCAGACAAAGTTTTGTTCATTTCTTACAGTTTAGCTCTTTCTGGTTTTGGATAAGTTAATAGAACTCCAAAAAATCCAAAGCTGTGACAGAGCTTCTAGTCACAGTAGTGTGCGGAGGAAGAAAAAAAGGACCAGATAACCACTTTCTAAATTCCTCTGAATACTTTCTGTATTCATTTTCTGCCTCCTCCCTTCGTCTTCTCTTCTGCCTCTATTCAGCTCCCTCCTAATTTTCTCCCTTTTCTCTCATCCATCACTCACATCTCCTCTCTGACTGTGCACCTGCCTCTCTTCATCCTCCCCCTCCTCGCCGCTCACTACTTCCCTCCTCACCCTCTGCTCACTTCCTCTCCCGCTCTGGCGCCTACGCCTCCGTGTTCTCTGCCTTCCTGGAGGATTGTGAGTGTGCATGAACAGACCCACTGATGAGATCAATTATCTATCAGCAGTCACAAAAGTATTGATTTAATACCCTGACACACACAGACACACATATACATGCATCTGTCTCTGCACTGCAGCGCTCCTTTTGTCCCGTGGGCCTTGGGGAAATCAGAGGCTCTCTGACTACGCCGTGAGCTCGATTGTGTTTGTGAAATGTTCAAGTCATGCCCTAAAATGGGAGCTCTTTAAGCGTGTGTATAAGAGTTTGTGTGTGCTTCTCGTCTCTGTCTCTAAAGCTCGAAAGCTTTGTGCCTCTCCCATGGGGTTATGCGTCGTGGAGACGGCTATTATTCTTTTATCATTCGGCTTTTTGTTGTCATTACACATCCCTCTTTCCCTCTCTTCCCCAGTGACCTCATCCTTCATCCCGTCCTCCTCTCCCTATACGTTTGATGCCTCTTTTTTTTTTTTTTTTTTCTCCGCCCTAACCCTCCACTATTACTCCCCAGCAGAGGTGAGGTGTTTTATGGGTTGTTTGTTAAAGCGTAGAAGCATAACAGGCTGCCCCTTCTCCCCCGTTTCCTCTGCCCTGCCTCCCCCAGGCCCACGGGGGAATCGTTGGAGTGCAGCTTTTCTGTCTTTGCCACTCTTCTGTTGCATGATTTAAAAGCAATGGCTGCGTGATGCATGTGTGTGTTTGCGCGCATACACACACATAAACACACAGACTCCCCAGAGCACTTAATACCCTCTCTCACCTGCTATTTTTCATTCTATCACCCAAAAACCAGCAAGAAAGCTTATTCACACACAGCGGCGCAAACACTTACCTAAATGCACATTTAATACAGAATGCCACACTTTTTTTTCAACACACACCAGGAAGGTGGTGCATTGCTCTGCGTGAACGCTGCATTGGTTTCCCCTCCATTATCCCGCGATTGGACAGTTAATGTTGCAGGAAGCGAGAGAAATGAAGGGAGATAGAGACCTATAGCTTCGACATTTACTTTCCATTTTCCGCGCACATGCACAGATCTTTGGCTCACACATAAAAACTTGCACATGCCACCGCACAGAGACGCACACAGGAAAATATACATTTGTTTTCAGGGCCTATTAATATGCATATGAATGAAGAGGAGGCAGTATTTTCTGCAGCCTCTCCTAAGACACGGCCAATTATTGCGCAGAAAGCTCTCTGTCGTTTATCAGAGCCTCACACCTGCAGTAAACATGCTTTGGCTGGATTGTGTTATCTCATTATACACAGTGTACCATGGGGAGGAAATGCAGCCAGTGTGTGGGTGGGTGTAATCAATGTCACATTAATAGGAATGCTTATGTTTTTTGTTTTTTTTTAATGCAGCATTGTGATATGTAAAACATACACCTTGATATATTTTTTTGTTTGATTTTAATGAGATTTTGCTTGAGATTTTGGACAGAATCTTGTGACATGAAAACATGAAAACACATTGTAATCACAAAAAGTCAGTCAGTAAGTCGCTCGACAATCATATCGAAATTGAAAAGATCAGGTCATTCATCAGTCAATTGATGAAAAAATAATTGGCAACTCTTACCTGTGATAATTTGCTGCTTTTCTTTCTCGTATTTTATGGCAAATAAATGTCTTTGGATTTTGAACTGTTGGTCAGACAAAGCAAGCAATTTCAAGTCATCAACTTGAGCTTCAGAAAATTATTATTGACTTTTTTCACTTCTTTCAGACTGAATGATCAGTGGAGTAAATAACTGTCAGATTGATGATGAAATTGTCTGCAGCATTACTTTGTTTAGTAAAATAAAACTTTTTATTTATGGATGATGCACAAAGACTTGATTGGTCACATTTGTGTAATCACTAAGTTTTTATCATTTAAGGGTCTAGTGTGTAGGATTTAGGGGCATCTAGCGGTGAGGTTGTAGGTTGAAACTAACTAAAACCTCTGTGCAAACGGTATAGGAAAACTACGGTGGCCCAGAGTCCTGCATCAGGTCAGGTAACCAAAGGTAGTAACCACAAGTGATTTACGGTTGGTTTGTCTTGATTTTATTTCCAGGTTTAGTTCTGGTTGAAACTAAAAACATACAGGTCGGTGAGTGTTAAGATGATTGATATATTTAAGTAGAATAAAAAACAATCATTTAATTTAATTTAATTTAGATTGACTACTGACTTTGTGTGTTGGATCTGTCTCCTTTATAGTTTCACTTTCACCATGCCTGGTGTTCTACTGCTCCATCTGTGCCCAGAGTATGCTCTGCGCTCCGCCAGTGTTGTGCAGTCAATAACCAAACACTCTGTATATTACGATAGTGCTCCTTATGAACAGTCCACCTCCAAAAATATAAAGTTTATACATTGCGGTAGATGTTTTAGTAACACAAATAAATGAATGGGTCGATCACTTCAAACTCGCTGCCTAACTCAATAACTTGAATAATTCATATTAATTATTGGATTTTATGTTCCAGGTTTGGCCGCAGGTCTTGTTTTGGCAGGTCGAGTCTGCTTGCAGAAGTAATTTGTCATATGTGCGGGTGGGGGGTTGGGGATAGCGAACTTGAGTTACTAATTTCAGTCAGTTAGTTACTGTTCATTGTTTCTGTGGCTTTCTCCAAGTAGCTGACTAACTTTCCTGCTATATTGTGACGTCTTGCAATCCCATGTGGGCCAAATGTTTGGCATGACATAAAAACAAACAATTTATGTGCTTTAATATGTACAGTGCACCTCTTTCAAACCCAGCTCAAAGAAAGCCGAAGTTGCAGAATCTCATTTGAGAGCTGTCTAATCCCCGAGCTACAATCCAGTTCCGCATATTGGATTTAATTTAGCTTGAACAATAAAAGTCATGGTGACAGTTATTAATGATTTTATTCAGAATTTAAAGCATTCGCCTTTCATCAGCACTTGCCCACAGGAATGTTTTTGAATGGGTGGACTTTAACCCTCTCTCGTTCTCTCTTTCCACGATAAGTGCTCTCTCATCACTTTCCTCATTATTGTACCATCTGATGTGATCTAATGAGCCGCTGGAGTTGGGCACACACCACCCACCATTCTCCAAACTGATAAACACTGCTTAGTTTTGTACAGGTTGTGTCTGCCATTCACAATACAGTTTCAGGTATCTGTTTATCTTTGTGCACAGACACACACATGTGACACACACAATGTCAGAAGTTTTATCTCAGAGTACATTTTCATACTGGCTTTTGATCATATTCCAGATACGGCATTTACATGGGAAATGAGAAACCTGGTTATTCACATCCCTGCATGTGTGATCGTTAGAGTTTCCAAGTTTCTTATAGTCTGCCTGCAGGTGGGTCTTTGATTCTGAACATCTCAGCCACTCATTTCTGTGCCGACTGAGTTACAGTTGATAATGAGCACAGTCAGGCCGGTTGTACATTCTCCATCTCATCACTGGAAATAGAAAATGAGCAACAATACAATCTATTGTACAATCTGTATTTTTTTTTATTTAAAAGTTATATGTTCCTATTGTGTCCTCCATTACTTTCAGAGCTGCAACTATCAGTCAGAAAAGACCAAAAAATAATAAACTATTCCGATAGAAACACTTATTGTTAAAGTTAATTTTTCAAATAAAAAAGCATGATTATTGCTGATTTCAGCCTCTGAAATGTAAAGATCTCCTGCCTTTGAAGAGTTGGTTTGACAGAGGAGCGATTTTAAGATGTTACTCAGGACGGAGGAAACTAGGGTGGACAATTTCTCTGAAATTTCTCTGAAGATTTATTGTGTGTACTTTCTAGAGGTCAGTATAAGAGGTACATTTAGCAGCTTTTCATATCAAGTCCTTCTCTCTGAGGAACTTCCTTTTCCTGCTCTTCGTTCTTGGCTCCTTCAGACCAATTTCAGGCCATCTGGACGTATCACAGTGTGCAGGGATACACAGCCAACTCTTTTTTTAAAACGTACATGTCGGCAGAGCAGAGACCTCTATCGGCAAGGGGAGCAAAAATAGAGCAAAGCAGTCAAGGCGGTCAAAGAGCAGAGGGCAAAGACGCAGAGAAGAGAGGCTGGAGCAGAAACGGCAACAAGGGAGGAGAGACTCTGGGGGCTGTTGCCTGGCAACAAAACATCATTCGGTGTGGTGTGGTGGGGGGGATAAAAAAAAAAAGAAAAGGGATGTGAAGAGGAATAGATTGAAGGGGTTTTGAAAAGGTCCATAAGGGTGAGAAGAAGGTGGCAAATTGCTCATTACTAGTGTTGAGATATTAGTGTCAAATGTAATTAAGTGTATTTAGATAAATATAGCTTTTAAATTACTGCAACAAAGCAGCTGTACATCATTCACAGCAAGGCAGATCATAAATATCAGCATAGACATGTAAACCTTGACCTGACACTGAGAGAGCACTGCAGCCGATACACAACTGCACACGCACACAAGGATTGCAAACAAAAAAAATCCATGTACTACCACAATATAACACATTTTTAGTAGTACTTTTGTAGACCAAGATTTTTAATAGAACAAACACACAGTTCTGAACCCATTCCTCCCACCCTTATAATACAAGTACATCCCAACCAAAAGGGATATATACAGCCAAAAACAACCACACGGTGTTCTAAAAGAAAAACAGTATTTGTACACATTAGCATTTAAGCACTGCTTCAGTAACAATTTCCCTCCATACTAACAAGCCTGAAAACTCATATCACATTATCGTTCATGTAGACAGGGCATGTACACGTCGGTGTAAACAGGAAGCAGATTGTCGCCTCTGCGGTTAGCTGCTGAATTACAAAAAATATTATGGAGATGGTGAAAAGTACAAGACGATGTCTTTGCTTAGACTGTCGATGACATGAAGCTATTACTGAAAACATAATAAGAGTAACCTGTAAGGCTGTTTAGAGAGAAAACCGATTCATACAATGCAAAAAATATCATACTAGGGCACTTTTTTGGTCACGAGCATGTCATGATTAAAAAAAAAAATCCAATCAGAACTGAGTAAGATTTCACATTAAAAATAACCAAAGATTCAGGCCTCCTTATCCTGAGTTTGCCATCTAAAACACTTTCCCCGAGTAAATCTGGCTTCAAACTATGTGACAAACTCCTACTCCTGGCTAGAAGATGTATTTTAAAGCAGTGGATAAGTGACAAACCTCCCTCAGTCACGCAGCAGTACCGCGAAACTTATAAAGTCTTACCCTTAGAAAGACGAACTGCACGAGTGACGGAGATGATGGTCTGTTTGGGAGAATATGCTCAGCCTTCTTAAGGTATCTGCATCCACCTCTTTGGAACATTGCTAAGAAGGGGAGATATGCCCTAGACTGGAATAATCCCTCCAGCTCCTGGTGAACACTGGATGTAAAACTATTGTTAACTCTCTTTGGGGGTATGTGTAGGTTTGGATGGATGGTAAGGGCATACAGAATTTGGGGATTTAGCCCAAGGGGACAGTCCAGGGCTATGTGAGGTTACTTCAGTACAGATGGTGTTTTTTCTCTATTTTATTTTCATTTATTAATTTAATTTAATTTTATTATTGTCAGTTTATTTATTTATGTTTTTTCTCTTTTTAATTTAAACTGTCATTGAGAATCTTTAGAGCACTGTGTTGTTAAATTTCAGTTGTATTGGGGAAAACATCTAAAAATTGCTAAAAATCTAGGGGAAAAAAGAGATAAATGTAAACTATAATCAAATGTAGGTCACAAACTTGTATCGAGTGCTCTTGGAAAGCGGGAACCAACAGGATCAAACAGTAGGGAAATCCAGGCACTTCAAAAGTGTGAGAAATTAAAATACTGTAAAAATCCTCTTTTAAAAAATTAAAGCATCCAATTGGGAAGCAAACATGTCTGCATTATTTTTTGAATAGGTCTCTGTTTGAGTCAGCTCTAGAAAACATATTAAGTGTGGGTGGATATAGCCTTAACACATGGAGGCTACATTATCACCTATATCTACTGAACTCCCTGCAAAAGAAAGCCATTAAGCGTACAGTATTTCCCAACATGTCTAATCATTTCCATAAGTTGTATGAACTTCCAGAGGATACATTGTGTTCTCACTCTTCCACTATCATTAACTGTCCCATTTCACTCTCATAATGTCTCCTCTCCAATGCTGTAGTAGAGAGAGGTGAGTCAGCAAGAGACAGATAATTGTGGCGATAAGTAGAGGGTGGCAGATGTGAGAGTGAAGGAAAAAAAAAATCACAGCGACGATGAGGTTGGAGGAGTCATTGCAAAGACTTGAGTAATTATTGATGATTAAAGACGTGTGGAGAGACGTCGGGAAGCTGCTGAGGACAGATGCTGTATGTATGGGGTCGGACTCATGCTGCTGTTGTCACATGGAGTTGATGTGTCCGCCATGGTTCCTCTTTCTTCCGTCCATGATGATAGCCACCTCTAATGTACTTATGACCTGCTTATTACTGTCTGCCACAAGTCATGGTTTGTCACATGTCTAATTTTAAACATGTCTCCCTCTCTCCGTCTCTCTGTCTCTCTGTCTCCCTCTCAGCTAATTTCCAGTGACGCAGATGGGGCCATTCAGAGGGCAGGACGCTTCAGGGTGGAGAATGGCTCGTCAGATGAGGTCTGTGCTGTATAATACTGTTTTGTGCACATGCATCGCACCCATCCACTCAGCCCTGAAGTGACGGTCATTTTTAGGCCGTAGAGTAGTGATGGTCAGCGATTCAGACACATTATTATTAAATTATACTTAATTTATTCACAATAACTTAGGGGATCGTTTTGGTTAGTGGAGTGGAGAATTTATCAGTTGCAGTGATACAAATTGGTGAAGCAACCTCTAAATCTGATGAACTGTCAGGTAGAAAAACAATAAGAATTTAAAAAATATATAGGAATTAATGATTTACGCCCCGTTATATTGTCCTAAAAACATAAGTATATCTGATTATAAGTTCTAATAATCCAAATCATTATTTTTCAACAGAACATATTAAATCATCCTCGTGTTGTCCTGGGGTCATTCTGACCCCTTATGAAATCTTTTGCTTTTGTCAAAATATGTTTTTTATACTTATTCTTGTAAATGTTTTTTATACTTATACTTGTAAACAAGGTATTGGCCTTAAATTCCAAAACGAAGGGAATAATGTATGGCAATGCGTTGGACTGAAGTAAAGCTAAAGTTGTAACACAGAATTGATTGACAATTTATACAACATGCTTTAAATAACCAGGCGGGGTCATTTTTGACCCCAGAGGACAAAAGGTGGATGGCAATCGGGAGGACATTACGACGGTTAAAAAAAAAGTTTTTTCAAATCAAAATTCTGCCTAAAATATGATAAACACAAAAAACAACTACACGTACCTCATGGTCATCGACTTTGTTTGAACTTTGATACCTATGATGAGTATCATTTTGAATATTGGCATGAAGTCGCATGACCTGAGTAGCTGACCTATCCTCCTGTTCAGGTTTTCTCATGATGTAGAGTGCACCCACTTAATGCCTCTGCCCCCACAGCCTGTCCAATAACTATCTCTCAGAAAAACAGAAACCCTGTAAGGTTTAAGAAATTCACACAAGTTGTGAAGAAACTTAGACATTCATTTGCAGAGTGAGAAATCACAATGACGCTAAACAAAAATCTCATTCCCTCCTCGTGCTGCAACGTTGCTAGTAGTGGATGTAAACAATTTTCTGTGCTCCGTCCTTCAGAATTTACTCATTCACTTGCTGGTATGTTAGGAAGAGGTATTACATATTGGTACTCGTCTTTATTTCCGTCACATCGCTACATTCAACAACAGATGAAGAAAGAGAGACCAGAGATGTTACATTGTGACAACCTGAACAATTTCGAGCAACATTGATGTAACTTTTGAAATGAAAGCTGTCGTTCCAGGAAATAGCCTGGTCCCAAATCGGTAGCTGTCAGCAAACGACGTGTATACTCCAGCATTGCAAGGGGTTGCAGCTGTCATGTATTCTTCAGGACCCAAGAAGCAGCACAGTGTCGAGTGTGAGGTTGTTTGGATGAGCGGCTCTCAACGAAGCCACAAGTAGCAACACTGGAGAAAAGCAATCAGCCGATCTAGAAACAGGCACAGTCTGAACCAGCACTACACATGTTCTTGATAAATGCATCAATGTGTGCATATGTGCCCCAGTGCTCATAGTAGAAGACTTAAACTATTCTTGAATAATGCAGAGAAATCATGTTGTCCATCAGCTGTCTTCCTTGCCAGCTCTCTTCATTTCATTATCCCAGCATACATGTCTTACGTCCTTAAAGTCATACAACTTGATAAGAGAAACATTGGTCTAACACATGCTGAACAGCTTTATTATGTCACACTTAGTGCAGTTTTGATTGTTCAGAGTATGTGTTAGTCATCTCTGTTGCTTTTTATTTTCAAAAATGCTGTCACAGTGTTTGTGACTCACTCCCTCGCTTATGTCTCACTTCTTGTTATGGATTATTTCCATCACGATGAAACAATGACAGCAAATAGACCGACTGTAGCTCCCCGTGCCCGGATCTGATTCCTTGACTTGTATTTTAATTGTTACTGCTGCATTGTGTAACAGTTTTCCACAAAGGAGACTGCTGTGACTCAAGCTGTGACCATCACGATGACAATGTGTCGTGTGTGTGTGTGTGTGTGTGTGTGTGTGTGTGTTAAAAACAGGCTTTGGACTACACGCCGGGAACCTGGAGGAGAACTGATGTCCATCTGGAGAATCCAGAGTACCACACCAGATGGTTCTTTAAATACTTCCTGGGAAAAGGTCAGTGCTGCTCTGTGGTGCTACGTTTAAAAAAAAACTCACACACGGTGTAAGCGTGAGATAGAGAGAGAGACATACAGGGGGTGAGGGCGAGCTGCAGAAATAAAAACATCCTCTGAATTTCTTTGCTGGTCCACGGGACGCCTCTTATCTTATGAAGTCAGCCTTGTCCTCATGCTGCGCTGCTCTTCATTCAAGGCCAAAACTTGTTAGCATCCAGCCATATCCCCACCGAGAGTCTCAACCACACACTAATCCCACACACCGCCCAACGAGGAAGCCCATAGAGGACAGGCAGCCTCACCACCAGCAGACAGAGCTCGCCTCCAACAGATAACACAATTAAGATCGGACTGTTCTGAAACGAGCCCAGTGCTCTGCTGCAGGCTGCACTGCAGAATCTGACCAGTTGAGCTTCCTTAAAATAATCTTGGAAACTGATTGCCCTGAAAAAGGAAAGTAAACATAACTATAAATCTTAATATATTTTCACTTTATATCTAAGTGTTAGGTTTACCAGGTGTATTTACTTAATTTTGTAAAGTTGTTGCAATGTAAAAATGACAAGTGAAATGACCTTGTTCTTTTAAGTGTTTGCAACTTCTGTAAACAAAGTTAGTCCAACTTAACTTGATCACGGAAAAGAGGATTTTGCCAATTTTGAGAAGACCTGCAAGTTCTGCTTTGTTAACATTCTTAAGATTACACGACTGACTAGTTTGCAACCAGCAGAATTCAGATACATAGCACAGTAAACTTTATTCATGGAAGTTGCTAAAACTTAGAAAGACTGAGTCAAATAAACCAGTTGTTTTTACATTGCAACAACTTAACGAATTGAAGTACGGTAAAACTTCGATTAATAGCCAAGGTTATTATTTGCTTAAATCATTGAACTCAAAAGGCTTTTATTTTGTGCTTGCATCTTTTAGGGATGGGCTTTTAATTCCTTCCATACAAAACTTGCTCAGCAAAGATGAATGCAGCTAAAACAGAAGAACATTACAAATTACCTATTTAACCATTTGAGACCTGGGCAAATTGATTTTTTTTTTTATTCAAAAACATGGGAAGAAGGTAATAAGCAAAAAAAAAAAAAGAAAAAATGACCCAAAGGTTAGCAAGGAATTTGTGAAAATTTAACCTGAAAACCTAAAAACCTGAAAATTTAACCTTCTACAAAAAACCCAAGAAAAAAATATAAAGTAAAACAAAAATAATACAAAGCAAGAAATGACCTGAAAAAATGAAATATTTTTTCTGTAAAACAATTTTGAATATATAATTATAATATAATTAAATATATAATTAAGATAACAATAGTCTGCTCCATTTACTAAAGCTAAAGGGACTGGGCGTTTAATTTGGAGAGGCTCATATTTGATGTTTTTCGGTAAATAGAACTTTATTTTCAGTAAATTTAACAATCAAATACAAAATTAACACAAGGGAAGTTTAATGGTTATATTTACTTACATTTCTAAAGGCAATCAGTTTCCTTGATTTTTAAAAAAGTAAAATCAACTTGTCAGATTTGGTATAGCAGAAGCCATTCTCTTCTGTGATTGTTCAAAAATACATTTGAAGTGGTCAACTGCCCCTTCACCTCTCTGATCCTCATCATCTCGCGGTCCTCATTAACATCCTCCAGCCCGCAGTGTGGGCATCACAGAAAACCACACAACAACAGATCATTGTCTGCGTTTTTTTACCCGAACCAGCAGGAATGCCTCCAGCTTTAAAAAAGTTGAGATAAAGGACGGAGCCCAAGATTGATGGAGATAATTGTGGAGGAAAGTTGGACGGCGAGAAGTGCCTTTTTTCTCCTGCAGCCAGGGTCTAATCATGGTACGGCATGGGCAGTTTAAAACGTCTCCAGAAAGTTGGCTCGACCTGTTTGGACCGCAGCTGAGCCATCTGTGTCTCACAGCCTGAGCAGAGCCGACTGCATAGTACAACACGGCACATTATGAACTGTAGGCCAATTATTCTAACATGAGCGCTTCCCATCTAATGAAGCATCCAATGCAGAGACGTGAATCCGCGATTTCTTGATGATTGGGTGAAAAATAGTAAAACAGTTTGACCTCGTTTGGTTTTCTTGCATTGGATATGAAGACAAATCCTGATTGATTACAACGTGCTTTCTTCTCACACAGAGAACAGCTCCAGCTCTCTAAGCTAATAAGTGTATAATTGCAACCAAACCTTGCTCACCTGAAGCATAAAAACAGGGTTATGAAGAATAAGGGTGCTGAAAAGCATGAACTCAGAAAGAAATTGGAATAAAGCAAACACTGGAGGAAAATAAAGTACCAGAGGAGGGCAGGGAAACAGCGGTGCAGGCAGAGATCCTGCGTCTAATTGGGTTTGGAGGTCTGTGCAGCATTGTTCCTGAAGATGTTACTCTGTCAACCGAAGAAGCAGGGGCATGAATGCTGTAGAGATCTTTGTCTGTGTCCATGTCACACAAAGGGAAAACTAGCAATGGGGTGGGGGAATAACTGAAATAATGAAAGAGTAGGTAGAAAGGAGGACAAAAAGGAGGAGAAAATCGAAAATGCAATTGTTTCGGTGGCAGAGGATAAGATGAAAAACATTCCACCTAAATGAGTAAAACTTCAGCTCCCTGTTTGGTCTTTGTGTGTTTGATTTATAATTGTATCTGTGTATTATGTCTGTCTCCCTCAGTCCACCAGAACTATGTGGGCACAGACGCAGAGAAGAATCCCTTCTACCTGTCAGTCGTCCTCTCAGACCAGAACAACCAGCGGGTTCCTCAGTACAGAGCCATCCTCTGGAGAAAGACGGTGAGTTCGCCATCTGCGCACCTCACAGCAGTGCTGGGACAAGCGCTCAGATCCTTGACATATGTAAAAATAGTTTGGGGTTTATGAAATCAAGTATAAAATGTCTGCAGGTTCTTTAGAAGTCTCCATCTTTTAATTTCTTTCTCTCAAAATAAGTTGAACTCTTCTGCATGAAAGTCCCCATTTCTAATTGTGAAAATCTTTAAACATCCCACTGAACTTAACACTGTCTTTTTACTTCAAACTTGCACTTACCTGTTGGCAAAATGTAGATCAATCTTACTCATTTCAGTAACCATATTCCAACATAAAACCTACATCTGCTTGGAACTACACATGTATTGCTCACCTGTACGCCTACATGCAATGCTTGAATAAGAAAAAGATGATTTGTCCAAAATTCTCTCTTTAATTTGGTTAAAATGATCTTGAATAAGTCTTAAAAAGCATTAAATTTAGGTGTGTGATGCCTATAGAAAGATGAAGTGCCAAAAACTACAGCTCCTCTAATGACCACTTGGCTGGCTCTGAAAAATGTTTATAGCCTGCTTAAAAAAAACTGTTTGGTTTCCATCGCAAAATTCTCAGTCTCCGTTTGTGTAGTTGTGTGTGTGTTTGTGTGTGTGAGAGAGATGCATATTCATTGTTGTGTGTTTGTAGCGTGGTGACTCAGCTTCATGACCAGGATAGCTTGGATTTAATTTTGGCCTCTAGCCTCATCTGGAACCTGATTAGGGCGGTGCACCTCCGCTGCCTGATCACATCGATTTGTCTTGTTTCTGTCAGACTCTAACTGGTACAGGATGTTGTTGTTGTTGTTGAACAGAACAACTTTGTCTGGCCTGAATTGCCCCGCTTTAATTTGGTCCCCTATAATTATGCTGCGACTGATTAAAAAAAGATGTTGTGTGCTGTGAATTTCTTTTAGGTAATACTGTTTGCAGGATATTCTTTAATACATGAGCGGCAGTGCGACAGGTTTCAGCAAGTGAGGAAAGTAATCCGTGATCTGTGTCCTTCTTGTTCGCTCAGGGCACTCTGAAGATCAGCCTCCCCTACAGCCCGACCAAAACACTATCAGTCAAGTCCATCCTAAGGTGAGAAGTGCAGCCAGGAGCTCGGAGGCGACTCAGTTCATTCACTTTTTACAATACATGTATGAGAATTATTACGGTGGGTTATCTCGTGCTGCTACTGAGACAGAAACCTGCATACAAATGTGACAGACAGCAAATCAGAGCCTCAAATTCACCCAATTACCATAAAACATACTCTGTTTATTGTTGTGCAGGTGAAAGCATATTTGCCATGAAGCTGCTTGTCATTTTAACAAAATATCTTCACATCTAAATGCAGATATTAAGAAAATTATACTTTTTTGAAGGACCAATTCGCTCAAGAATTAAAAATACAGAATTATCCTCATACCTGTTGTGCTGTTTGTCAATCTAGATTGTTTTGGTGGGAGTGTTGGAGATTTCAGCCGTGGAAATCTCTGCCTTCTCTCCAAAATAATTTAACGAGACAGCACTCGACTTGTGGAGCTCAAAGCGCCAAAAAAAGATTTGGTTACTCAAGATAATCTATACTTTGTTGTGAGCACGTTAATGGAGGAGCAATTTTCTTTCAACCACACTACATCAGCCAATCAAATCACAGCGCAGCAGGAAGCGTGTTAGTGAATTCTCATCTCCATATGCTACTATAGCCATTGCTAACACTGCATAACCAAAAACATCCACTTGCTAATGACCAATCCTCTCTATCTGTCACTACCGATGAGCTGCCTAGTCAGAATAGCAAATCCACTGACTTCAAAGCAAATGTAACGAGTAACGAGAGCCTTCATAGAAATGTAGTGGAGTCAAAAGTTACCTCGCAAATGTCATAATAATACATTTTTTAAAAAATACTGAAGAAAAATACAGGTATTAAAAAATCAATCTGTACTTAAGTACTCTAAAGTAAATGTACCTTGTTACTGTCCACCACTGACCACACCTATGAGAAAAAGATATGTATTTTTGATTCTTGGGTGAAGTGTCCCTTTAAGTCTCCATTGGAGTATGATTATATGTTGTTAGAATAAGATACAGATATTAGCATGGTCTCAAAATGTGCATCTAAACAACAGTGGAACACAATGAACCAAAGCAGCTTTTACGAGGCCTTTATTACAGCGTTGCCATGACACATTTATCATTTAAATCACAAAAAAAATTCAGCCAAGTTCTGAAGAACTATAATGTTATGTAGTTTTGTTGGTCCGCAGTGTTGGGCTGCAATTAACGAATATTTCCATGATCTTTTGTCCATAAAATATTGATAATGAAAATGGCTATTATAATTTTCCAGAGCCCAAGGCAGCATATTTTTGTTGCTCTTTTTGTCTAATCAGCAATCCAAAATAATATTCAGTTTACTATACTATATTGCAAAATGAGTAAATCCTCACATTTATCCTAAAGTGGACTTGTCGCTCAGAAAACAACCCAATCTGGGAACACAAATCTTTAACACTATGTTCCAGGCAGCAGATTTCCTGAGCGACAGGTAACAGGATATAAGGTGATGCATAAAACAGGAGATTGGAGATTATACATTCCTCAGGCTGAGCAGCGTCACCGCTCAAACTCTGAATGAGGACAAATGGTACAAGCAGGATGAGAAATCCCCTGTATCAGGTCCCGCTCAATTTTCTGTGTAACCCTTTGGGCTGTTTGTCCTCCATCGATCCTAAACACCCTTTTCTGTTTTTTCATCACTATTTCCTGCACTTCCTCCTCCCTTTACTCCCAGTGCAATGAACATGGACAGGTTTGAGAAAGGCCCGAGGGAGATCCTAAACCCGGAGATTCAGAAGGTGAGATTCAGAGCATCTGCCAGCTTCCATGAAATGTAGCTTACATACCAGGCCCAATCATAAGTGTACAGTATCTTCAGGTTGGTTTGCTGCTCACCTTGAATGATTATTGTTATGTCCTCTTTGTTCAGGATCTGCTGGTGTTGGAGGAACAGGAGGTATGGAATAATACTGCTCTGACTGTACAGTTTATTGTATTCATTGATTGTTTTTTGGGGGTTTTTTTAAGGACAGAAACTTCTTTTGTGACCTTTTGTTTCTTTTTCTTTTTCTTTCTTTTTTTTCTTTTATAATATTGTCTTGCAGGAAATACGTATTAAATATATCTCTAAATACAGTTGTACTCTAATAGTATGCTTTATTGATTTTTATATTCTTCTTATGTAACTGCATAGTAAACGCATACTTTAAATGCTGCTTTCATGTTAAACTTCATGAGTTTTTCTCTCTCAGTGTGTCCTTGTTTTCATTTTCATGTAAATACCTTTTTGTGTGTCTTTGGCATCATATTTCTTCCAATGGCAGCACTGTATGCCATTGGAAAATAATACGAAATGCCTGAATTGTAAATTATTTCACAATTTTAACCCAGCTATATTTTTATAGGGTTCTGTCAACTTTAAATTTGGCGTCCTGTTTGCCAAAGATGGACAGCTCACAGATGACGAGATGTTTAGTAATGGTAAGTCTATCAAACATTTTACAGTGCCCAAACCTATTATTGGCATAGGTCGTCATTTTGGGCTTTATTTGCAATATTTAGATGAAAAAGTCAACACCATTTTCATAATGAAGCTGGAGGCAGCAGACTTTAGCTTAGCATAAAGACTGGAAGCAGGGGCCAACAACAAGTCTGGTTCTGATAGTAACAAAGTTGTTTTTAGATATTTTTGGACAGAGTGAACAAACAAGATATTTACATGTTAACTAGTGAGCTTTACAGGTTTTGCCTTGTGGATTTTATTGCTTTCTGAAAGAGCCAGTCTGGCTGTTTTCCCTTGTTTCCAGTCATGCTAATCTAAGCTAAGCTAATATGACTTTAGCTGCTGTGGTTCGCTTCACATTTAGAGTAAAATCATGAAAGTGGTCAAATAACTTACAGAAAGAATGCTAATAAAGGTATTTCTCTCAAAAGGTGAAACGATCCCTATTTCGAAACAGTAGCAATAGAGAATATCTGCTGAGTCAAAAGTATTTTGCTTGTTTCAGAGACGGGGAGTGAGAGCTTTGAAAAGTTTCTCAATCTGCTGGGTGATTCCATTACGCTGCAGGGATGGGCAGGTTATCGCGGAGGGCTAGACACCAAGAGTAAGAGAGCTCACATCATTATACTATCATCATTTTAAAGTAAAAGCTTTTGAATATTCTGTTGAATATATTTGTCTTATTCTGTTTTTGTCCCTTCCAGATGACACTACAGGAATAAAGTCCATCTACACAGTGTATCAGGGCCATGAGCTCATGTTCCATGTGTCCACCATGTTACCCTACTCGAAAGAAAACAAACAGCAGGTGGGTGTCTAAATGTTCAATTTTTTTAAGTTCTGGCAATGTCAGCTCACCTCTATGGCTCAGAGTGGAAGATTTCAAGTACTAGATGGATTGACATGAAATTTATTTCCGACATCCGGGATCCCCAGAGGATGAACCATTTAGATATTGATGATCCCCCTGAATTTTCCTCCAGCACCATCATGAGGTTGACATATGTGGTTTTGAGTTAATGTTTTTTAACAAGTATTAATTAGATGAACTGCCATGGTTCAGACTTTCATGCTCTCCTGAGGTATGTTGTGCTTGTTTTTGGGTGTGTGAGTTATACACACACTGATGTTTTTCATAAATGAAGTTTCTAACGGATACAGTTTTTTTAAATGAAATTGAATTGTATTTAATTTGATTTAATTTTTATAACTTTGGTCAATTTTTTTTTTTTGAGTACTTTGGTTTTTGACTAAAAACCTGCAAAACTAATGACATTTCTTCCACCTCTAGCTTTACTTTGTGTCTTGTGCTAATCACAAAATTCTATCCTTCTTGCAGCTAAATTAAGACGGGAAACATGGGAAACATTACCCCCACTAAAGCTTTCATGTTGGCATTGACATTGTGAGCATGATAGCATGCTGACTTTTGCATTTGGTTGAAAGCACCGTTGTGCCTGAGAACAGCCTCAAAAAAGAGCAGCTAGCGTAGCTGCAGACTCCTAGTCCTGTTAATGTTGAGTCATCCAAAAAGACAGAGAAATAAACATACAGTAGCCCCATATTGGCTCAGATTTGCAACAATTTCAACAATTTCTCTCTCTCTCTCTCTCTCTCTCTCTTTCTCTCTGTCTCTCTCTCTATCTCTCCCCACTTTTAACAAAATGTATTTTTTTATTTTCTTTCCTTACTTTTTGCATATATCACTCCTCTTTTACCTTCATCGTTTACCACCAACTTCTGCCCATAGTTTGGAACCCTTTTACACTAGCGTTAGAGAAACTGCAGAGACTTAATTGCACATCTGTCACAGGTCTTCATGTCTCTGTCATTCAGCTGAAAAAATACCCCACTAATCGGAAGCCTGTACAACGGCAGCCAACTTGGCAAGATGTGCTCACTATAGAAAGAAAAGGAGAAGAAAAGATCTTATTGCTTTACTGTAGAGCTCCATTCTGTAATGCCAATATTAGTGAGTATGATTTAAAAGCGTGTCTGCTTAGCAAATCTGACACGGAATTGGATTTCTTCTTAAGATAGAAAAAAAGACATTCTGGTGGTCAATAAAAAGGAACAGTCTGTGCTCAAACTGCATGTTAGAGTGAGTGCTGGTCTTCCATCGACTTGAGCGGCGAAAACATTAGTCGTATAAAAGAATGTGATTATGTTTCACACCTGAGTCTCTAAGATACCAAATCAGCTCAGATTAATTGGTGAAGTTATGGTGTCAGTGTCACCCCAAAAGTGTTAAATGTAAAGCAAAGCATCATGACAACTTTTTCACAGAGTGTACAGCCTTACTGGTGGTAAGGCTTTAAACAAAGCTCTAAAAATAATGCTGTGTACTGATTAAAATCAAAAGGATTTATCTTCTTTGGAGCATGATTGTGCAGAGCTAATCTCACAGCAGTGTGTCTTCAATAAGGAAAAAAGATTGTGTGCAAAGTTGACCTTTCAGCCTGATTGTTGCCTCACATGAAGGCTCAAAGTGTCCCAAATAACAATGGGTCATCCTCTGAGGAGCATGTATGTGGTCATTTAATTCCATGAAAAAAAGCGTGCTTAAGAATTTGACCAAAAAAAACCCTGCATACTGCTATTCGTCAGCAGTGTGTTCGTATTTTGACATCTATTTGTGCAGATCTTTCTTGTTTAGCACCTATAAAACTTTTATGGATATGCATGTGCATTTTTGATGATAGTCTCATCTTCTGAGGACCATGATCTTCAGCAGCAAAGTTCATGGGAATGCAGGTTTTGCGGTGGACAAGGGCAGAATTTGACTTGATGGTCCTTCAAGTTAAGACACTGTAGTTATGTGTTTTTCTGAAACAAAGTGTTGCATGGACCTGCCAGTTATATTGCCATCACTGGCCAAAAAGGGGGGAGGGGTGTTTAAGAGAACGCAAACTAGAAAAAGAAAACTAGCAGGTGAGACAAGAGATAGTGCTGTAGATGTGCTCGATGTTGCTGCCTCTGAGTTTCTGAGATCAAAGAGCTGAAGTTATCACCACTTTTGAAGGTGTTTATGGTGTTGAGAGCTTGGGAAATATTTGCCGTTAAAATGACACCCTATTCCACACTCACACTCTGTCCCCGTCCCTGCAGCCTTACATCAGCAGAGTGATTCAGACTCGTTAACTTTAAAGCTACTGTGGTTAAAAAAATGTATGTTCACGGTGGATGAAATGAGATGTAGTGTGGCAGGTGTCGCTCATAATAATGAATCCACAGAGAATAATCACCTAAAACTATAAATCCCCTAAACTCTATTGTATCTTTTAGCGCCTTTAAGCTCATTGTTTTGGTTTTGATTATGCTGATTTACACCAGTCTTAAAAGCATTGTTTCTGAACACTATAGGCAGCTTTTTTAGTGAAAAAAAGCTCAGTTAAATCCACTTGCCACCTTTCCAGCAACAATTAAATTTGATGTGAAAGGAAAGTTTGTTGTTGCAGTTTGTCCCACTGATTTGGCTGATCCAACAACACTGTCAACAGCAGCAGCAGTGCCTGTGCCAAAGAGCTAGTGGAGATAATAATGGTACTTTAAAACAGTTTCTGTCCAATTGCCGCAATTTGCGTCAGACATTGTACTCCTCAGAGTCACAACTCAGGTGATTTGTAACACACAGACGTAACACACATATCTATGGATTCAGTGTGACTTCTACTTACTAAGGATATACCTATCCCCCATGTCCACTGCAAATAAATGTCAAATAAATCAGCTTAGAAATCAATCAAAAAAGCTTTTGCCTGATCTCCAGAACTTATCCAAGAATCATCAGGTTTTTAAGTTTCATTCAGTTTCAAGGTATACAGTTATAGTTGTCTGTAAATACTGTATATGGGTACACTGCAGACGGGAGCTGCTAGCAGGTAATTAAGCATACTTTTATTGCTGCTAACTTACTAAAATGAAAACAAATAGGATAAAACAGGGATCAAGTTATTGTCCAGAACATACCTCAGTTGTTGGGTTGAGAGGGAATATTGTACTAACATTAGGCAGGAACCAACCAATGAATGCTAATGTTTCTCTCTAGATGTGTTAATAGTGAATGTGTTCCTAATTGGTAATAACTTTATAAGGTGAATATCAGTGCTTGCTGCTTTGCCCCTAAGTGACAATAAAATCAATGAATCCAGGCAGCAGGAAGCCAGTACTGAGGTTAAGTTTCTTTTTTTTTCTCCTCACAGTGTGTCTCTTTTGTCTGTTGTGTCTGGCAGGTGGAGAGAAAGAGACACATTGGAAATGACATTGTTACTATAGTATTCCAGGAAGGAGATGACGCATCGTCGTCCTTCAAACCGTCTATGATCCGATCGCACTTCACCCGTATCCTTCACTCGGACAGTGATTGTCAGAGAAATTAGGCGCTAATCAGAGCTTCTGCTGTGGCGCATATATCACGTTGGCACTGAAGATAGGCAAACTGCTATTGTGTCTCCTTTGTAATCAATGTTTCCTTTACTTCACGTCCAGATATTTTTGCATTAGTTAGGTATAATTGCCAGAATGACAGTTACAGGTAAGTGCTGTGATTAATGTCATGGTTTATGGTATCCTAATCCAGGCTGTGTAACGACTGCTTTTCAATTCATCTACCTAAAAAAAAAAACTACTAGGTCATCTTGACAGGGTTCCCACAGTCATGGAAAGGTCACAAAGGTCAAGGTCACTTTGACCTCACAAAACATGTTTTGGGCATTAATCAAAAATTCATACACTAATTATGAAAAAAAAATTCACTTCAATTCAAATTTCAATTTCATTTTGTAGACTGCAAATAAATAACATTGAAAATGTAAATTTTGATTATGGGTCCTTAAAAAGTCATGGAAAAGTTGTGTGTGATGTGCTTCCATTCATACACCCATTGTAAGTGTAAGAAAGATGTTTTATATCTGCTCTTCATGACAGGTTGAAGATATTCTCAGAGGAGAGTGTTCCACTGTTTGGACCCCCTCTCCCATCTCCGCCTGTGTTTACTGATCACCAAGAATTCAGGGACTTTTTATTAGTCAAATGTAAGAAAATAAAGCTAAAATATTCATTTAAATATGGCCAATAAATATATCATACCTATTTCATTTTTCTATAATCTGATCTTGCTTCGTCACCTGCAGTAATCAATGGAGAGAAAGCCACACTGGAGACGCCAACGTTTGCCCAGAAGCGTCAGCGGACCCTTGACATGTTGATCCGCTCGCTCTACCAAGACCTCATGCCTGACCTGCACAAGGTACGGCTGCGCCGCCAGATCAGTGTTTTTTCTTGGATGTGCGTACTTTTCTGTCCCCTCCTTGTCACTTCAGTCACTAGGAGCGACTGTAGCCACCACTGCGTTGTGTTCTGCTGTACTCCACTGCAGCCCTCGGTCTGCCTCTGCATACTGCACCACACCGACTGGATACTACTGCAATGCTGACTTTCTCAGCAGGGCTCTCTCTCCTCACATCACTTTTGTTCTTATTTCTCTTGTTTTTTTTCTCTCCCCTCCTTCCACTGTTGCTCCTAACACAAGTTAGTTCTCATTTTGTTTCACTGCTGCTGTTCTCACCCCCTGCCAGGGTCACTCTCTAAGACCCCTTTCTGCTTTCTCTTTTCCTTTGTGTGTGTGTGTGTGTGTGTTTGGTGGTCCATGTTTAGGTTCCTTTTTCTCCCCAGAACATGTTAAACCGGCGGTCCTTCAGCGATGTGCTGCCCGAGTCTCCAAAGTCGGCACGCAAGAAGGAGGAGGCACGGCAGGCCGAATTTGTCAGAATAGGGCAGGTAAGGAAGTAATTAACACGCAAACACACACATAAACACAGTATTACGGACCAACCAGAGCTCTGCAGTGAAAAGGCAGAAACACCCACTTGTACACACACGGGAACCAGCATACACACCCAGACAAACACACAAAAACACACCTAAAGAAAAAAGACTGAATACACATACACATGTAAACACAAGTGTTTATTATCGATATCATGGAGCATAATATCAGCTCCTGACATTAAGCATAACTGGTCAGGAATGTTATACAGACATTTCACAACTCATAATTGCATTGAAACTTTTTTAAAGCTACAGTTTTTATGATAATAACTTTTTGCCATTTGCTGAAACTGTCATATATCCACACAGTAGCTCATGAGATAAATACTCTGTGAAAAAATCCTGTTGCTCCTCTTCTTTCTTCCAGTTGCCAGAATCGACCGTGGCTGTTGGAAAACAACCAATCAGAGCAGAGGAGTCTCTCATGTAGCTGTCAGTCATATTGATCACTGCTCGTAACCTGTAGTCACACTGTCAAACTTGATTTTTCTGGCCGGTGGGGAATGCTTGGTCATCTCTCAACTATTTTTAACGTGGTGGCCGGTCCACAAACTTTTTCATTTTACAGTGAAACACCAAAATATGTTTCTGAAAACATTTGAGGTGAGAAATGACAATGCAGTCACAGAATCCTGATTCATTTATGATCAGAGCTGCCTTGACATTTTGACCACAGTTCACAAGCAGTGATTGAAAAAGTTGGGCCATTTTCAAACCAGATTAATATTCAGCAAAACATCCAGCCAGACCGCTATACCTCATTTTACCTCTAGATCTAGTTACAGGTGACATAGCAGCAGCTCCCAAGTGGATGATAATGACACTGTCTGTCCCAGCAGCAAGCGGGTGTCTGACTATCATATTGCATCACATAACATCGGAGCTCTCTGTCCATATTGAATCCATTAAATATGCATCGCTGTTATGTCATGTAAGCAAACCACATAAATATCAGCTGTGCACTGAAGATCAGACTAGAGATGTAACCACATCAAAGATGTGCGAGTACTTGCTATTTTTCCTGCATTTGTACTTTTTTTAAACAGAAAACTCTAGTTTTATATTGTGATATTTACTAGAAATGACAGACAACAGCATGTAGCCTATCTTGTCAGTAGCGGTGGTTTCAAGAAATGTTCAATCCCCTGGCAATCTCCCGACATCCTGCTGCCACCATATGTTGGCTCTATTAGTAAAATAGATTAGTTTTGTATTGACAATTCCTCATTTCATGAATCAGCCATTCCTTGCCTGCTGCAGTGCTTTCACAGGAAGTAAAAGAAATAAATAGAAACAGGACATCTGATAAAAGTTCAGTTCAAAACAGCACACTGGGTCGCCTGCAGCCAGTTAGAACGCCTCTTTTTTGGACCAAATCAAATCCAAAATGTTGCCATACAGGTGAAGTTTTAGTTTTCTTGAGTCTTATTCTGCCGTGTATCATCTCGTCTCCCCAAAAAACACATCAACTTTCTAGTAAACAAACACAGCATGTGCCACACTTTCCCTTACCACCTCTATTCTCCTTCATGATGTCAGCATGTAACAGACTAGTGGCTTTGTTAGTCCATTTACAAGTAAGATATTATATTAATAATGTTGTCATATTGCAAATTACTAATGCAGGTTCAGCCAACTTGCATCAAACCGATTTAAGTTCGTTCATCGGAAATAGACCTGCAAAACTAAATCAATCCAACTCTAGTAACTGACTTTGGTGACAGCTGCATTAGGGATTTCATGACTCTGATTGGTAGTTTTCATTCATGTGTGGTGAATTCTTGCAAATGCCATCATAGAAAAAATATGTTTCATTTCACGGATTATCTTGTCTCATGTACTACTGTGTGGATGCAGTGACAGTTTTAGCAAATATTACAAAAAAATGTTTTTATAAAGGTTTCCAACTACAGCTTTAAAAGACAAAATCATCTCACTTTCATGCACCACTTTTTTATGAATATAGTTTTTTATGTATATAGTATATTTTAATAGCTTTTTAGTATTTTTATTTGCATTATTTGCATTGCATTTTTATTTTAAAAAAGATATAGTATATTTTTCATATTGTGTATTATTGTTTATATATATCTTATTCTTACAGAGTATCCTAAGGTTTATTTTTTTCCATTGACATATGTTTTTCTCTTCTAGTGTGATATATGTATCACTGTGTTGTTTTGTTTTTTTTAACTGCTCCAGTGCAGTGCCTTTATATCCATCCATTCATCCATCCAATTTTGTCACCATTAAATTCAGGATTGGTTCAGCACAAGGGAGATAAAATCCCCAGTCCTTTTCTTGTGCAAAAATGTTGCAAAGTTGATACAAGTCTTTATCAGTCCGAGATAGTCAAGTTAAGTATCTTCCTAACTTGGTCTTCTTAGTGGTCCTTACAGAGACTAATCTACCAGCGCCAGTGCATTTTTCATTTTTGACACAATGATGAGCCAAACAGAGAAACTGATGCAAAAGAAGCTTCAGACTGCTTTAACACCCAGCCTCTCTTATTTGTGTGGACAATCTGTGGCTCTCCCTGCTCTAAATGATGAAGTCACTTAAGAGCTGTAATTCCTGACAGACGCCTGAGTGAATTGGACACTTGCATTCAGGAGGGTCAGGGTGGAATAATATACCGTGTCTCTGAGCCGCAGTTCTGTAGTCATTACCGGGATGATGTAATCATCATTGCACCTCTGTTCAGGCTGCTGACGTAACTGTAATTATACAGGAACAAAGTCTGAAAACACAAAGAAGAGAAGCGAGGAGAAAGCTGTCCGTGGTGCTGAACCCACACGACCTCCGGCTTTATGGAAGTGATTTGTTTCAGGTTGTTTGTGAGATAATGGCTATTCTTTGGACAAATGTGTGACCCATTGTGCTAAAACTCAAGGTCTGGTTTTTAGGTTTCTTTGAAAATAAACACATTTTTTTTCCACCACAGTGCATACTGTGAAACCGTCTGCTGAAAGAAATAAGGGTGGCAGAGTCACTACTTTTTTTTTAAAATCGTTCATCAAGATACCTGTTTATGCTACGCAAGTCATTCTGTCTCCCTTGTTTCCTTGCCTTTTTATCTTTATTTGCCCCCTTTTGTTCTTCTCTGTGTTACCATTTGTGTCTTCTACCTTGTTCCTCTTGCTCCCGTCGCTTTTTGCTCATAAAAACAAAGCGAGGCATCGACACACTGTGCTGCAAAGCATGAAAACAAAGGAAGGTAGACATGTCGAGTCATTGATTATCCAGTTTTGTTGAGACGAGGCGTTTGTCCTCAAGTAAGCTGAATCTCTGTATGGTTGCTCATTGTGTGATGCACATTATGCACAATGATTTCATGTTGTCATGGAGCCCTGATAGGTCAGAATATGTATTTTTTTAAATGGATATTTTCTCAGGGATGGCAAACTGCGCTGCACTGCCAAGCCGGTTCGGTCGGTTGGTATTGATTTCATTATCTCCAGATCGCCTGTTTATGCAGATATGTAAATAGAAATGCCTGTCTGTGCAGCTTGGATTGGAGGTTGTCAATCTGATTGAATGGTTGCTGCTTGAGCATTTGTGCAAATGCTATTCTATATGAAATTTGAAGACAATACACCTGTTAGGTGAGTTGTTATTAAATTTTTTTTTTACTGTTGCCAGTCTGCTTGTCCAGGTCCTTTCCAGCTCTTTGAATTGTTGTCACAGGTCTCAGTGCCTAAACATGCATGAATGCAGGGAAACAACAATGGCAGGTCGGTTAAATATTAGTGGTGGAAGGTGAGGTGCATAATTTAACAAGCTTAGACCTCTGCTGTCCTTCTGGTGATGCATTTACCTGCACAAATAACATGCAGCTCACACTCTTCATCCCATGCATGGTCCATGATCTAAATGTATTGCAAGACATTGGTTAAATATTAAGCACGTAATCAATTTTACAGTTCCCCCAAAATCAAAAACACATATTGTTTCTCTTACCTGTAGCGTTATTTATCAGTTTAGATTGTTTTGGTGTGAGTTGCAGAGTGTTGGAGATATTAGTCGTGGAGATGTCTGCTGCTCTCCGACACACCGCTGATACTGTTGTTTTTTCAGGCTCTGAAGCTAAAGACCATTGTGAGAGGAGACGCCCCAACTAGCCTTGTTACCACCGGCCTGTGCAGGAAAGAGGTGAGAGCACTTCATTCAAACAGGGTTATTTAATCTCTTACTGAATCTTTTTTTCAAAGCCTATTGAAATTTTAAATATCCCTGACAATATACAAAAGTAATTTTTTTAACATATCCACACAACATAAACAATCATTCTTGATTAAGATCCCTTATTAAAGAGGTTATCAACACGATTGCCATTGATATATGAACTAAAGAGACTTGTTAGTAGTCTCTAATTTGTAGTTATTTAATGATGACACCAAGGTTATTATAGTTGACTTAAACTATGTGTGGGAAAAATATTTTAGTTAACTGAAATAAAAATAAAAACTAGACTTAAGAAAAAATGAAAACTATCTGAAATGATTGTGTGTATTTGAGTATGTGTGTACTGTGGGTTTGTTTTGGGTTTTTTTTTAAATAACTGATTTTTTTTATTATAGATTAAATGAGTTTAGTCTTTGTCAATTTGGTCAAATTTCCCAACACAACAAGCATGAGGCGGCGTTGGTGCATATGAAAATAGGATGTCTACATGACGTCATGATTTGATGACTATCAAATGCACCAGTTACTATAATTTAAGTACTACTGAAACAATTACATTTAAACTAACACTAAACATAAAAAAAAAAAAAAAACGGAATGAGCAAACCCATTCTGACACTTAAAGATACTAAAGTGAATTAAAACCAAATTTAAAAATAAAAAAAAAATAAAACTAATGAATAATAGCAGACTATTGGACACTGTTTCTAGTTACCCTAAACATATCTTTGGCATCTCTAGTGATATATCTGTAATAAGCTCAAATTTGTCTGATATATCAGCTCTAGAATCAAGAATTTATATCTTCTTTTAGGTTATTTTCTTGATATTAGAACAGAAAACTGCCTCATCTTGTTTGTTTCAACTTTAACATTTTAGAAACTGGAAAAAATGAACAGGAAACCTGGATTTTAATCACTTGCAGAACATGAGTTGTTCATTAAAATACATCTTTAAGGCTAAATATGAACCTCAAGGTGTTTTTCAGTTTGTGCACACCCTTATCATGTTAAAGAGGGTTATTTTAAAAACATTTCATCTATTCCAATATGCACATCTCTGTGTATATTTGCATGTGTCTGTATGTTTGTATGTGCATGTGTGCTGTAGCCATGGGAGTCCCAGTCCTTCTGCAGCACATTCCCCTACGAGATTGTGTGTGCCGACTCCTGGGGTCAGTCTCTGCTGGCTGCCACCGACGCTGCGGGGGTCATGCTGCTAGATGGTGAGGTCATCCCCTAATCAATATCTTCCCATGTCCTCTAAAATAAAGCCACCCGTCCATATCCATTCAATACTGCACTCTGCTGAATGCCAAGGCCAACAGCTAACACGGTAATGATGTTGTCTATGTTTCAGGCCCTGATCCAGCTTTGTCCAACGCTGGTGAGTAACACGCAAACCATTTTTTTCCATTTTTTTTAACAGATATTTCAACCTCAGATATGACATAGTTTTCAAGCCTGTTTTTATTGTTACTTTTGCGTCATTTTTCAGAGACACAGACAGTGCCCCCGGTGCAGGTGTTTGACAGAACCATGGTGGTGAAGCAGGTGCACGTTCTCGAGCCTCAGGACCTGCTTATCACCAGGGCTGACAAAGGTAGACAACAACAACACACACACACACACACACACACACACCCCGGCACATCAGACACCACTTTCCTCCTGGAGCCATGGTGTCATCCCCTCATTCACTCTTCATTTCAGCAGTATTTATCTTCCTTCTCATTATTATAATTCCTCTTTCATATTTCATCTGTTATCTCCCTCTGTGTTGCCGAGTACATGCTTACCCTTTCCACTTCCACTGGCCCTGTGAACACATTGATCTCTGGCTGCGATCTAAGGATGCTGACCTATAGAGAACCGATTCCTGTCGAGGTTGTGTTTGTGCATGTCTGTATAAGAGAGTGTGTGTCTGTTTATCCTGCACGCCTGAAATGGGCTATGAAGGGCTGACACGTGTACAGAGACGCATAAAATGAAACATACAAGCATAAAACATATAGAACATATAAGGAGTCGCTGAACACTAACAAACAGCTGCAGGATTCGTCTCATGTTTGCCTCAACCAGAAGAGCATGTAATTAATTACCCTGCAGATGATTAGCTAACCCTAATATTGACAAACAGGGTTGACTCGGTTTTGATAGTGATTATGTGATGGCAGCGCAAACATTTGTCACGACTGTGTGTGGGCTTTGATTAAGCTTCTGAGAGAGCGCAAGCCTTAAGAAGCCTTCTAGTAATCCTCCTGCAGCACAGCTCCATTGTCTGGCCGTGGGAGGAGGCTAAAAAAGAGCCGGCAAATTAAGAGTAACCTTCATGCAAAACAGAAGTGGCTTTTGTTTTGTTTCCAGGGAAGGACGCTCGGCTCTATGTGTACAGACTGAGCGCGCTCAAGAGAGGCCTGGAGGAGAAGCTCGTCAGAAGCAAGTGTGACAGCCGGGAGAATAAACTGGAGAAAACTAAAGGTACAAACACAAGGCATGCAAAAATATAAACAGTGTTGCTCATACTGCAAATTAATCCCTGCAACAAACAAAAAAAGAAAAAATGTCTCAGCTTTCTTATAACAATAATCAGGTGCAAATTAAACAGTTTTATGCCTCTGTGTGGGCGATAGCTGTGGCCCGAGGCATTATATTTTTGGGTTTTCTGTCCGTCCGTCTGTAGGTATGTCTATACATCCATCCCATTTTCATGAACGTGATACCTCAAGAAGGCCTTGAGGGAATTTCTTCAAATGTTTCACTAACATTCAATTGACTCAAAGATTAAGTGACAACATTTTGTTGGTCGAAGGTCAAGACTTATGTGATCTTGCATCTGTCTCATCTTCATGGATGTGATGTCTCAAAAAGGCCGTGAGGAAATTTCCTGAAATTTGGCACAAACATCCTCTCGGACTCTGATGAATTGGTTAGAAATTGGTAGTATATGGTCAAGGTCACCACGACCTTGCGTCTGCCTCATTCACGTGAACATTATATCTCAAGAACACCTTCACTGTCTTCAAATTTGACATGAACGTCCACTTGGATGCAAGAATGAACCTTTAGAATTTAGTGGTCAAAGGTCAAGGTCATTGTGACAAAACATGTATTTGGCTATAACACATTCATAATTCATTCTGTAATTATGACGAAATTTCACGCACACGTCTATCCAAAAATTCAAAGGTCAATTTTACATAATGTGTTCTGCGAAAACACTTTTCCGGCCATCATTAAACACCATAACTCAGGATCAAAAGGGGAGACATTTGGTCAGGTACTGAATTGGTGACACTTATCTTAGGTGCCCAACTTGAAACTCTGCTGACTGCATAAATGTTTTGTGCTGCCGTGTTAAAGATGTATGTGAAGTGTCCATGATATAGAATATGTAGCTTCAACATTTGCAGCAACATTTGAAGCATTGTAAACTGTCACCGCCACATAGGAACCTCAGCAGATATGGTTGTAAACTATAACTGCAAAATGACTCGTTCTCTGAGGCATACAATCACAAGGGGGTATTTCTCATTGCTTACTGCAATTATTTCTGCTGTTCATACTGGCCATTAAGAGATCTCCTCCTAATGCACTCAGACATGTCAGCCTAAAGCAGGAAGTTTTGACCTTTCTGAACGTCCTTTTTAGCAGCGCAAACTCGCAACCTTTGACCTGCTTCTGGTGTCATGCCAGCTGTCCGTAGCGGATGCATCGATCTGTGGGATGATGCCAGAGAAAAACCACCTACAGCACAGCACATGTCTAATGTACTTTCTGTCTCTTCATATCTTCCCCCCACCCTCCTCCTCTTTGTCCCAGGCTGTCATTTGTACTCCATCAACACCCACCACGGTTCAGAGCTGAGGATAGTAGCAGCCATCAGGAACAAACTCCTCCTCATCACCAGGAAACATCCACGTTTTGAGGGCTTCAGTGCTGTCGCATCAGGAGCGGACTCACCAGTGGAGGAGTTCCAGTACATACGGGTACAACAAACTCCACACAAGTGAATTGAAAAATGGAAAAAAACATGGAAAATGAATGAATGGGAGGCATTTAAAATGCTACATATACTACATATGCTACATATTCTACATATACTATATATGCTACATATGCTATATTTTGGAGTCAAGATTATATCAAGTGTGAACACAGAGACATGATACTTTTTTTTGTTTTGTTTTTAGATTTTGTGTGACTCACACTTTCCAGGGATAACATTATGTCCAGTGTCCATATCAAATAAATCTCAACATTTTCAAGTTTTCCTCCGTATAAAATAGTTGCTTGTACATCCATGGATGCATTGCGAATAAGAACTGCTAATGACTAATTCGGCATGCTTTGCCAGTTTGCCAAAATGTTAACAAATACTGGTTGAAAAAATTAAACTTTATAAACAGTATATAATTTATAGCTATATTGCCCATAGCATTACTGGAACAGTAGTTCCAAAACCTAGATCATGACTTTTTACCAAACAGAAGCAAGAAAACGAGAGTGTCATTATTTTTGGATCTTGTATATAAATGTTGTTTGCCATTACTGAGGGTGTAAATCAACACGAAGAGATGGTGTTGATGGTCAGACCTTAAAAAGCCCCCGTCCTAAATCAAAATATTCTATACAGGCAAACATATAAGTTTATAAAAGTGATTAAACATATGTATGTGATCTCTGAAGTTATTGTGTATCATTGGCCCTTTAGGAGATCTGTCTGTGTGACCCGCCGGTGGTGATGGCGCTGGTGGACGGGCCAACGGGGGAAAATGACAATATGATCTGTGTGGCCTACAAACATCAGTTTGACCTGATCAATGAGAGCACTGGAGATGCCTACCGGCTACACCATGTAGACGCCAACAGGGTGAGGCACACGTGCAGGCACAAGCAAGCCACAGTTTGAGTGGCCCAGTTTGTGGCTTTATTTACCCGCTGATTACCAGACTGCTTGGGTGAATCAACACGTTGTCATTCACAGCCAGCAGCTGGGGAAGACACATGAATGAGTAGGCTGGAGGATGAACAGCTGCTCTAATAAACTGTCTTATTCTGCTTTAACATTTTTTCCTCTTGAAAGAGTAACAAAAATACATAACAAACTGCAGTTGAAATCTTTTATACTGCCTGGTACCTTGAGGGTATGTGACCTGGTATTATCTGTCATAACTAACCTTTGGATCTTGTTGAAGTGATTTCCCCTAAACTGACTCGTCTCTGCCTGCAGGTAAATTTTGTAGCAGCCATCGATGTGTATGAAGACGGGGAGGCGGGTCTGCTGCTGTGTTACAACTGTGAGTCATCATTTCTGAATATGTGAGATCTTTTTATGCCATCTCAGAAATGCTTTTTAGGGAGTTTCTTCAAATTAAGCATAAATGTCCACTTGGACTCAAGGATGAACAATTATATTTTGGTGGTCAAAGGTCAAGGTCACTGTGACCTCCCTGTCTCATTCTTGTGAAAGCAATATCTCAAGAGCACCTTGAGGGAATTCCTTAAAATTTCGCACAACTTGAACTGATTAAAGTTTGGTGGACATTCTCATGATTGCAATATCTCAAGAGGGCCTTGAGGGAGTTTCCTCAGATTTATCACATGGATAACATGGATGTAAATTGCAACTTGACTGGTGCGCGGAGGTAAACAACCATGTGGTGGCCGAATGTTTTTTACGCTGCATTCTCCTGGAGTACAAATCATTCAGCACAGACTGCTCAAGAGTATCAAAAAGTCAGATATTGATTTTGAAAATGCAGCCACCTACTTACGTTTTTGTTTGCTTTTTATTATGTCTTGATAATAGAACAGATGTGTCTCAGATTTCTTATAAAACACAGACAAAAAAAACAACACTAGCACAAAAAAGTATTAAAACAGTTCATCCTGTTTCCTCTGGGTCTCTTACAGATATTTGCTACTATAAGAAAGTTTGTCCATTCAACGGCTCCACACCGATGATCCAGTCCAACACCTCCGACTTCCACTTCAGCTGGAACCAGATGCCAAATGCTATTGGTAAGTTACCACGGCAGCAATGCTTAGGCCCCACCCAGCCCATTCTGCTGGCCTGGCCAGAGCCTGCTGTCACTATGGAAACATCTTGTGTAGCCACAAGCATCCAATTGGCCAATGAGATTATTTGTGTGTGCACACATGTGCGCGTGTCTGTGTTTGTGCATGTTCTTATTAAAGGAGAAGGTGATGGAAAGCAAATACAACTGATACTAAAGCTGTGACCCAGCTGATAACAAAATGCACACAGAGGCACTCACACACACTGAAATCAGCAATAACAAAGTGTGCTGAGTAATAAATCAAATGTACTGAAACATGTTGGAGAGCCTGTGATGAAAAGTTACATTTAAATGGACAGTTTACATGAAAATATCCATAAACAAAAATACATATTTGTCCTCTTACCTGTAGTACTATTTATCAGTCCAGACTGTTCTGTTGTGAGCTGCGGACTGTTGGAGGAGAGATGCACTCTCTCCAATATAATAAAACTAGATGGCACTTGTTTTTTTGGTGCTCAAAGTGCCAAAAAAATACAATTTCTCTTTCCAGAAATTATGATCTTTACTCAAGCTAATCAACAGATCTTGACATGAGTAGTTTTATGAAGCTACATTTTTTTTAATTAAAAATGAAATAGAAAAAAAAGTCCAGAAACTTATATTCATAATTATCATAATTGTACATTGAAAGTTATTTTTAAGCGTGTTTTTTAAAGTAATTTTCTTGTTTGTTTTTGTCTTTTACTTTATTATTATTATTTTTCTTAGGGGCAAGGGCTAATTTTCAGGTAATTTTTTTTGGCACTTTTTATTAATTTCTTGCTAAATTTTGGTTCATTTCCCCTTGAGCTGCACAATGCCTTCCTCTAATGTTTTTGAAAGAAATCTAGCACATTTGCCTAGTTTTCAAAGGGTTAAAATGGCTGAATAAAAGTATAGATAATGTAAACGCACAATATATACAGTATGAGATCAAAAGATTGTTAGTTAAACTTTTCAGATTTGTAGTATCAGTTGTTTGTTTTGTCTGCAAGTGTCTAATGATTAGACACTAATCTGATGTCATGGATGGATGTTCCAGCTGTGCTATGCATCCGCTACTGGGGATCCTAATAAAGTCATAATCATAAAAATCTGCTGGTTGTGTAAATAGGCAACTGTAAGGCAACTTACATTTAGTCTAGCAGACTCAGACTAACTATTAGACTTGTTACAATCAAACAAGGCCTATAATTAAATCATATCCTGCTCGATCATGTCTTAACTCTTCAACTCTTTTCTCTTGTCAAGTTGCACCTGTCGGAGGGTTTGTTGGAGGCTTTACAGAATCTTTTTTCCCTCATAAACACTGGCATCCATGCTGTGCCGTAGTTAGCTCTCACCTCGTTGCACATTTCCCATCAAACAGAGGAGAGGGGAAGCATCCAGAGCCCCTAAGAGAGATGTTCAGCTCGATTGTTGTGTCGCTCATTTTTCTGCATATATCATCGGCTAATGATGGCATTTCAAAATGCCATTCTGGGTGAAAGTATCAAATGTCTCGCATTTTGGGAGTTGGGCAGTTGAGCCAATTTAAAAAATGTTAATTTATTGTTTTTTTCCAGTGAAACTCAGCCTCATCCCTTGTTGATTATTTGCAGCTGGTTTTATTTTATTCTCATGTTGTCTTTGCAGTTTGTGCATTTCCTTATATCCTGGCCTTCACGACGGACTCCATTGAGATCCGACTGGTGGTCAATGGCAACCTTGTGTACACAGCAGTCGTCCCAGAGCTTCAGTTGACTGCTTCTCGGGTTAGTATGATTGACAGCTATTAAAATTTCCATGCCCTGCTTTTGTCAGCAATGTACACTTTTGTAAATATATTTTTTAACCATAAAAAAAAAGCCCAGTCCTAATAAACCGGCCAGACCCTTTTACACGTCGGGTCTGATGTATATATGTTTAAACTTTTGTCAAGATGGACATCCTACTCACATTGTCAGCTTGGTAAGATTCTCCACAATTCTATCATTCAGATAATTTTACTGACACCACTACAACAGTACTATAGTATAGTGAATTATTTTACAGAATTATTATTATTTTAAGTTGTTTTTTTAATTTAGGGGTTAATTTTTCAGGTAATTTTCATGTTCTTTGGGTCATTTCTTCTTTTGTTGCTCATTATCTTCTTCTAATGCTTTTTGAAATAATAAATAAATGAATAAATAAAGCCAATTTGCCAAGTCAGGTGATTTGATAGTAGAAATGCATCATGTGTACCTGCAACACACTTTGTTTCACTTCAGCTTGTGAGTGTTTTCAGCGTTAGAAGGCCTTACTCTGCGTTATAGAAGTAGCTGTCTCAGCTTTCTCATTTCAATCAATCTTTACTACTCTGGTGGGAAATATGGCCGGCAATCTGCATGGTTACAAATCAATAATATGCTCATAATTCATACACATAGATAATTTCAAAAGACCACAGTGCACCTGCCATGTAATAACACATTGTCCTCCCCTATCCTCATAAGATCTTTTTTCTTTCTATGTTTTTCTTGTGCCTCTGCCCTTCCTGTCCTCTTAATATTCTTTGTATTTCTTGGCATCCTTACACATTCGTCATGTCTCTGTATTGACCTAATTTCCTCTTCTGTCCTCTCTCTCCACCCACAGTCGGACATTTATTTTGTTTCATCGGCTCCGGTGAGCTCAGCCTCCAACTGCAGTTCAAGAGACACCAGTTCCCAGAGTTCCCCGCAGACGCCTACGGGCTACGAGATGCCCGTGTTCCCTTCGCCGCTCGGTGATGGTAAGCCCCGCACAGCAAAATCACCTGAGGATGTTGATAGTAGTAGCTTGACTATGAAAGGTTTTCAAAAGTCAACTTTGCCTGCAGACCTGTTTGAGTTTGGAGCGCCGTCGTGTTAGCCCTTAAGCTCATGAACCATTTACATAAATTTGTCTTAGCAGAATGGTTCGGCCTTTCTCCACCAGAGTTCCCGCTTTCTCACAGTCGAATCATGTGTGGTTTTCTGGGGCAACATATTTAATTGCATTATTATGAACTCATCCTTTCTTACTGTTCATACTGACATAATTCAATTTTATTACCAAATCGTTGGCACTATTCAGACTGGCATGGAGAAGGATCCAGATTGTCAAGTTTCCTCTCAATAGCTTTGTTTGTTTTCACTATACCTCATATAACCCTACTGATACTTTTCAATATATTTGCCCATTAACCAAAAACCATGTTATTTTTGCATTATAGCTGAGCATTTTCCACAAATGTAAGAGGAATATCCAGCCATTTACTTCCACTTCTTTAAGTACAATATGAAAACCGACTTGCAGCAACTTTAAGGCCCCCCGAAACATGTTTTCAGATCCCTAATATTAAAAAGTATTTCTCAAAGACATCAAATATGCATGAATAAATACGCAACAACTGAAGTTAGAGTTCAAGTTAAAAAAAAGAAAAACACCCAGGGAGAATAGCAGAGAAACAATGGAGAGAGAAAATGCTCTTGTGTGAAAACTTTGCCAAAAAAAAATTGTGTTCATGCAGAGTAAGAAGCTGATTGCCGGGGCTTTTAAATATAAGAAAAGGGAATGCATTACAATGAATTATGATTGCTTTTGTTTTATAGACACTGTTTCATTTGTCATTGCAAACCTCAATCATTTTAAAAACTTGACCTGCTGGTGAGTTCAAGGACACTCTGACATCCAGCCTTTAACTGATGTAATGTCAGAAAATCTTGCATAGAAGAAACACAGTCATGAACACAGTGAAATGATAACATAAAATTATTCTGCACATTGAAAGAATAGGGCTGGTGTTACACTATATTTTTCTCAATGTCAACAATCCTATTACAAGACCAAGACACAGAACTTAATGATCAATATTTTCCAACATATCTACATCCTTGTTGACTCTTACTAGAGATGTAAAGCTCCATATATATATATATATATATATATATATATATATATATATATGTAAGCTTCAAATATCCTGAAATAGTGACTTTAGTTTTCGTTTGGTTAAATTTTGCACTCAAGACTGCATTAACAAAAACAGATGGTGTATGTGGGGAATGACTCCAAACTGCCGCTAAAATTTGCCTCAGTTTGGGTCTCTGATAACTTAAATGACTGAAGTCGTTTGGTTAAAACAAGTAAAAATGACCATGATCTAAAAAGTGTATCATAGAAAAAACACGGCTTAAAACTGGATAAAGTCAATTTATAACAACTTCTAAAACAATCACAACTGACGCATGCACTAAGGAGATATGACAACTGTTTCCATGAACAAAATTACAGATTCCTCGGGAATAATAATGGGGATAATGTAAGTACACAACTCAACAAAATACATTACATTGCTCTCGTCGTTTTTTAGATGTTTTAATGTGGAAAAGTTGCGTATATATTTAAATGAATGGAAGATTATGGTTGCAACGTAAAAAATAGTTGGCAGTTATGGAAATGTAATTTGCAGCTAAAGGACTGAAACATTCAAAAACATCGCTATGATCCTTTTCATTTCTTACAAATCACAAAAAGAGGAACGGACTATCACCCACATACCTCCCACCACCACCATTCAAGGGCACACAGTAAGTGTCCTCAGAGGCAGAGAAGGCTTTCAAGGATGATAAAGGATCAATATTAGCCTCTCCTCCCCACCCTCCAGCCCACTTTCGCTCCCTATTGCTTCTTTTATTGTGTATTTGACCATTCGAAGCACCTCCCCCCCGTGGCTGACCTCTTCTAGATTGTTACATCTGTCTCACAATGGGCCATATTTGTGATGCGCAACTGTCGTTAATGTAATACAGGTTTGTCATTCAGCACGAACAGACCTAAGGATCAAGGCAATGTCAATGTTCATTTCTAGATGTTGAAAGGGAAATAACCTCAAATGCATCCATGCAATTCTGACTGCTGCAGGGAAGGACAAGAAAAAACAGTTATTAAAATGTCCTGATTGTACGCATCATCAAGGCAGTCCTTCTCTGCTTTGCTGATGGGAGCGGGTATTTACAGGTCCCATTAAGGCTAACAGGGAGGAACATTCGGCTGTCACTGCTGCAATTAGCCGAGGAACGGGGCTTTATGCTTTTAGGTTCTGATTCGGGTAATTTCTTTTAAAGGGGTTTTCATTTTCTCCTGTTTCAGCTGGTTATGCATCCTGCATCACTGGGAGTCGTACACCTGACTTGCAACCTACTCTATGTGCCTTAACCCTTTAAAGTCTTCATCAAGTAAAAAAAAGCAATAGAAAAAAAATGCATTTGCATTTTTTATAGCCTTAGGGCTATAACTACAGAAATCAGTGTTAATTTTAATTTTAACATACCCAATAATTATTTAAATATGGGCCTCTACCAAAAGGTTGAGATGGCTAGTCACGGTAAAACAGAAAATCATAAATCATCAACTGTTTTAATGCTGTAATACGATAGTGTCGTATCACATTTCAATTTGTGATCATGGGAATAGTAGTATTACCAGTACTAATATTATTTCCATGCATAATGACCAGCACAGGAAGCATCCAGTAGCTCAGCTGGTAGAGCAGGTGCCCTATACGGAGGCTGTGTCCTTACCCACCTGCGGCCCTTTGCTGCATGTCATTCCTTCTCTTTCTCTTCCCTTTTCACACTTCAGCAGCTGTCCTATCATAATAAAGGCAGCCCCCAAAAATACCTAATACATACATACATACCATTACAGGAGCTTGAAAGAAATTTTCTTTCACCAAATATATAATGCAATAATATTGAATTTATGATCTTAACAGTGAATTTTTATGAATATTCATCCTTTTTTTATTTTATGAAAGAAAAAATGTACATTTACTATCTAAGCATCAGTACATTTGACATAAAAACATGTATTTAGACAGTGAAAAATCATACTTACTATTGTTTTTCACCATGTATGTAATGGATAAAATTAATTGCATCATGTCACAAGAATTAATCATCAGAAGTTCATTTACATCTTAGCAAATAGCCCATTTTAATTTCATTAGCTTAGCTTCACTTCCTTTGCCATAGAGGGCCAAAATAACGGTTTGGTAGAGCATGTTTTGTCCCTTATTAGATTTCTATTTTTTGTATAAAGTTGCATAAATCTTTTTCGGTAAAACCTCTGAAACTCGAACATGTCGAAAAAATATGCCTACCTTTAAAAAAAAACCTCCACACGAGTCCTCATGTCTGGAGTGATTTTTCTAGTTACTTAACTTCTTGTCGGAGGTGAGCTGAGAAGGGCAGACTGTTTAAAGACACAGCGACATCTATTGGATTTTTTTTTGTCCTAACAGACCTAAACCGAATGGTAGAGATGGCTCAGTCAGATTGATTTGGATTGAACACATTTTTCATTAAGATATAGTGACTTAAAATGTGCTCTACCAAACAGTTGAGCAGAAAGTTAAATATGTGACAGCACTGTGTGTGATCAGTTTGTGTAACCCTCTTCTTCATCCCTGGTTCAGATTCTATACGGATCCCCTATGGTACCAAGCTTTCCCTGTACATGTCTAAGGATGCCGAAGGTACTGCAGGATCTCTCCCTCGACTCAGATCATGACAATAACGCTCATAATGCCGCCCCACTAACATGCACATGCTCCCAGAGTGTTACCACCCTGTCTGCTCCAAGGCGGCATGTTGACTTGAACGTTGGTTGAATGTTAAGTGAACATTATGTCTTCCCCATCCCCTCCCCCCTTTCTGTCTTTACTAATTAAAGCATTAGTGCGAGAGGAGAGTGAGAGGGGAGAGAAGGTGATAGAGTGCAAAGTGAAATAAAAAAAAAGTGAGGCAGAGGAGATAACGTCGATCACAGCGGAGGGTTTTAATATTACTAGCAGGGGAGGTGGGGGGGTGCAGAGGAGGTATACATGAATGCGGGAGAGAAAGGGAGGGGTTGTGTACAAGCAGGAGGTTGGGAGAGAAGGAGGGAGAAAAGGGAAAGAGGGAAGGAGAAGACACGTCTGCCGCAGCATGATTTACAGATTGCACTGTCGCCATGGAGACTTTTGTCAGCCCCTCTCTTCGATCCAAAGTGGTAGTCCAAACAGCGGTGCCACAATCTGGGGGGGGGTGAGGATGCGGGAGAGAGAGGTTGGAAGGGGTGCTGACAAAAATCCCATCCTCTAACTGCCTGTGCGCCTGCTGTATCTGCTCCTTGGGGAGGGTTTCATCTGATGTAATCGCATCAGTACTGTGAACAAGATGATGTTACTAATGTGGCTGCTAGCCGCCACCTCCATCCACTGGCTCGAACGCATGCCAAAGACCTGCAGCCAAACATCCCTCTGCTGTGGAGAATTCAATTAAAACCTTCCTAATATTTATGCTTAAATCATCTGCCAGTGTGATGCAGTGTGACACTTCCCCTGGTCCAGAAACGCATGTGGAATATATTGATCTCTGTGATTATATATTCCAGATAACTGCATGCTTTCCCAACATTTTGATTTAGAGGGATCGTTCAGATTTTTTGAAGTGGGGTTGTATTAGGTACTTTTCAATAGTCAGTGTATTGCATATAGTAGATGGCGGTCGGCATGTCCCAAATTTGGAGAAACAGGCTGGAGTCCGACAAAGAAGCTTAGGGATGTACTGCTGTGGATGGGGGCCACAATAAAACATATATTTAGCCACCTAAAAAACAAGTCCCACCTAAAAAACATCAATATCCGTTTAAGTGTACGCTATACTGACGGTATTTGCACGTCTTGCCTCGATCAGTTGTTATTTTTTTTTTTTGTGTGTGAGTTTGGTATCTAAATGAGTTCATTTAGAATCCCCTAAGTCAAGGCAGCAGCAGACCAGCAGCTCCTGTGGTCACGGAGCTAAAATTGCTGTTTTTCTCTATGGAGTCTGGAGGCTTTGACCAGTGCATAGACGGGGAACTAAAGCTGGCTTCCCCATCAAAAATGACTGTCTGAAGGAACAGTAAAGCAGTCAAAATACTCTTAGTATTGTGTGCACTCAAACTGATTTTGATTCCCCTGCGATGGCTAAAATACATTTTATTGCTGACCCCTATTAACAGCATTATATGGCTTAGCTTCCATGTCACACTACAAACCGCTTCTCCAAACTGGGAGCGTGCTGACAACCATCTACTGTATTTAGTACACTGACTACAAATAAGTACACCATTCAACCCTACTTCAAAAAATCCAAACTTTCCCGTTATATGCCATTTCTGCTGTATGACACTACAGGTACGGAAGAGGATCTCTGACAACACTAACACAGTGTACCTGTCAAACATCAGCAGTGACCCTCTATTTTTCTCCGTGGCTCTTTGCTAACCTCTCACCCGCTGACATTTCAGCTGAGACGGTCCTCTTTGTGCGCCGCCGTAGCCTCACCACATTGATTCCGTCTCATTTCTGTTGCTGCCTCAGTGGAGCAGACTGTAGCCGCTGTACTGCAATACTGCTCCCTGATGGCTCAATTTGAGCACTGCAGGTTTGGTATGCTGCAGATTGTGCCATTTTAAAAAACTCTAAACACTCATTTAGTGTGTCCCAAACAGACTTTAAGCGTTTATAATCTCTGTGGAATAATAGATGGTCTGCTATAAATGTCTACAACTGAACAGTTATATCACATTAGCTCAATGCAGTAAGAATGATTCATTTTAAGATCAAATGCTGTTTCGGTAAATGGAACTATTAATCACTTTCGAGTGTCTTCATTTGAATATGGAGGTTTGGTTCTATTGCATCAGCTCGTCAACCTCCAGACTCAAAGTCAAAAAAGTAGGTTATTGTGCATATTTTGGTTTTTGGATAAATTTGTTACACTTTAGCCAGCTGTTGTTTATCATTAATTTTACTGTGCTATGGAACTGACTTTCTCTTTCTAATTGTGCTGTTGCAATCAGTGTCTGATTCAAAACCTCCTCTTATGGTGCATTCAAGGACTCTTTTTAACAACATCAAATTACCAAGTAACGCTTTGACCAATATTTACAGTGTGTGTTTGCCTCCTGTTTACGTTGTGGGTTTGATTTTTTCCATCAGTGCAGCACATAAGAACAACGCTTTAGTCAGTCGTAAGTTAGAGGGTCTTTGAATGCACCACCAAGAGGCAAGAGGGGTTTCAAATCCATAATTTGATATTTTGGGAAATATGGCATTTCCTGTTCTTGCCAGGAATTACACGAGAAGGTCGATACCACTCCCACGTCTTTATATAATGAAGAGGTTTAAAGGGATAGTTCACCCCAAAGTTAAACATGTATATTTTTCCTCTTACCTATAGCTATGTATAAAGTTGCCGAGTGTTGGCAATTTCTACCATAGAAATATCTGTCTTCTCTCCAGTATAATGGAACTAAATGGCACTCAGCTTGCGGTGCTCAAAACACCCAAAGTACATTTGAAAAACTCAACAACAATGTTTTTTTGTGTTTCTCCCAGAAATCATGACCCGGTTACTCGTTTGGTGGGTGTAGTTTGGTAGAAAGAAAAAAATAGTCACAACAAGGACTGTGGACTATCTTGAGTAACCGTGCAGTGATTTCTGGAAAGAGACATTGCTGTTGACTTGTTGTTGGTTTCTTTTATCTTTTTTTTCCCCCTTTTTTTTCTTTTTTTTTTCTTTGAGCACCACAAGCCGAGTGCCATTTAGTTCCATTATATTGGAGAGAAGGCAGACATCTCTACGACCAATATCTCCAGCACTTGACAACTCACACCAAATTAATCTAAAATGAAAAATAGCACTATAGGTAGGAGGAAAAATGGGTATTTTTGATTTTGGAGTGAACTGGGAAACAGCTAGCCCTTGGATGTACCTATTTGCATTAGCTACATTAGAGTCACAGATGTTTTCCAAAGAGATAAATGCCAAATGCATGGGCAGAGGAGAAAATGTGGCCGTTTACCAGACAGCAATGAGAGTGGTATCCATCTTCTCATTTACTCTAGACAAGAAAACAAAATAACATTTCCCAAACTTCATACTAGTTCAAGAAATAGTCACTACTCCCACTTACATTACATGCAACAATAATGTAATTGTGGACAAATACATGGACAAAATGTAAAGTGGCTGTGTGGAAAGTCATAAAAGATATACTTTTAATAGAAATGCATTTCCGTATCTAATGAGCTAAAACATGCCAAACAACATAGTGCCTCAGGCCAGAAGTTTTATGAATTTCTCATTAACTGATACACATTCCCCACCCTTTATCTGTGTATCTTTTCTGACACTTTATTCCCATCTTTGCTCTTTTTATTTCTTTTTTCATGTCTTATGTTACCTGCTTCCTTCCCTCTCTCTGACTTTACCCGCTGCTCACTCCTTTCTCCGCTCTCTGGGTTTCTTTCCTTAAGGTGAATCACCATGTAAGCACATGTACAGGATCCCCCTGTGTAACTTGGTGGGCCGCAGCATTGAAAGACCACTCAAGTCCCCTCTGGTCAACAAGGTGCTGACGGTGCCGGCCCCTGCCATGGTGCCCCCGGCTCCCCTCATCTCCGCCACGCACTCGCTTTCACTGTCACGCATGGAGATTAAAGAGATAGCCAGCCGCACACGGAAGGAGCTGCTCGGTAAACACTAAATAACACATTCACTTTATGTTAACGTTTTAATGACAGCAGTAGTTTGACATTTAGGGGAATGTCCTTCGGACCTTTTCTTAGAAAGTTAGAGGATAGAATAAAACCGTCTTGTTTCTTGTTTGCTGAATATGAAGCTACAGCCAGCAGCCGCTACATTGAGAAAGTTTAGTCTGCCTTTGCTTATGTACTGGATTTCTACAGTATCAAGTCTGTCTAAAGGTAAAGGAATAATTTGACAGTGTGGTAAATTTGCGAGTAGCTTTCGTGTTGTGAGTTAGTTAAAAATGCAAAATATGAAGTTACAGCTAGCCAATTAGCTTAGCTCACTAGCAAAAAGCCTGGAAATGGGGAAGCAGCTAGCCAAACAAAAACGGCCTACCAGTGCCTCTAAAGCTCACAAATTAGCATGTTGACTGTGTACCTGTTCAAAAATTGCTGTTTTTATGCTTTGTTTTCATGCCTCCACACTGGCGAAGCTGTGGCCGGAGCTGTTATGTTTTCAGGTTGTCCGTCTGTCCAGACGTACAGTTCTCACAAATGCTAAATCTCAGTTCTTAAGGGAATTTCTCAAAATTTGGCACAAACGTCCACTTGGACTCAAGAATAAACTGATTAGACTTTGGTGGTCAAAGGTCAAGGTCACTGTGACCTTGCATCTGTATCATTCTCATAAACGCAATATCTCAAGAACACCTTGAAGGAATGTCTTCAAATTTGGCACAAACGTCCATTTGGACTTACTGATGAACTGTTTCGATTTTGGTGGTCAAAATTCAAGGTGAGCTATCTGGCTGCTAGCTGTGGCCTTATACTGAAGAGACAGGTATCAAACTGGTATTGATCTTTTCATCTACCTTGCTTCAACTAAGCAAATGAGTATATATCCCAGATGTTGAACTGTTCCTTTAATTCGCACATTTTCTGTTGTCTCACACCAACGAAGGCTTGACAGAGGAACCAAGTGGAAAGTCAGACAGTGGAACAGTCAAACAGAGGAAGATGAGCAAGAAGAACACAGAGGAAGACCCCAAAGCACGAGCACTGACGTCAACAAACAGTGACAGGTGACAGATTCATCCACAGCATTGCAAAGTTAACAGTTTGATGATTTGACACGAGCTCAGGCCATGTGTTTTTGTGCACAACAGGTTAGCCTCAGAGTCTGTTGAAACAGACCTGGACGTGCAGCTGCATTGTTCATCGAGTTCGGAGGCTGAGCCAGAGAAGGTGGTGCTGCGAGCAGAGAGCCCGCCTCTCGCCAGCGCGTTTGGCCTTTCCACATCCTTTGAGGAAGATGTCCTGGACCTTAAATGAAGACAATCCCACCGTGCACTTCTCTTCCTGCCCACTCCCGTACTGTCACCATTATTTTATTGTTTTGGTTGGTTTGCTTTTAATTTGTTGTTTGTTGAATTCTGTTTTTGTTGTTTCTTGGGTCTCCCCATTCATCGGAGTAGATGGGTGCAGTGGGAGTTAGAAGATGTGTCTGTGTGCGTTCGTTTTCGCGAGCAGTCCTGCAGCCACTGTTTGTTGGGTGTTTGTGTTGCCCCGCAGCAAATAACCCAAAGAGGCGGTAAGGTTGTGTACGATGCCGTGGTTTATTCAGAGTTCTGCAACAGCCTTGAGATAATGGTTTGATCCCAAACCACAAACTGAATGTAAATTTGCGCACCGAGGCACGACAACAATCTCTGCGTTCCCAATGCCCTCTGAAGTTGCTTAAATATGTCTTGTATATTATGTGATTATTTCCGATCCACTTTCAGATGTTGTATGGTATGCATATGTATGTGTACATCTGTTTATACATGAAAATGCACACACAGTGACGGGCGTGTATGCCTGTCATGCCTGTGCTGCATATTTATAGATATATTATAAAAAAAAATCAATTTTATTCCCATATTTAGTAAAAGATGTTTTATGCTCTCTGCACATATTAGTCCTCGTTCCTCTCCTTATTCACAGTATACAGGTAGACAGGGCTGGAGGCAAAGTCTCCCACAAGTGCCATTTCCCAGCATCCTCCACTGATCCAACCTCTAACAGCCACCGTGTTCTGGTGTCTGACAGTAGCAGCCATGATTGTAGTCCATGTTAGATTACTATGGTGACCCCGCATACAGTTTGAATAAATTCACTAACAGGAGGCATTCTATCACATCCACTCAAATGTTACCCCATAAGGATGAGACATCCTTAAAACTGCATGACCTGCCTTTGCTGCATGTATTGTGACAAAAAAAAAAAAGCTTCTTTGGAAACCACGAGGGCTGCAACATCATACCAAGCATAACAGCAAAAAGCAAACCACAGCCGAAGATGATAGAGAAAGTGTGGATGTTTTATTAGACTGTCATGTAAGCTGCCCCGAGGCACGTACAGCAAAGGATTTGAAGCCAAAAAAATTTTCTAGACAAAACTTAAGTTAAAATATAGTGTATTGTCATGAACCAAAATGGTAAAAACTGAATTTAGTCAAAAAGGGAAAAGCAAAAACCAGCTTGAATACTAACTGCACTAAAATAAAGCAAAATATTTTTATTTTTGTTATTTCATGATTGTGGAAGGAGCAAAAGGAAAATAATTTCTGAAGTTAGTCCCAATTATTGAAACATTAATGTAGAAATTTTAAAATATATATTGTTTATATTGCACAATAAACCATTTCAAATATTCTGAATTAATATAGTTCTACCTTTTAGGGACTAAAACAAACAAAAAACATTAAAATTAACTAAAACTTAAAAGTGTAGAAAATGGAAACCAGTATAAAAGGAATAACCTATTAAAATTATAGAATAGAGTGCACCGGCCCTGCTGGTTTTAATTCCAGATGTCCAGTGAACATCAGATTTACAGCTGAGACCCTGGTGCAAGAGTACAGCTATGAATTATGGGCCAGTTCACCAGACATCTGTTACACTCCAGTTTTCTGTAATTCCCACACCACCCCATGTGTTTATTGAAAAACAGCTAGACAAGTTGTAAAACTCAACTCACAGGTTTTCGGTTAGACCCTGCCAGCAGTTATTGGCAGTCACAACCAAACATTTAATAATTGTTCTTCTTTTAAAATGTTTCTAGGAAGGCCAACATTAAGTCTGAACAAAGAACATTTTATTCCCACTTGTTCAAATTCATCTCTGACATCCTGACATTAGTTATTACTATGTAAATTTATAACCACTCCTGTTCCAAACTCTAACAAGATGAACTCAGAATGGTGCTTCACTGATTCAGCATTGCATTTCCATAAAGCTGAAGGACTCAGGAGACATGTTTAAAAACCCAAACAGAAAGTTCCATCTAGATCTCCCCGGCCTTTGGCACCAAACTACTTTGACAAAGTTCAGCACAGAAACTTCATTGGAGCTTCAAAATGCTCAGCTCACTGAGGACATCGTTGGACTACTTTTAGTGTCCATACCTTTCATAAACCTTGGTGTCTTTCTGAATTTTCCCCACATTCACATGGCTTGATTTAATGTTCACAGTTGGAGTGCATCATCTGCAGAGTGGGGTTGAGCTGTTCACTCTTCTCTCTTCAACCTCTTCTTACTCTCACAGTTTTTACCCTTTTTTTTTTCAACAAAACTTCAAAAACTTCTTTCCAACGATGTAAGTATCTAAGCAAAATGTCTTGCACATTTTGTGCTGTGAGCCTCAAAGTGATGGGAATGACATCCATCATCCCATTGACACCAATGTTAACTGAGACCTTCAATTGCAGGAACCCTTTCTCTCACGATATAAAAATATCAAGGTGATAGGAATTACGCTTTTTGAATGTGAGTGTATCCTCTCTTGTTGGCAGTTACAATCACCATTGCAACTGTTAATTGCAGGTGTGTTAAATTTGGTGTCATTAACGCCCTGGAAAACAGGGTTACTAAACAGTAGAAAGTCCAGCGACACTTCGTCGCATTTGGTCCAAAAAGGGTTGAAAATGAACACGATCTTAATGGATGTAGTGGGTTTTTTGTTTTGCTTTTTTAATCTAGCAGGAAAAGGGGCATTAGCTGGCTTATTTGATCTCTATGATGTTGCAGTAGTTTTATTGCAGGTTTTAAAAATACATTTTAACCTGCTATTTCAACTCCTATCATGCCCTCCTGCCTATTATTTGACCTCTAGCAGGTGATCAATCTCACCAAGGAGTTCCTTAGCAGATAACTTGGCTGGTGGATTCTTAATTGGCACACACACAAGCAAAGCAAGTCTCGGCCCTTCAAAGAAGGACAAATACACATATACGTGTCCACATACACCAGGAGTAACACATCCTTGCATACTTTTCTAAATGCATAAAAACAATTAGTATTTTGTGAAACTGCTGCCACCTCATAGATGGCAGCAGTTACTGGTTTCCAAGCTGGAGGTCCTGACCCCCACTAGGGGTCACCAAAGCTTCACTGGGCCTTCTTAACAAAGAAAACATAAAACTTAAAAAAAACACACAAACAAACAAAAAAAAACAGTATACACTATTACAATTTATTGGGCTTATGATTTTTTTTTATTCAAGACATAAAATTAAAAAAATGTTACTGGATAAGGGCACAGCAAACATTTAAATGCAAGCTATAACCCATAGAGCCTTCACTCTCTGCTAACCTGCCTTGCCTTTCATTAGAAAAGTATGCAGTTAAAACAATGAAAGAGATAATAGAACAATGGCCATGTGTCAGGGAGAAGAAAACACTTATTTTGTCAAAAAAAAAGGCTATTAAGTGTGTGTTTGTTATAAATTGAAAAAAAGGAAGAAAAATAAGTTGCATAAAAATATCAGAAAAAAACTCTAATCTCTAATGGAGTATTCACAAGAAATTTTTTGCTCAAAATTCATCCAGTTTAGCCCCAATGCATTAATGTCCTGCAGTTTTTGCCTTCACTGTTAACGGTTAATTGTACAGTTGTTCTTAACTTGTTGTTATTGTTATGCATTTAATACTAACAATATGCACTTGCTATTAATTGAACTCCTTATTCTCAGCTTTTACGCAGCTGGAAATCTAACTGCAATTTCTCCAGAAATTCATTCTCTGACATAAATATACTTCTTCTTTGTGCTGAGGAAGTTACATCAGTCCTGTGAGTCCGTGTGAGCGCTGAATCGAACATGAAACGGGGAAGATGTTCTGAGTCACTGAGCAGTCAGTAAAACCAAAGGATCCACTGGTAGATAGGGTGATTAACTGGGAGCAGTGGTTCTGACTCTGCTAACAAAGGTATGAGAGCACCTCGATGTGGTGGTTTCACAACACAGCAGCTTTCAGATCTTGCATGAGCCTCCTCCTCCTCCTCCTCCTCTTCCCCCCCTCACACCTTTCCTCTGTTCTCCTCCTGCCTGTCTCAGTGTGAACCCCTCCAAACCTATAACACAACTCAGAAAAACTCAAAAGGGAAGGAGAAGAAGAATGGGATGGGTTTCCTTTTGTTTGTGTTTTTTTTTTTTTTACAAAGGTACTCTACTTTCGTGTTTATTACTCTGAATGAGTGTGGGTGACTGGGGGATGCCCAGCAGTCACAGTTTGTGACACTGCTTCTCCCAATTATGACTATTTCTCCTGTATTTCTGTCAAGTACTCTTTGTTCCTACCTCCCCTTGGCATTTTCACTGTTTTTTTTTCTTTTTTTGTATTTGAATCTATATTTACTGTTTAGACTGTTGCTGAACCTCTCTGTGATATCAAAATGAAAGAAAATGAACAAAAAAAACACCAAGTGTCTTAAAATATTGTATCGCCATCGTTTTTAATGCCAAGTACTACTTGTAAATGTTTGTGTATCAAATGTGGCCTCAAATGAAACTGAACTATATTATTATTAATATTATTATGATTATTATTTGAGCAGTTATTTTAAACAAGTGCTGTAGACCACTGCTGTGAAAGTAGTCGATTCTGTTCATTGATATGTAATAAATATTTATGGAATTTGAACTTCTCAGCATTTTTTTTACTGTACTATCTCACTTATCATAGATGACACATGAAATGTTAAACACTGAAGGACTAGCAACAGGGTTGTAAATTAATTTTTGGAATAATCTGTTGTGTTTCCTGCAGAGAACCAGCATTCACGAGGCACAGAGTTGCTGTTTAGGTGTGAGCAGCTCATGCAGGCCGATGTTTTGAACTGCCAAACACCGTCTGTGGTGTCTGAGGAGGTGCTTGGTGCAACCAGCCACCTAATACAGAGTTTGAAAAAGAGCCTGAGGTGAGAAACAAACACGCAAAAAGCATCAATTATTATTGTTTGACTGCAGTTCTAGCTTGAACAAATATTGAATTAGTAGTTTGTATTTGCTTTTAAAATGTCTTGATTTAAAAAAAAAATGAATAGATGAGTTTTAAAGGGGTGGTTTACCCCAAAATCAAAAATACATATTTTTCCTCTTACCTGTATGCTAGTTATAAGTCTAGATTGTTTTGATGTGAGTTGCCGAAGTTTGAAATGTCAGATGTCTGCCTGCTTTTGTATATAATGGAACTAAATGGCACTCAATTTGTTGTGCCGGAAAATACTATAATATTTATTATAGAAAAATGTTATATAAATCAAGAATTTAAACCAATCAATCAAATATCATTTTTTTGGATTTGATATTGTGGACATCAAAGTGTCTGTCTCTGAACGGCTGCCATCTTGCCAAAATCTTGTTCTGTGTGATTTGGACAACTTTATGTTAGGTGTCCTGCTGCAAGTTATGCCTGCTTCTTGTTAAACCCTCTTACTGCTCTCTCTGTATCAAAGGAGGCCAGCCAACACCCTCTGGACAATAGCCTGTCCCAGCCAACATAAACTGATCTAGACAGGGCGGGCCAGCCGGGGGCAACGAAAACAAAGCTTTTTGTAAGAGTGCTCACCTGATCTGGCATGAAAAACACACACAAAAAAAGGAGAAAGTAAAATTTTATGTAGCCATAAATTTCCGGTTACTCAAGACATTGAATAACACTGTGACTTTGGTATGTGTGTTCATGTGTGTCTGTGTGTGTGTGTGTGTGTGTGTGTGTGTGTGTGTGTGTGTGTGTGAGTCAAGTCTCACAGCTCAGTCACTCAGTGAGTTCATTGGCAAAAAAAAGGAAAAGTGAGGTGTACAGGAAGTTTCCTTTCACCCCCGGGGTAAAGGCAGGTTGAGACGACCCCGCTGCTGACTCATACAGTATATAGACACACCCCTGTACCATTGGCTTGTCATTGGCTTTATGTTTCACCTATGATCATATGTATGTCTAATGCTCATTCACTCAAAGAAAGAGATTGGGATTTTTCCAGTCCTCCCACATTTTCCCAGATTTGTTTTTTTTTTTCTTCTGTTTGGAATAAAAACTCCATAATGACAAAACATTACAGCTCTGTAATTTCAAGTTTAGTCATCAGTGGAAATGGGATTTCTGGAAATACATCGTCTTGGGGCTGGGAAATTGTTGTTTAGAGTCAAATGCAAGTCAAACAAGAGTGAGGATGCCAAAGACAATGTGATTAAAACATTTCACTCATGATTCAGTTTGTAGGTAATTTGGGCAGAGTGAAATGCAGGCCATTCATGCTGTGATCATATTCAGTATGAATACATGACTGGGTGCTCTGCTGTCGGTCAGTACCTCTATAAGGCTTCCCAGCACCCTCTCTGGCCCCTCAGGATACGTCTGCAGCATAGCCAAAGGTCTTACATAATAGGTGAAGGAATGCTGGAGCTTTGCCGCGGACTTCTGGATCATCTCACTCTCACACGCAGACACACACACAAAGTGGGGCCCGGTCCCATTTATACCAGAACACACTGTTTCTGCACAACCAGGCAAAGCAAATCATCTCTCTGTTAAAATGACAATTAACACAGATTCAAGTAAACTTGATTGCATATGATGATTGTTTTATTGCCTCCAAAAATGTATGGTTTCAAAACATCACTGTATACATTAAACTGGATAATAAATTATTATTATTGCCTTGAAATGTGTTTTCACAGATAAAATTCTTCCACCATTTTTGTCCTCAGCAGGTTGCTGCAAGATTTATAATCAGTCCAAATTTACAATTCCTTTCTTCGTCTTCTTCCTTAAAATTGACTTGAGAGACAGTTTCAGTCACAGAGTTGAAGCATCAAACTGAATTTCACCAGGTGGAATCTCTCGATACATCGCCAGTCATCACACCAGGATTCATTCATGTTTTTGTTGAACATAGTACGCAAACAAATGTTAACACAACAGATGGAACATCCACACAGGAAACAGATGAAGCCACAGAGGATAAAACACCAAACAAATGGTGGTTTGTGTTGGGTGTAAACACAAAAAGGGGGGGGTGAATGTACATTGTGGTACTGGTAAATATTGGCTTTAAAGGTCCCATATTTAGCTAATTTTCAGGTTCATAGTTTTATGCATTTCTCTGTGGATTGAGCGTTTTGATACTTTCACAGCTTTTATATGGCCCCTTTACCTGCTTTATGTTAAAAAAAAAAATGGAAAGCTGACTTTTGCAATATGGAACCTTTAACTAAACATTTAAAACTGTTCTTAGTGAAATTCCATCAGGTAATTTCAACAAAATATAAACAATAAAAACGAGCAACAAACTTCATTTTCCTTTAAAATAATACAGTACAGGATGTCAACTTCAAATAACTTTGAAGACATTCTCACATTTCAATGTTGTAAATGACAATACTGACAAAGTCTCTCAAAACCCAGCTTCGTTGTAATCACACACTTTATATTGCACTCTCACTGACATTCTTGTCTTTATGCTCTCCCTCCCAGGAGGCATCTTCGGTATCCTCCTCCGGCTTTTTCTGACCCAGGTCACAGATCGTAACCGCCATCTCTCCAGCCAGAACAGCACCTCTAGTTCACTCCTTCGCTTCGGGGTATTCAGGCGTACGCTGCGACCGCCATGAGGATCTGCAGAGCCATAGAGAAACAAGGTATCTGTGCGATGATGTAGGCCAGAGAGCGGGTCGGTGCTCGCAGGGCTAACAGGTAGGCAACGCTGTGCAGCACACGACCCATGAAGAAGACCAGGAAGTGGAGTCGGGCTACAGCCAGTGAGGGTCCAATCATGCAGTAGATAGCACCCAGGAAGAAGAAGGGGAGGATGTTCTCAATGTCGTTAATATGAGCCCTGTAGGGAGAGAAAAGATGATTTAGTCACATATTTATATGTGCACACATGCACACGTGTTCTCAATTTCCTGTAATGTTGAGATTCAGCCGCCTATGGCGCAATAAAGCCAATGGCATTAATTATTAAGAACTGACATATTTCAGTAACTCATTGAAATTCTTGATTATGTTGTGGTTTCTTTTGCATTTTTCCTAGGGAGCTGAAAGATCCTTGCCCATCTAACACTGGATTCTGTAACTTCTCGCAAAGGTCATTTTAATTCAGTCTGGACAAGCAGAAAAAGTCTGTGACTTCCTCCTATTGGTGGCCCAGTTGTCAGCATTACTATTGTCATGCTTCCCCTCCACCCACTGGGATTAACTTTTTAATAATATTATTTTAAGAAACCAGCCCTGTTGACAGTTCTTGCAAAAAAACAGCACATAGAGAAATGATTAGACTTGTGGACTATTTGATCAGGCTGTGGCAACTCACAAATGATTTCATATCCAAGCCAGATTCTTAGAAAAATATCAGGTTTTGTCTCCAACCATCAGGATACACAGATGAGGAGAAAAACAGACGGGAAAGTTTTTGCTAGCAGAGAAACATGTCCTCACTGCTGTCATGGATTATTTTCTGACAAGTTAAAACAAAGCAGTGGAGCACATTCACTGCAGGCTGCCAGCTCTTATTTAAAACCAGTGGAGGGAATAACAGAATATCACTGAGGAGTTGCATCTAAATGGAAAACTTTCACTAGGAAAAAAAAAATCAGAAATGATAATAATAATAAACGTTTACAGAAGCTATTATCTGGTGCATGCAGGTCTATGAAATGTAGAGCTGAGCCACAGAAACCAGGAGCAAGTAACCCTCCAACATCAACTATTGCTAATCAAACACTCAGTGACTCAATGTTATTAATGCAACATCTTCATTTAGAAACTACAGGGCAAGAGGTGTAAAGGGTTTATTATGCTAACAGTGGTACATTTAGTCAGTACTCTACTTAAGTACAAATTTGAGATACGTGACATGTTTTTTGGGTTGTTTTTTTTAAATCTCATGTCACTTTTAACTTCTACTGATGCTAATACATTACAATTCAGAGGCAAATATAGTAGGGGAGAGCAGGGTGGGTTGGAACAGGGGAAAGTGGCAACAGGGCCTTTTTAGCAAGTTAGAAAGATTGACTAATTGGGGAAAATATATGAATTTCACAAATGATTTCATTTCCTTAAAGAACTGTGCGAATAAGTTACATTGTAAATATAAGCTGTTCAAATTTAGACTGCACTTTTTCTTATTTAAATAATGTTTTTTTTGTGTGTTTTTTTTTGTTTGTTTGTTTGTTTTTTTGCCTGGAACAAGCTGTCCAAATGACCCAACCTACTGCCCCAACCTTCCTTGGAGGGCGGCATTTTGGGAAAATACACTGCTTGTACGTTATACAAAACTGTGCCTTTCACATTTGGGTTGGACTTAAAAAAAAAAAAACTTAAATTGTTAACAGACACCTGCATCTGTTCAGGAATCAATGTATTTTTATTACTATTCAAACAGTCTGTGGATAGTAAAAGTAATTTCACGCTGACATAAAAATGTCCCATCCAACCCCGTTCTCCCCTACTTTTTACCCCACGAGGCCTATATTTAATTTAAAGTTATAGGTAATCTAAAAATTTTAGGAAGGCTATTTCCAAAAGCATTTAAAATACTATAAAAGACTGGTAGCTATTAAAATGCTATAAAGAATGCATGCATCAGTTTTTAAAAATCCAACATTATAACACTTGCAGGCTGTGTCCGATGTTGTACTGGGAACATTTTGCTGGCATACTTTTACTTGTAGTATTAGTAGTAAGTAGTAGTAAACTTAAGCCAATGATCTGAATTAGGGTTGCAAATCTTAAACACTTCATTAATCCTTATTTGACTCAAACATAAAAACTTTTCTTATTTCAAACAATGCAAATACTCACAGCAGCATATTGTATATACTTTGACAGCACTGCATAACCTATTGATCGTCATTTAATTTCACGTTCGATTGAAGACAAAATACAAAATACAAGCATGTCGTGACAGTGTCAAACTTTTATCTGTCTTACCTCCGGCATCTTTCCACATATGGATCCTCTCTGTGATACTGTAAACCTCCGTGTCTCAGCGCGTCCTCGGGGTTAGCGAAAGCCTTTCAGGAAAGAAAAAACAGTGTCTGTCAGTAAAGGTTTCCAGTTGGTGATTTTATGTTGTTTTCTCCGCTTTGCTCCTTCTTTAACTCACCTTTTTGCGCAGCCTTACTTGTCCTGTTATTATCGCTATTACATACATTTTGATCACCAGAAGCACGCCGTAGAAAGCAAAACAGGAGAAAACTTCGTTTCTCATCATGACTTCCATGGTTTGGTTTTAATGATCCAAAGCTGAGCTTAAGTGGAAGAGGGGCTCTGAGGTTGGTGCATGCGTGCATAAAGCTGCTAAAAAGTGAGAGTGAGACCGAGAGGGAAGGCTGTTTTGTACCGTCGGTGATGCCTCCACCCACTCACCCAAATGATGGTGGCTGGTTCAGTGTTCATCATTCTGTGAATCCCAGACTGAACACTCATAACTTGGTACGCAGAAATTGATCCCCGGAGACTATGACCCACTTAAACAGTCACAGAGACTGTAGCCTCCAGTGCCTAAGTACTTATGTCCTTGTATCAAAAGTACAACCATGCCTACTCATTAGGCAGCTAAATTGTCAGTGTATAGCCCAGCTTTTCCGATTTTTTTTTTTAACATTTTCAAATTATAAGCCTATTAGTCATGAAAGTCTCAATGTAACCAACATTTAATAATGCAAGAGTTAAAAAACAGCAACGATCCCCCTAAATATGTTGGAGATGGTGGTGTTAACCCTTTGAAACCTGAGCAAACTGGTTCGATTTCTTCCAAAGACATTGGGAGATGGCAAATAGCAACTTAACAAGACATGGCCCAAAAATGAACTAGGATTCAGAAAATAAAGTCACGCGAAAATCACCAGAAAATAAAGAAACAAACAAAAAAAGGTAAAAAAAAAAAAAAAAAAAAAAAATCTAACCAGTCTGCTCAGATTTCAAAGGTTTTGCAAAGGCAAAAGCTTGTGAAAGGCATCTGAACACAGCACAAGAAAACTGATGTCAATCCAGGTGTTAAAGTAATTTCCTTGTAAATAACATTAAGCACATTATTAAAATACTATTATAATATTAAGGTCCATAAACACATCTTTTCAGCATAGGCCTACTTACTTAAAACCATTTTTAACATAGCTAGTAGAGATGTCCATGGGGTTGGGGTAAGTTGCAACGTCTGACTTCTTCCATTCTCATATATGTAAGTTTAATATATTGAAATTTAATTGACGTAGTCCATGTAGTCTCAGAGTAACAGAGTTACAACCATCCCCAGTCTCCCCTACATTTTTGAGTGTTTTTAGAGAATCTAAATTTTATTGAAGTTGCCTGCAAGTCCTTTTAGGGTGAGTGTAACTCATCATGGTTATGGTGAAAAAAAAGCATTAATTGCGGTTTTACTGCGTCACCCTGTTATCACGCCAACTGACGTAAATTAAGCACACCCACTTTTTTGCGTCATCAACAGGTGCGCGCTCAGCTGTGTCTAGCTAACATGCTAACCGCTAGCATGTCCGTGGTGGTCCTGGTCTCCTTCTTCTCTGAGAACTTTTACCTTCAACGACGTGTCTCATGCTGTCTTTGACTGTTAATACGGAACTGGGAGAATGAGTGAACTGGTTAAACTGGGGCAGCGTGGCCTGGTGGACTGAAAATGACCGAGCAGAGAAGTTGAACCAGGCTCGAGCAGATTGTGGAGAACTTCGTGGAGCTCGAGACCCACAGACTTTAGGTTCCAGTAGGTGAGTGCTGAGTTGTGCTGTTAACCCTATACAAGAAGTTTTAGGTTTAATTTGTGTGGTTTAACAATGGTAAGCTCTTTTTATTCATTTCAGATTATTTTTGTGTAATTTTTTTTTAGTTTTGTCACTTTTTGTCCGGTAAATTTGTAATTGATAATTGGATGTACAGGCTGCAAAGTGCCGTCTATAATCAAGGTGTTATTCAATTTAATCATAGTACCATCTATGGCGTGTAACAAAGTACATTTACTCGAGTACTGTAATTAAGTACAAATTTGAGGTACTTGTAGGCCTACTCAAATTGAGGTTTTTTTATGCGACTTTATACTTTTATTCCACTACATTGAGGGGCGAAATATCCAACTTTTCACCTAAATACTTTCATATATTTACAGCTTTACATACTAGTTACTTTTTTTTTTTTTACAGAAATATATAAGAAAAAATGAAAAAATAAGGTGGTGGTGCAAGTACAGTTTAAATGATTAGTAATAGTAATAATGAAAAAGAGAGTTTGAGAGAGAGTCAGATTTCTGCAATGAGTACATTTACTTTTCATACCTAAAGGACATTTTCGTCATTATACATACATACATACTTTTACTTCTAAGTAGCATTCTCAATACAGGACTTTTGTTTTCACACTGTAGTTTGAGTGCTTTTACTTGAGTAAAGGAACTGAAGACTTCCTCCATCACGAGTGTCATAGATCACTTGACTGAGTACGTCTTTACGCTAGTATTTTCACTTAATATTAATAACATTCCAGTACTGTAAACTCCGCTGAAAAGTAACTACAGCTGTCAGATAAATGTAATGGAGTAAAAACTACAATATTTCCTGTCTAAAGCTGCATGAAATGGAACTACACAAGTGTGCAGGTACCTCAAACTTGTACTTGAGTGCAGTACTTAAGTATATTCCACATGGGTCTCCAGTAAAATAGAGGAATTGCACAGTTGAGGATAATTTTAAACAAATATGACATCTTTGTTCAGCATCTGGTAAAAAAAGTAATTCTAATCTGACTCATAGTCAGACTGTTTGGCTTTGTGAGCCATCACGTATTTTGCATACTGCGTTGGTCTTTATGAGAAACTGACTTCATGAGAGACTGCTGGCAAAATATGGGCTTAGTGGTTGATTGCAAAACAAGAAAAGTTTCCTCCACAGTTTAAATTTTTGTGGTGCCATGATCCGGTAATGCGATTGCTCAACATAATAATCAGTCATAATTTTGGGTAGTACAGGATGATGATGATATTATGGATGACAGCAGTTCCGGAAAGTTACAAAGTAGCCTACATTTACTCACATACTGTACTTGAGTAAAAGTTAGACATACTTGAGTATTTCCATTTTATGCTCCTTTATACTTTTACTTCACTACATTTCAGAGACAAACGCTGGACTTTTTACTCCACATTTATAATGTAATAATACATATTGAAGAAAATATGGCACCAGTCAACAGTATGTAAAGTTGTGAACTACTACTTACATACTGCAATAGCGTAATAATAAACTAAAAATTAAATGTAGAATGATTTTCCAGAGGGACTGATTGCCAACTTAATGAGTACTTTCTCTTTTAATCCTTTTACTTTAAACCAAAGCACAGATACTACAATTTAAATGAATACAGTACAGAACATACTCCATCACAAGTAAAAGTCCTTAAGTACTTAAGTTCAAATTCAAGGTACTTGTACTTTACTTGATTATTTCCATTCTGTGCTACTTTATGCTCATACGCTATTACAATTCAGAGAAATATTGTACTTGTTTATCTACTACACTCATTTGACAATTAAAGTTACTATTTACTTTTTACAGAAAAATACCCTACATGATATGATATAGTACTATACCATTAATCTATCCAGTAATGTACAAAGTATCTGAAACTGGACTGAAACTGGACAGACTACAATATTAAAATGCTCTAACATGTATCTGTTATTGATAAAAAATGGAATAATAAAGTACTCTAAATTAATATAACATTATGAAAAGAGCCACTCTCCATAAAGAGTACTTTTACTTTTGACATTTTTTGTTCGTTTTGCTGATGAATCTTCATTTACGTAAGTAACACTTCAATTTAACTTGTAATGGAGTATATCTTAGATGAATCTGAGTACTACTGCACCACTGGTAGGTAATAAAATAAGCAACAAAACTTATGTTATTTTGTCTTGTCTGTAAAATCTCTTCATCAAAAAAGTTTTATCTCCAGAGTATATTATAAAAACAAACATCATTTCTCTTCAAATCCACCACATTTATTGCACCACATTTGCTGTGTATTTTAAGATGTTTATGTACATGTTGGTGGTATAACCGCTCTAGGTTGTACGTCAGCCATCAGTGCCTTGTGTCTGCCAGTCCAAGGTAAGAGAGCTGCCTGAGCTGCTGTCATCACAGCAGTCCTCAGCATCAGAGAAGGAGGACATGTAGTGGAGGCCCGTCACTCTGTGGTAGCCTCCCTGGAGCATCTGTGGGTAGGAGGTTAGCTCCATGGCCCTGCGGCCGCTCCTGCTCGCCCTCACAGTCCACATGTCAACCAGCTGGGAACACATGGCACAGCCCATGGTGTGTGTTTGTGTGTGTGTCTGCAAACAGGTCCGGAGATACAGGTGTAAACAGTTACTCTAAACACATGCTTCAGTTTACACACTCATGCTCACTAAGTGACCAGCTACACATAAACTGAAGTCTATTATTTTGACCTATATTTAACAATCCAGTGTGTTTGTAATCTATAGTAGAATTTACTGAATAATATACCTTTTAAATTACTGCAATATTTTCTTTATATTATTTTTATTGTTATGCATTTATAAACTTCTTAATTCTGTTTTATACATTGGAAAATTATGCCCACGTGTTTCCCATATATTTTCCAGCTAAATATAAGAACAATGTGTGACCGTTATATTTTGTAGATATTAAGGTATGTGGTCAGAAATTGGCATGTACATCAAGGTAAGCAAGTTGTTTCCCTGGAACAGTCTATATCTGTTCTCTCCTATAAAATGCTTGCAATAAAAAAAAATAGACAAGCAGTGAAAGGGAGGCACAAAGTACCACAAAAAAAGGGAATGCAGGTACTGATTGAGTTCCCTCTTGTTTGTAGCAACTTGAAAAAACCCACAAGTCTCACATCCAGCCCTGCCTGCAGGGCCTGACGAGGGTTACCGTGAGTTAAAAGGTCATAGTCATTTCATGTCAAGGCGTTCTCCGTCTCCAAGAGCTGCCAGACACGGCATGTAAATATTTACAGCTGTCGTCTTTGCAAAAAACACAGAGAGAGGGTTCCAAGAGAGAGAGAGGCAGAATCAGTTTGCTATAGTTTGTCCAGGGAGGCTTCTTCTGAATTTCTTTGTGGTGACTTGCTCCTCTGACGATACTGCAGCACTTTGATTTTTGCTCTAGCCGAGTGCAGTATCACAAAAGGGCTTCCTCACACTGGGGATAAATGAATTGCTTCTTGTGTCATGTTAGTTTTCCCGTCTTTGTCCAAATGAATGCCTGGCTGTCAAATAAGATGTCATATTTTCCTGCAGAGAGAAAAGGAAGGAGGATAGTTAGCTGCAGATTAAAGGGAAATATCTCCTCAATTAAGAGTCCATTATGTTATTTCCATGGTCAAGTTCCATCTATATTTGTGAACATGAGCTACTCTCTCTCAAAGCCAGACACCAGAAAAATAAGTCTCAAATGTGATGTCATAGGGTATAAAGTCTGGAGCTGCTCCATAAACAATGAATGTGAAACTGATTTTGTGGGACCACTGAATGTTTTCTTTTTTATACCCATATTATCTTTTTTCTATTGTGTTCTCAGTTCTCAAATAGAAAATGTGCCCATATACTCAAACCATAATCACAACTATAACATCTTTAACAATTCATTGTCTGTTGGACAGCTACATACTTTAAGTCCTACTACATCACAGATTTTAGGGTTTCTGGGGGGATTTTTTTGGCCAGTTTTCAAATATTGACGGGGGCGTGGATGCTTCCAGTCACCTCTCTGTCAAATCCACTACATTTGTGATAAATTTGTGATAAATTTAGGCTTTTATGTATATTTTGCATGTCTTGGTGGTGCATGTTGTGGTTGGCTCTGGACATTGGTGGTTGAGAGTTTCTCATCAGGATGAGGAAATGAACTCACCAGTCTATTAATATTCCTGGTGTCGACTAATAGCTGTTAGTGTGCAATTTTGAGGTTTTTTAAGTGTTAAGATAACAGTCATTGAGGAAAAAGTTACGAAATATTGAGTATCAGCTAAATTACTAATCCTGCTAGCCTTTAAACAAGCATTGGAAAATAATGCCAATCTGGCAGAGCACAGGACTGGCGAGAGAAGGTGAGGAAGCGTGTGCTTAACAGTGAATAAGGAGGGATGTGTCGGTGGGAATGTGAGGTGCTGTTCTGTTCCTGCTGTGGATCACTGCTTTAGGCTGTGCAGAAGCAGCTGCAGAGCAGAGTCACTGCCTGTGTTTAGGAGAAGCAACCACACGGCTGTTGAGGTCGGGATGTGTTGACAGTTAAATCATACCACGACCAGAAACCGTGACTCACCAGAACCGTCCAGAAACATGGACAATTAAGAAGCAGCAGCAACAAAAAATCTAAAAACATTTTAATGAAAACCAAGCTGAGGATTTCAAGGAGGAGTTTATAGATATCAACAATTATAGCTGCTCTCAGGACCTTGAACAGCTAAAACCCGCCCCACTGAAATGTTTTTGTACTGCACTTTTAAATGACTGAAGCTTTGTGCCAGATCATGATTCTGCAAACATGTCAAGTAGGCTGGCGGAAGACCATAAAGAGCTTCAAAGACAGGTGAAATAATTTAAAAATCAACAAAAAATGGCATTAGATAATCATGAATTTAAATTAGGTCTGGTGTATTCTCCTCTTCTGGTCCTTGTCAGCACTGATTTATGACTTTTGTAGCAAACATCTCAGAGTGCTGTGAACACATTTTGTGAGGGGTATCCAGCATGTACTCTGGGGTAAAATGGGGTAACCACTCAAGCGTTCATAATGTGAAATATTAAAAATGTATATACTACTCTAGAAGAATCCAGTTTGTTCGGACAGCTGTAGCAACAGACACAGATCACTTCCACAAGAGTTATTTGAGCAAAAAAACACCACACTGATGCCTCTGAGCAACTGTGTATACTGTGTACTTTATACAGTTAGTCAGCATTTTTAAAACAGTTACAGGGCTACAGGAGAATCCATGCAGCTCATTCCTTCCTGGCACAGATATTTCCATGCATAATTGGTAATGACTCCACTTCATTAATGCAGATCCGAACCTGCCCTCCAAAATCTATATTCTGACCTTCATCATGCAGAGCTGGCTGGTGCATGCAGAGTGAATTAGCAAGATATAATGACATTAATGATGAGGATGCAAAGGACAAGTGGTTTGCTGCTGCTTGCCACACCCATCCCATCCCGGCGAATGGACACAGGAGGCAACCCTCTTAAATCCTCACTTCATTGCAAAACTGCTGATTTAATATCCAATGGCTTGTACAACTACTGCTTTGGGATGTTTAATTATTCATTCATATATCTGGTGTGTCCCGAAATGCATCCCAGTAACGTGCAGTGCAGGAAACGTGCCAATTTTTAGGGAATGTGATGTGGACGGATGCTGCAGCTGCATGTGTTTCCTCTGAGTCAGTTTTTGTTTTTGTCTCTTACCTTAACAGCGTGTTGGTTCTCTCGTCTTCAAGAGTGCTGGCAGCGTGTGTGCATCACATCCTCTCTCCAGCCCGGTGTGTTTTGCTCTCGGTCTGCCTGTGTCTGGGCTGGATACAGCTCAGCATGCGTATGGGACTTGAAATGACATCACAGCTGCTCACTTGAGAGTTGCCCCCTCTTTCTCAAATCCAAACAGGTAAACCCTCTCACTCAAGTCTTTTACACACAACTGTATTTATAATCAAATTTAATGTTCATAATCAAATTTAATGTTTTCAGGGAAGTAAGAACTCATTTCAATATGCAAATTGGCATATTCATTTATGTATCTATTTAAAAAAGGTAACGCTTCACCTGTCAACAGTTGGAGGATTCAGAGGAGACACAATTTTTAAAAGATCGGTCAAAATCTTCCCAGCAGAGGATGAGATACCCTGTCTTTTCCTACAGTGCAGTCAATAGCATCTTTGAGAAAGATCCTCCTTGTAAAAGTATATGCGCACATCCTTTTAAGGAATAGTTTACACATTTCGGGAACTTGGCTTATTTATTGTAATGAAGACAGATAGATAAGAAGATTGATAATACTATCATGTCTGCATGCTAAAGAGTGAGCTGGAGTTACAGGCTGTTAGCCTAGCTTTGCATGAGGACTGGAAACAAGAGTAAACTGCTAGTCTAGTTATGTCATGGATGGTTATGAGTGCCTGGTTATGGAAGTTATTACACTTCAGTTTTTGTAAACTGATGTCGATTTCCAACTCAGAAGGTCGTAAGAACCTCACTAACCCTGACCTCAAAATCCAATATGGCTGCTATGCCTATCAACAGTAATAAGATATTTACTGATGTACAGTTTATGAGCACTTCTGTCTTGCTTGTATTCCACTAAAAGGTTGATACACAGTCCTTTCTTACTGCTACAGTCCCTGCGGACATGTTGCAACAGTGTTTTTAGGTGCAAAATGCAGCATAATGTGTTGCTATCATCTGGTTATGCTAACAGTGGCTAAACTGGCTAGAACTGGCATTTTAACAACATCTTGGTTTTCCGTCGTGTTGTACTGAAACACGATCAACGTGAGCGTGATGTCATTTCCAGCTCTGACTTCAAACTTCTAAGTACTTCATTGTAGTTTAAAATATTTATCCAAAAGCAATAGTTTCAGTTTTTTCCAGTTCCAGTGCTGGCTTTTTTTTTTTGTTTTTAGATATGCATAAAGCAAAACAAACATAAAAAAAAAAATCAAATCAAAGACCAGGCAGTTTTAATCATTTGACCAGTCATGAATTATTACATCAGTTATACAGACAATAAGACATCCCATCGAAATTGAGGTCAACCGCCTAAGTCCCATGCTATCATGTATCACCATTATCATGACCACAACAGCCACACTGTAAAATGTGGGGAAAACACGAGTCAGTGAAATCCTGTTGTGCTGTCTCCAGAGTGTCGTGATAATACAGATGAACTCTGTCCAACCACAGCAATGCTAGTATTTACCAGCGAGATGAAAATCTCACACGCATGGCTACGTGCTGTAACACAGGCAAACAAACTCACAGGTGGGGATAATTAAGTAATTACCACTTGAAGCTTTTTAACGCTGCAATATAATAAACTGCAGTGCTTCAGTCTAGACTGTCGGCTGCTCAAACAGCTCTGTTTGATAGCTGCACAGAGTCTTGATGAAAACATTGCACATAAGTCTCTTTTTCATTGCACTTAGTCTCCCAAAACATATCAAACCATAGCACACACATCCCCAAGTATTAATATCTTCTCTTATAGATAAAGAATAGATAAAAGACTGAACATGAGTAATAACAAAAACACTATAAAACATTTTCCTTAAGACATATGGACAGATCAGTGTCCTCTCCTATTAAAATTGGTTAATTGCTCTCTGGACACATTAACAAACAAAATAGGGAGGCATGGATTACTATAGACCATGGTCTGGAATAAAATTCATAGACAGAGCTGACGTTTGACGTGTCATAGCAGGAAAACTTCAGATGAAATGGACATTAATGATGGCTGACTTGTGTTTGTTTTTTTTTTTAGGTTTTTGTTTGGTTTTTGGCTGTGTTCATAGATCTGAATTTAGAGAGGGGACACAGAATACAGAAGTCATCAGCTACTGGCACACATAGATTCAAATTCTGTGGGAAACACTGAAGCCTCAACCACAGATTTAGGTTCAGTGACCACAGTTTCTTCAATTTCCTCATCAGAGGAGGTTAGGAAACTTGAGGCTGCTGTTACTGATGTCTGTTTGATAACAATTCATCAAATGACAGTGTGCAAGGGGTCGTGGTGGTTTCCATACAAAGAATTATCAACTGAATGTGAACCATAAAATTGCATATAAAATGATTTTTAATGGTATGAAGTACACCGGTTTTTCCTTTCCTATGACAAGGCAAGTTATTTATGGTGAAAAGGGGCCTTTTAAAACATCTTAGGTATTTGGATTACCGTCTCCTTGCCGTGTTCGATATTTTGCTCGGGGAGTGTTAAAGTTGCTCTTCTGATAATAACACTTCTGAATATCCTCTGAGCTTGTTGAAATTGTTAGATTTTTGTCAGATTAAGTATGTTTCTGTCTGTCTTGTTTGTCCTGGAAATCTTAAGTTTTGCTGATTTTAGCTAACCAAGAAAACTAACATTGGATTAAGGTAGAAAAGCAACAAACTATGGTTCTTCATTATGCTGATGAGCTTTTTTTATTTATGTATGTTAACAATTTATTTTATATATTTAAATTTTTGGATTTAAATGAGAAAACCAATGCCACTCATGCCTGTGCTCTCAATATGAAACTACAGCTAGCAAAAAGTTACCCTAGCTTAGCAGGACAAACAGCTTGTTAAAAAACTTTTTTTTCTTAAATTCTTATTTTTGTAAAGATTACTCAGTTTGAGTTTTCAAGCAGATTTTGCTACCTTAAGAACCAGGCTAGCCATTTGCTTCCAGTCTTTCTGGTAAGCTAAGGTAACTGGCTACTGGTGCTAGTTGCATATTTACCAAACAGACATGAGATTGGTTTTGATCTTCTTGTCTAACTCTCGACAGAAAACCCCAAAATGTCAAACCATTCCTTTAAAAACCTGCTTCAGTGAAAATCAAGTTTTTAATCATGTTTACATATCCATATGGTGTTTATTATATGCTACATGACATGAGTAGACTAATAGTAGTAGACTAGCGCCATGGCTGAGCTTTGTTTTTTTTTTCCTTGGAATTGCAGTGTACCAATAAGAGTTTCAAAAAGGTGAATTCTGACTTCCGGGTTTGTGACGTCACAAACCTAAGGAACCAATCCCATGAGACTATGGTGAAATGAGCGGTAGTGAAAGAAGCTGTAGTTTGCAAGCAAAGTTTCACTTTCACTTCAACATTATCAACATAGTCAAGCTGAAGGCTTATGTTTATTACCATTTGCAAGCCAAGGTTTGTAAGTTTGATGAGTAAAGTTGAAGGTGGGCAGGTAGGCTCAAGTTGCAGGGGATTAGCTGAGGGGTGGGGCAGTTTTAAAAATTCATAATTCCACACATACTAAAGGAGGCTGAAATACAGAGTTATGGTTAAGCCATGTTAAGCTGTGAAGGGATTTTTTTCTGCTGATTAACTTCTGAATTTACAATTTTGCTGAACAGAGGTGCATTTTTAGGGGTTTAAACAATGCTTAGAGAGAAACTTTACATTAAACATTTATCATTTTATCAGTGGTACAATGAGTAGCTGCCCTTTTCATTTCATGAGCATGTCTACATCATCCCTCTTCTTACACAAATAGTGTGTCACGTATCTTAAATAAAATTTTTCAGATCACTTTTACTGATTGATCTTGTAGTGAAATACAGCAGAGAGATTTAGCTGTTTTCACTAATCCTCCTAATTGCACCTTTGCTCAGGTTAAAGTTTAGCAGAGCAATGCTGAGAATTTTGAGGTCAAACATCATGAGCCAAACTTCAAATGAGGAAAGTGTCAATAAAGCACCGTTCATACATGCCCACACAGCTGTAATCAGGCAAAACATCTCTGCATGTGAATTGTGGGTGTGCAAAGGCTTGAAAGAAGTATATCCCTGCTGCAGATTATCAATTATTACTTGATCATATTCTTTACATTTAATCTTTAATTTGGTTGTTTGTATACCACATTTTAGTGTTTGAATGCTGCTACAAAAAGGTGCGAAAAAAGGAAAAATAGCAAAAGACAGGAACTAATGAATATGATGTGAATACTGCACAGCAGCTACAGATCATTTGGCATTAAAACTACAGTTTTTTTCAACAGTAATTCTTTCCTCTTTTTAATTCACAACAGGGCTCTGAAATGCTCTGCTGCTGTGCCAGCACATCTTGTGGCGATTTAGACTGGTAAGCAGAAGTATCTTTGAGTGGATTTCTGATTTTGAAACAATGTATTACTGTTGCTCTTATATTACTGTACTCCCCTGTTACATGTCACGGTATCACACAGTAAATGTAAATTGGCCATAACTTTATAATTCTTCATCTAAGACCATGTTGTAATTGCGTTAATTGTATAAATAATAATTATACTATTTTTAAAAAATCAGTTAAAGGCGCTGTATTCACAACATTAATATAGCAGCAAATCGCTTTTTGCCATATAAAGATAAAATGGAGTAATGGCATCCTGAGCAGAGAATGAAGTTGTGCTACCCCTGTGTGTATTAAAATCTGAGCTTCTCTGTTTTTTGTTGTGGTAGATGGTCCAGCTGCACATGCATGCAAGTCCCTGTGTGTTTTTATCCTTCTGGCTAGCTATTCGCCACCGCTCTGCACTGCTGGGACTGTTGTTGTGCAAGCGTAGTGCCCCTGTTTTCAGTTTCCCCCCATGTTAACACCGTTACCTCTTTCAGCAGTGTTACCATTAGTCGCACTGCTAGCATCATTAACGGGTAGCTAGCTCATGTTGAGAGCAGTGTGCATGGGATTCCATGCCATACTATGAATCATTATTATGCTCTGAATGTTGCATACAGTTTGTTAAACAAAAAACAAATAATAATAATAATAATAATTTATTTTTTCCTAGTCTGTGCTTTCAAATTTGGTATTTTTTATTCATATTAATTATAAACAAAAAATTACAGTTACACTCAACATTTCTGTTATCTTATGTTTCCTGTGTGTTGTTGCCCCTGCCACAGTGCTAGGCTTTAATTGCTGAAAATGTGGAAACAAACTTTGCCTTTGCAGATCTGTACAGTAAAAAGGCATGCATGTGATTGATCTACAATGAGATAGAGGAGGATGTGGTTTATTAGCTAGGCTTGGGCTGACTCTGCAATTTGTCATAGATTTGACACTGGCTTTTTAATCTTGATTGCACAAAACGTCCTTGTTTGTCAGTCTTATCTGTGATTAGAAAAAAAAAAAGTAAAATGACTGAAAATTAATGTAAAAAAGACAAGAGAAGCACAAGATCTGAATTAGTTTTTTTTTTTTTTTTTTTTTTTCCGACACAAAGCAGTGCGGTTAGGGTAACATTTTGTTTCATCGCCTGCAGTGTGGGTTGAGCATAAACAAGCTATGGAGCCCTAGTTGGTGAAGACATGTATTTCACATACTATGCAAAATATTCTGATAAAGATATTATACAAAAAAAATTGAAAAAAAACTTATTGTTTGGATTTGTGCATGTTGTGCCTATTATTTGTGATATTGTCAGATTATTTATTTTCTTGTTGAATTATTACATGGTGTCAATACTGCCATCTCTCTGTTTGAACAGGTACTGCATTAGTAGTCATTATGGATTCATCTCTTCTCAAGAACTGAAATGAGGTAAATTTTGCATTAATTATTCTGAAGAATTTCAAATTTGTGAGCTATTATCAGAAAAGCCATTTTCTGTTGCACAACATTCTCTTTCTTTGGCAAATATACCACTATTGCACCAGATGAGCACATCCTCTTACTTCATTCTTGCACTCTTGCCGTAATTGACCTAAACTTGACCTTTTAGAAAACTGCCATATATGTAAATGCCTGTATACCTATTTGTTGAGCGACTCCATATTCCCATCAATTTAAGCAGAAAAAAGATTTTATTTTGCATTTGAGTGAACAAACTCGGCACCTTATCCTGTCAGTAAAACATCCTTCCAGGTCCAAATAAAGGAGCAGCAGTTACATGCATTTTGAAGCTTTTCAAATACACCCTGATAACGGTGTTTTGGAAGACATGCATGTTTTTTGTGGTCTGACACAAACCTGCTGTGGTGTTCTCGTATCACTGGCTTTAACAAACAAAAGACTTCCATTCCTGAGGGCTCAGTTATTCTGTGTGTTTAAGGTTTGAGGTGCAAGAGTATGATTGATGTAATATCTCTCACTTGATTTCTGGACTTGTTGCTATGTAACTAGTAAACAGGCAAACAAACAGAAAGCTTGTTAACATCTCTTGATTGCTGCTTCAAATCAAAGAAGAAAGTCCTCAAAGCAAACGTCACACCGAGGTTGAGTTCTCCTCCTCGGCAGGCTGGTTCACAACACCACCAGCTGTAGCAGTATCTGACACCTAGCCACTAGAGCAGCCACTGAAACACCATAGCTACCAGAACCAGAGATGTAACACGACGTCTTTTTTTCTTTTTGTTTTTTTACACCTTAACATCAAGGATCAGAGTAATCCAATAAATTAACTACGTGATATTTAAGTACCGTCTCACCCTCTCGCGACACGGCTTCAGAATAATGCATTGCTACATTTACAAAGTGCTCACGGCGAGGCTTCTTCACCAAGGTGCAAATTCCTCAGCTTCCTGCGAACGCAGGAGTGGAAAGGGGGAATCAGAAGACCTGGGAGAAATGAAAAACAAGTTGAGAACAAACAGAGCCATAATGGGCCCTCACTCAAACAGTCTAGAGTGGGTGTACAGTTGTTTATGTGCTGCTTCCATTATTCTGAGCCACATGTGCAGCTTTCTTATTCTCTGCTGGCCAGGAGGAATTTATGAGCTCATGTGGCTGACATTAGCAAAGTGGGTGGAAATGGTGCTTATTCCAAGACCACCTCCGCGACCGTGACTTCCAATTGTGTTACACATTACCCAAAAGTATATTTAAACATCTGACTGTATGAAAGTCTTGGTATATGAAGGGGGAGTGTGAGGTCTTTCGAGGCATAACGGTGATCTTACAGTGTTTCTCAATAAGTAAACATTCCAACCTCTCTTTATCTTAAAGTGCTCTGGTTTCTGCCTCGATCTTCCTCTCTCCATGAAGGCTGTCAGGGTCAGCCGGGGCCACGGTCTGTCTCACTGCGATCTCAGGGCCTCCACCGTAAATACCCAACAAGTACTGCCACGTCTCCTCTGAGATCTGACCATAGTCTGCACCTGAGGGGGAGAAGCGCATATAAAAACATGGTTTACGACTGGTTTTACGATTTTACGATTCTTTGTTTCTCATTTCTGCCTTTACAACCAGAGCTGAGGTTTACCTTGCTTGAGTTGTATGTGTCCTCCTTTCATAACGCCGATTTTACTGTTGTCGATGGGACCTGGTGGCTCTGAGGAAACAAATCATGGAAATTGTTTTGTAATGACGGAGCAAACTTTAATGCACTTCTGTGTCTTGTCTATCTGCAGGTTCGTACCGTTGTCTTTGCCCTTCACAAAGCTCTCCCACTCTCTGAACCACTGCATGCTGATGCACAGGATCACCGTCGGAGCCTCTTCAGCCTGAAACTCTTTATTCAGCTGCAGACGAGAAAACTACTTGTTCAACATCCAACGCAAAGACAAATCTACGCACAGGTAAACCATTGCAGAATATGGGGTTTTACCTTGATGAAGGTGTCTATTTCCATTTTCCTGCGTTTAGCCAGAGCTTCGATCTCCACCTGGCAGATGGCACACATATACAGGTGGTTCACAGCTGGGCCGCCTCCAAAACTGTGGACGGAAACACCAACACTTAACAGAGAGGCACTTATGATATTGTGATTAATTGACACAAATGACTGTGAACATTTGCATCCAAATGCAAATTATTCACTTACATTCAGTACACTGCTTAGCTTTTGTGTCGGACTCCAGCTTGCTTCTCCAAACCACGGGCATGCTGACCGATATCTACTGTATGCATTATACTGTCTATGGATAAATACCCCAATCAACCCCAAGTCAAAAAATCTGACCTATCCCTTTGAGATGCATTTTCTTTATTCTTTTTAGCTTTTGTGCAGAAAACAGCTGCCAAGATAGAAGATTGATAACAGCAGTGAGACTGAAGCAGACAGCAAAAACCCAAAACAATGAGCTGTAAACACTGTGGAGCTGAGGGAAGCGGCACAGATGGTGAGAATTCTCTAAGTTTGTCGTTACGACTGACTCCTTTCGCATTACACAAAGCCATTTTACCCATATGACAACGAAACAATGATAAGTGCAGCTTTAACTTACCAGAACAGACACATCCAAAATAAAAACAGTTAAGTGTTGTATGTTTACCTGTTGTAAAGGTACTCCCACACATTCTGAGGAACAATCACAACCAAGTCGTCTATGTAGTGGTATTTATTGGGAGGGATCCCTGTGTAGAGATGAAACATGACAAAGTTTAAGGAAAAATTAACTGTCTTTCTTGGCCTGTAACTGCTGTAGATTTTTTCTCCTCCTACACTTGATTCCCCACCCTCACCCATGATGATGGTCTAACTCACAAAAACAATAAAACCATTGTTTTTTTAGTATTAACATATTAACTAGCCAACTATCATAAAAACCGAACGGGAACATCCAGTTTTACAAGAACAAGAACTATTTGTTTTAGAAACTGAAATCTCTTGAGAGGCCAGAATCCTCCCCAGAGTGCCACCCTCCATTATTTATTAGCAGGATAATATGGCCAAAGAAATCTGTTTAGAGAAGGCGGCAACAGGTTTCAGGAAACTGGGTGAGTTAAATCTATTGATTTGTTGTAAAAAACTGTTTTAAAAGCCCGAAATATAATAAAATAAATCATGTAGTAACTGCTAATCATCAACAACATGATCATTTTTCAACAGATATTGCTAAATTATTTTGCTAAACTCAGGTGATTATTTTACTTACTTAACATTAGAGGACTCACAAGAGTATTTATTTATTGTCCTGTATTCATTTGTTCATCCTTGACTCTTGTGCCAAATTTGAAGAAATTGCCTCAAGATGTTCCGGATATATCATGTTCACAAGAATAAGACATTAAAGGTAAAAGTGACATTAAACTTTGACCAGCGACCACCAAAATCTAATCAGTTCATCATTAAGTCCAAGTGGACGTGTGCGCCACATTTCAAGATATTTCCTCAGAGCGTTCTCATCGCACTCACCACGATGGGATGGACGAGCGGAAAACATAATGCCAATTCAGAGGCATGCACAAGAAAAAACTGTCAAAATTGAAACAGCAGCAGCCAAAAGCATCTGACTTTTAGTCCCTAATATTCGTCAAGCTCCAAAAACACTGGATCCCAAATTTCCCAGAATGCAGTTCAACAGCATTTCTTCATTTAAATCGAAATAATCATAGACTGTTTTCGTTTCCCTTTAAGGAAGAATAGACTGTATATTTTTTCTCAGAGTGACAAGGTAGGATTTTGACGTCACACACCTCCATGCTGACAAAGAAACGTGTGGTTGCTGATGGGACCCGGTTCGGCAAAGGTGTTGAACTTGTTCAGCCATTCTCTGGAGATGTAAAACTGCAGCAGGCTGGGCTCCTTCATGTTTGCCAGAGCCACCACCTTCTGCCTCTCTCTCACCGACTCCTCGCTACTTTTCCTGCAAGAGTCGAGACAAAAAATACGGTCATAAATTTTAAATAGATTCAGCATGAATGTTCCACATTACAGGATCTTCAAATACTTACCGATAGAACAACACATAGGCCTCTGCATTCTGCACCACAGTCTCATGGACCTCTGTGACATACTGGTCATCAAACTCATACCACTGGCCATTGATCACATTCTGACAATAAGCTATGTAGTGTCCACCTGCAGCAGAGGAGATTATAAGAAAAAAAAAGTGGTGAAAAAAAAGAGGTGATTACCCTGCATAGATAAAGCTGAAAGATAAAAACATGCATGTTTGCTCATTTTAACGACATTTGTTCCCCTTATCTGTAGGAAATGGAAGTTATCTCATACTTCCTGCAGTTCCATGGTGACAAATGACTGACAGCAGGTCGTAAGTGGTGACTTGGGATGGACTCTCTTTAGCCAGGAATGGTCGCATGTCGAGGCCCTCCAACGGGAAGGACACGTGGCTGCTAATCTTGAACGAATACATGACCTCATGCCGGAAGCGTTTCAGGTGAATGCACAGAATCTACACAAAACCAGAAACACTTTATGAAGCCAACCACAAGCGAAACTAAGCTTGTTATCTGCAGGAACGATAATATCAGATTTGAAAAGAAAGACGTACCTCTGGAAGTCTAAGTACTTTGCAATATTTGACACCGTTCCTCAACCTGTAGAAAACAAGACATTGTGTAAAAAAATCTAAATGAAAAAGACCCTTGTTTAAAAGTATACATTTTAAGCAATAATGGGAAGGTTCACCCCAAAACAAAAAAAAACATGTTTTTTTCTCTCTTACGTTTAGTGCTATTTATTAACCTAGATTGTTTTGGTGTGAGTTGCATAGTGTTGGAGATATCATCCATAGCAAAGTCTGCCTTCTCTCCAATATAATGAAACTTAAAAGCACAAAATGCCAAAAAATACATTTGAAAAACTCAACAGTAATGTCTCTTTCTAGAAATCATGATGTGGTTACTAAAGATAAACCACAGACTTTGTTGTGAGCGGTTTCATTGAGGAACTGTTCTCTTTTTGCTGAACTGAGCTCTACCTGCGACCAAATCACCGCGCAGAGGGAAGCATTCGTCCACTGCTAGCTTACCTGGCAGCATTGAGCGAGCTAATGTACAGTTAAGCCAAAGATGATGCCATTAAATTTTTACATATCAAGTTACCACAAGCATGATCCTCTCGTCCTGCAGTATTGCAGCATTGGCCACTATTATAAAAGAGGACGTCTGTAAAACTGCTGACAGGAAACATCAAACTTCATTGTTAACTATGAATCTTTCTGTTATTAATTTTTTGATCCATGGAGGCTTTTTATTTGTAAAACTTCCCTTGATCCAAAAAAAAGTGATTAAAAACTCTGTGACATCATCACATTGGTGTGAACTCTCCCTTTAAAAAAGCAGAATTTCTCCAGTTCTAATTAATGTCTCCACTTTACTAAACATACTCACTTTTTACATCTTTCACAGCTGTACATGTTGTCCCCTGTGGAACAAATGAATGTAAAATGTTAATACTGACATACATTTTCTCACCTACACTTGACCACTTACGTATTATAATAGAATAACACAGTGTAGCGTTGTCTACCTTTGAGTTCATCTGCAGCAAAGAAGGCTGCGAGGCAGTCCTCCAGGGTCACCATGGGCCCCCAAAACCAACTAGGGATGCATGAGACTACGAACCTGTTCAGAGGCATACAGTAATACAAAGAGACTGAGTCGTTTCAACCACAAAAAGCCAAAAGGTGATCACACTGATAAAAATGACCTTAAGTATTCGAGTAGAGTCAGAAACTTGTAATAATTAAGGACAGGAATTGTGCGCTCTTTTCTTCAAATTAAATTTACTCAGTGCCCAGGCTCTCTGACAGAACAGGGGGGCTTTGAGGTAGATATGAGCGCAGACTTCTTCTCTATACATTCTCAGAAATAACCGGATTCACCAAAACAACGTCACTGTTACAATGACGCTACTTTTGTAATCCTGGAATTGCAGGAAGATGAGCCAATAGCATGCCAAGGCCTGTCCCTGCATTTCTGTCTCAATATGTAAAATGATAAACACCGGAAACATAGCCAAATATCTGCAAATGCTCTTGGCAAAGGAAGTGATTCTACTTTACAGTCAAATAAACAGCATACAGCCCTCCTCGATCAGTAAAAAGCTGTTGACTCATCTCAGAATATTTCAGCAAACCCACTGCTTTGCTGACAGAGACAGTAGCTACTCTTTCCACTACACTGTTAAAAACCCCTCTACAATCCTTAAAAATGCAACATCACTTCTGCTGGGTCATGTGATGGCTCAGCACTCAAATCTTCTCCTGGAGCACTGGGTCAGGCATTTCAGATCTCTCCTCAATCTACATAATCTCCTCCAGCCCATCAGTCCTGGACTGACTGCCAGAAGTCCTTGTGGCCCTCTCACTGCATGAAGCACCTGCAGAGTATTTATCTGCTGCATCAAGTTTAAGGGCTGTAAAATATGCAGCAATCATGTTATAAATAAATAAATATATTCAATTTTTGCCAGCATTTCTCTCTCACTTTGAGGTTCCAGTGTGTGGGATTTAGGGGGACACGTTGACTAAGACTGAATGTAATGTAATAAGTATGTTCTTTTGTGTGTATAATCACGTGAAAATAAGAATCGTCTTGTTTTGGTTACCTTGGAATGAGTTGTTTATACCTACGTAGGGAGTGGGTCCTCGCCTACACAGATTTTTTTAACATGAAGCTGCTTTATTCTTTCATTTTTTTTACCAGTTTCAATCAGCGAGTCCATTTGTTTTAAGCAGAGGAAGAGACCTCTGCAGAAAATGTGGCTCATGGAAAATAAAACTTCCTGGACGTCTGGATCTTATGTCATCATAGAAGAAAGGTGAGCACATATTAACAGGGCTTGGGCTATCGGCTCGTCTCCTACATGCCACACAGTACTAAAGAAACACTGATTTCATAACATTTAACAGCTTAATTCTGTGATTTTGACCAGTTTTAAATCACCTGGTCAGTTTGTTTTGGAGACAAGACCTCTGCGGATAATTGGAACAATAACCACTGAAGAAATTCTATACGTGAGAAATTTCAGCTGGTTACAATCTGCAGTCCCCACCACGAGATAGTGACACCTTTGGCTCTTTTTATGGTAACACACACTGAGCCTGAAGAAGAAAGCCTGGGTTAACAATACATGTTGATAACAACTTTTGTGGTGCCCGTCATCTCTGACTGAGGTTTGAGGCTGTGTCGAGCCAGCTCACACAAAAGATGGCCTGGTTCTGTTGATCTCGCTTTACAGCACAGCTCCAAAATGACAAACACTCTCCTGACAGATCCAGCAATATCTACAAGCCCTGACCTGCATCATCTGCAGCCTCCACAACCACATCGGTGTAATCGACTGTAAAGAGATATTACTGGAGACAAATCCACACACCTAAAGCTTTTCTTGGCATCCTCCTCTTGCTTTATTTTGATTTTAGAGAAAATGCAGATTTTCATAGGCAATTAAGTAAGTGTGACTTCTTGGAAAAAAAACAACAACAAAAAAACAACTCATGATTCCACATGCCCTCTTTCTCTCTAAGGAACACCTTCAATAGTTCATACTGTGTTCAGCCAATCTTAATTTAATTTATTTCTGAACGCACATTCAAAAGAAAACCTCTAGGCGGAAACCGTGTCTAAATCTTTTAAATGACCTCAGCATGTTAGTGTGCGATCAGACAGATTGAATTCATGTGTTCAAACCCGCTGACTTCTTCCTTTCCTCTGACAGTTAAATGTGTCCACTCACCGGCGTATGGAGTCCATGATGTAGGAGATCCAGCCCTGCGAGCTGTAAGTGTCGGGACACACGCCTGTTTTGACTGGAAGGTTCTGATGTATGGAGGAGTGGAGCTTGGCCAAGTCCTCTTTACCAGGAATAGGGAGAGATAAGTCTTGGAAGGTTTCCACTGTAGTCGAGACCTATCAAACAATCACAGAGTCAGTTTACACAGCAGGCCTCCATCAGTAAGAGTAGAGCTGAAAAAATAAGTTTAAATAATATAAATAAATGCTTATCTAAAAACTAGTGTGTGAGGTGGATGAGTGACATTAGATTAAAATAAATCATTGGTGTTCCCAGAAAGAGCATGTGATAAAAAAAAAACAAAGCAAATATTCTCAGCAGATGAAGATTTAAAATGTGAATTGTCAATTAATTTTATTCTAAGAATACATAATACTGAAATTAAGCAATTACATATGACATACTTTTATCTAAATTTCACTTTCACAAATTAAAAAAAAGTTATTTCTCAAATAAGTATACTGTGTGTTATAACTATTTTGCTCCCCCTGGTGTTCAAACACGTGAAGCGCAGCTCACCCTGTCGCAGGTTAAACACTGAACCAGACTGAGGATGGAGCCGTCGAAGATGTCAGAGATCACGCTGCGATAGTGAGACTGTTTCTTCTTCCTGGCACTGAGCAGCAGCTGAGCTGGAAGAGTCGTGACAGCAGGGAGGATATTAGATAAACTTCACATCACTGGTGTTGTTTGACTAACAAAAGCATTATCAGTGCCACCTGCGATACTATGTGGATGAGAGAAAAACAAGCAAAAGAATGAATCACCAACAGCATATTGGTGAATTATTTTCCGTTCATGGTGTTAATGCAGCTGACAATGGTGGTCCTCTACCTAGAATAATACACTGAATACGTTTAGATGAAATTCTGACCAGCAGCTCTTGTGTTCAGTGAGTTTAAATTAATATTGCACCTCATGTAACCCCACTTAAAAAAACTGAACTATCCCTTTAACGCAGTGACGCTTTGTTAAACCTGAAAGACTGCAGACTTTAAAGGCAAAAAAGAGGCCTGCTGAATGTGAAACACTTTGAAAAAACCTTCTGAATTCATCAAATTCACATAAAATCAAAGAGGCAACTCACATCTGGTGTCTTGACTTCCTTGATTCACTTCAGCAAATCTCATATGACGGTGTGGTGCAAACGTACTGTACTCCTCAGGAGTCAGGAGTTACCTTTTGAACTCTGAGATGGTTTTTTTTTTGTTTTTTTTTACCTTTTTTGAAGGAGTACGCAGGTCCTGCAGAGCGGAGGGGGCTGGAGCGAGGCTGACTGGAGGACAGTTTGGGATGTAACTCTTGAATGGTTCGCACTGGACTGCAGGGAGTGGACTGGGGCTGTGCCATTGACGCTTCGTTGTCTGGCTCTAGAAAACAATATGTTGAGCGCGCAGAGCTGACAGTTTAGAGACAAATGATCTACGTGCTAGCAGTTTTTAAAAAAGATCCACTTTAATAACATTTCTGGCTTTTTACCTGAGGTGTTGTTGCTCTGGTTCTGCCCTTGCCCAGTATCAGATAACTGGTTATTCTCTTGGCTTTGGACCTCAGTGTTTGTGGTTGGCGTTACCTCCTCTTCGTCTCCCCTCTCAGGAGCCCCCTCCTCAGCTGCTGTATCCACATCAGCATCCTCATCCATCTCTTGCGAGCCTCCACGTAGAGGTGAGCCGGACACCCTCCGCTCCTTCAGCCTCTCCTTCTCTGAGATCACCCCGCCGGTGCCAACGGCCACTATCCCACCTGCCGGTGACCTGACCCCGTCGCACTCATCCTGCAGGAGCAGCTCACTGTCGCCCGCTCCTCCCCCCTCCCCCCGGTCACTGCTGGAGCCAGAGTCACAGGAGAGGAATTCGTCCTCAGACGGGGAGCGGTCTCCGTCTCTTATCTCCTCGCCATCACTTCCCTCGCCGCTCATGCTGCACTCCGTCAGAGGCTCCTTCAGCTCTTCGTGTAACTGGTCCATCAAACAGCGCAGGAACTCCTGCGTGTCCTGTAAGAAAAGAGCATTACACTCACTCAGAGGGATGAAGCAAGAGTGCAGCTACATACACAGAGAAAGGAGTTTTGCAGAGAAGTGGACCAAAACAAGAAGATGCACAGAGAAATTTAAGTGGTGGTGTATGCCTTGTATGCTATCAGAAAGAGTTTTGAATATTGGTAAGAGTTGGTATAAAGACCTAATCACATCTGCTACCAACAGGCATAACTCCATATTATTTAAAAACATGTTTCCATGGCAATCATGATCAAACAAAACCATACTCTTCAGGTCAAACATGCACAAAGAATTAATCAAACACGAAAACACTTAAAAACTGGATAACACAGATAATTCAGCGTCTGAAAAAGAATCAGACTAACACAATGGTTTGATTTGAGTTATGTGCTTTTATGTTTAAAGAAATGATTCCATTTTCTTTCTTCCCCAGAGTCAGACAAAGTCACAGATGCATTTTGAAGGTTTCTGCATGAAGCATGAAGGTACGTTGAGATATTAGCCTTTCTTAGCTCTAACTCTGGAAATCTATTTCATCTAGTAGCACCTCTAAAGTTAAAGGAATAGTTTAAGATTTGGGGAAATATTAGATATAAAAGTTACAGCCAGGAGATGGTTAGCATTAGCATTGTTTATTTAATTTACACAAAATCTGAAATATAAAAATGACGACTTATGACTAACTGTTTCATCCTGCCGTGCTAAGCTAACTGATTCACTGCAGGAAAGTGAGAAAAAAAAAACAGCATTTCCACAAATATCAAACTACTAAATCACATAATCAGTCCTCTCTAAAAGTTTTGGCATTGTAGTTTAAGCAATTATGAAGTCTTTAATGTCAGGATTGGCAAAGAAACTGGATTTATCTCCTCCGTCAGTTACTCTCCACTGTTTTCTACAGTTAGACATAACAATGCGTCTATGAATTTGTCTGGTTCTATGGATGTAAGAAAAAACACTATAATTCCCCCCAAAAACTGAACTATTAAACAACTTAACAACTCAAGTCAAGCCTTTGGTTATTTAGCTGTGGGTAACTTAGTTTTTTTTTCAACCCAAACCCTGTTTTCAGGCTGCAACGCGACCACTCAAATTCCACTAAAAGACTCAGATTGTTAATGTAATGTCTGACAATATTATGGATCCCCACAGAGAGAGACCTTTTTGTTGAAGAGCGAGATCCTTTATGTTTAACTGCACCGGAATTGCCATCGCCAAAATTACCCAGCAACATTTAAATAAGGAGCAAATTTAAGCGTATATAAAGCCAACATATTTTCATGTCTAACTGGGTGAATTCAGGGTTTGTCTAACCAAAAATAGAGTTGGTGATTTTTGGAACAATGGAAAGATGAACAGACGACAGTTTTTGATAATTATATTTTGGTTCTGTTGACTCTGAATGGGTTTGGTGTTACAAATTTTGGGCCTTTTTCTGGTTAAATGAAAAGGATCTTACTCTTGATCTCTCTGGAAATAGGGTTTATGTTTAAAAAAAATACCAAAGTTACCCTTTACTAAGAAATTTAGGGAACAGTCATTTTTGGGAATATTTGAGGGAAATACACAGTGGTTCACAGTTAAAAAACAAAGACAAGACCGTGTCAAGCTGCTGAGTGATGCCAGGTGTAGTTACCTGCTGGGTGCTTGCCCCTACCTGCTGAGCGTAACCACGAAACATGGGGTTTACTAGTTTGAAATGCCATGAGACAGGCTGGTCGGCACGACATAGCTGGGCCTGGGGAGGAAGACACTACGATAGTTAGTTTAACCCTTTGAAACCTGAATTGACATCACTTTTCTTGTACTGCATTCTGGTACCTTTCACAAGTATTCATGTTTTAAACCCTAAGAAAATAGTTTTGATTTCTTTCGAAAACATTGGGCAAAAAAAGAGTAACTTGGCAAGAAATATCCAACAAATTCCTGAGAATTAATAGATTTAGATTTTTTTTTTTAAAGCTTTGGTAAAATGTACAGAAAACTAAATTTCTAATTTTCAGAAATACACATTTAAATTTATTATGCACAATTGTTTTTTAATCTTTTTATGTTATTTTTAATCAATTTCTAAGGTAATTTCCTTGCTTTGTTTTTGTTCATTACTTTTTTTTGTTGCTGTTTTTCAGATATTTTTTTGTAAATTTTTACTAATGTTTTGCTAATTTTAAGTTACTGGTTTCTGCTCAGGTTTCCAATGGTTAACATACTGTAAAGGATTCATTAGTACATTATAGTACTGAATAGCTGCATTCTGTCACTAGCCTCAACTGGTTTCATGTCACTTTTTATTACCGTTTTTTATGCCAGAGTTCAGAGATGAGTTTCTGGTAGCTCTTGCAGAGGGCAGGCTTCTTCTCGGTCCGGACCAATCCACTACAGTCCAGGAAGAACTGAGTGAGAGGAGGACTGGTGAGGAAAGAGAGATTACATCAACAGAGCTGTTTAACTAGCGGGAAACGAATTAGCGAAGATAGTAAATGAGACAGATTCCCAGTGATAGACCAAATGTAATAGCAGGACGTGACCTCACCAGTTGGAGAGAGCTTGCAGAGCTGCATTCATGTAGCAGGAGTTTCCAATATTTTTCATTCCTGTCAGGCCTACAAACAGGAGAAACAAGAGCTATGCAGTTTTTTTGTATTCCCAGAGAGTGTAAGAAGTGTTCAAACTAAGCAGACATATATTTTTAGAACAGAACACCACAAAGGGTTAACTATCAATGCAAGTCTGGATTTAAAAGAAACAGGCCCAATAACTATTCTTAGGACTCAAAGCAGTTACATCTTTAAATATGGCAGCTGTGACCTAATAGCATGAGCGCTGAGAAAAACGCAAAAATGATTGAAAAAATTCAGAGAAAAGATTTTTTAAATGCCGACTTTGTCTCTTCTGAAAAATTTCTGTTCACTGTTTTTCTAGAGAAGAAATGTTAAACTTGTTGTACCTCTTGGTTTGAGCTCATCCTCCTCTGACTCTGAACCCTCTTCTTCTGCCACAGCGATTGGTACGGCTTTTAGCGGATGACCTACTGGCTGAGGAGCTGCTTCCTGGGAAAAAAAAAAGATTAACAGATACTATAAATACGAAGGTGAGTAAGAAGCACTGTGTGAATTTCAGATAGCATCACTGGGACTTACCTGTTCTGTGGCTTTACATTGGTGGGGAGCAGCAGGTACAGGCACCAGCGCGGGCCTGTGTGCTCCAAAAACACCTCCCGCTCACACACATAACACCAGATCCTGAACGTCGTCAGGTTCACAGTCAGGTTATGCTTCTTAGCCTAAAGGAAACGCAATCATTCAAAGGAATCGGGTTAACATCTTATTCTCATAAGCATCCACCAAGGAGGTAAACTGACGGATATGTGTAGTGTGAGAGTGTTTTTACCTGTGCATGCAGGGTGCTGTGATCAGAGAAGGACTCTCCACAACCAACATATGGGCAGTCACTCTGCACAGCAGAGGGATTTTATTAGACAGGCTCCTGCATTATAACTCCTATCTTGAATTGGCTTTAAGGGATTTTTCATATTTTTTGAAGTGGGGTTGTATGAGGTACTGTATGAGGGGCGTTCCAAGTGACATCTGCTGCATGTAATACACTGTCTATGGATAAGTACCTCATACAACCCCACTACAAAAAACTCTGAACTATCCCTTTGATCTATTAAAAAAAATATAAATTCATGCTAGAAATTCAAATGTCAGAGTGTAAAATCATAGCTGTAACTGCACACTGTGTGTGCTTGCTTTCCTGCCTGAATGTGAGAGCGATTGCATTTATAATTACATTTATGCTCCACATCGTCATTAATTATTAAGCATTCACCTAGCCTTCTAATCTGAAATGCAGAGGTACTTGCATTTGCACAGTTCATCATTTTTGTGACAAGGTTCAAAAGCCAAAGCAGTATTTACCCTTGCAAAAATAGAGATTCAAAACATTTTTAAAAAGGAGTTTTAATGACCTTACCTGTAGACAGGCCCACAGGTTTGGGCCTCCTGCTCCACAAGACTGGCAAGTTCCCTGCAGCGTGAACAGAATAGAACAGAGAGGAACAAAATCAAATATTATTAATGCACAAATTTATTAGTTCAGTCAGATACAAGCCAGGATGGGTTTTTTCAGCGTAGATGCTGTACAACAACATAAGGGACTGTACTTCATTTATCAAAGTAGAGGGTGGCTGTGGTGTGACTTCACTTTAAAAAAAAAAAAGATAATTATATATGTATATCATGAACCTCCCTTGAGCTACAAATATTTTTTTCCTAAGCGTCCTTGAGTGACAAGGGTAAAATGCATGACCCTTCACCATATATCACCATCCCACTGAGCTATTTAACATTGAAAATATGTTTAATAAATGTATGTTATTAATTGACAATACATTGTATACAATACATTGTACAATACAATACATTGTATTGTCTTTGGATGTTTCGATTTCAGTTATTCAAGGTTAAAAGGTGAAAGATTAGCAGACATCTCGTCTTAGATGAAAGAGTTGCAGAATCTGTGTGAATCGGTGTGTATGATAAAAAATACATATAATGTAAACATGGGGTATATGCAGTACTTTTATTTATTTACAGTTTTGAATGTATATTTAATATATAGAATGGTTATTTTAAAATATGGTTTAAAATTGGGCTATATGTAGCCAATAAGTCCTTTTTTCTTTTCTTTTTCTTTTTGTGTGTCACTGTGTGACTTTGTATCACAGTATAAATGAAAGGGTACAATTTACAAGTGTTGCCATGCAGAGTCGAATGCAAGGAGAACGTAACTGCACAAATATGGACGATATTCTCATGCATCCATTTAAAAAAAGAATAGAATAATAATTAATAGAATAATATTCAATTATTGCCCCATTTTAACAAAAACATTGTGATCAATCACAGCATGTTGTCATAGAAGTTTTGTTAGTGGTCTGGAGTTACTTTTTACTTGTTATGTGGAAATAGTGCGTGTGGTGGTGGTTTTTAAATACCTTTTTAAGTTGAATGTCCTCCCCCTAAGTCAAATCAAATAACATCTCCCTCCCAAGTGCTTACAAAATTATATGAAGTGCCTCCCCCATTTTGCACCACCGGTTCCCTGCTTATAAATAATGAACAGTCCCTAGCAGAACATATATTCCAGCTCATGTTATTATTATTACACTGGTATAAGGCTGCTACATCAACCTTAAGGCCAGGACACAGACAGCCAGTGACCTGTACCGAGCATCTTTGACATTGTGCAGAACATTTGCAGTAAATGAATGAAGAAAAAAAAAAACAAACCCACCTTAGATTTCTGGAGGAGGTCCTCTTTGGTTACCTCTCCTATGGAGTCCAGGTGAGGACAAATGTCTTGTTCAGCCATAGTTACTCGCTGTCTTCAGAGGGACGTCTGCTGATTTGACAGTAATAACAAAACTAGTGATTCAGATGACAAGCTGCTGCTAAAGCTAGCTTTGTCGTCTCGACGTAAAAACACGATCTGCACTGGTGGAAATCACGCGCGCATCCTCTCTGCGCGTTAACGGAAACATGAGTTAGATATACATGGTGCTGATGTTGCCATTTTATCACAATAACCCCCAAACAAAATCTGACAGCTGAAAGGCCTTATGTTTACCAAAGCTCAGAAATCATCTCCGGACTGCAGCGATGACAGCGGCAGCAGCAGTTCTGAGTGACTCGTATTTACCATCAGATGCAGCTGCCACGAGGACAATCGCTATTTTTTATTTTTCTTGTAAACGGTTCATACTGGATGCGGGCAGGCGACTGAATGTATGCTAGCGAGATATCGAGGAACCAAGCCGAGAGACGCGATACCCCGGCCCACCATCCTCAAACAACTCCCACCGCCTCCCATCCGCAGCTCGGCCCGACGCAGGCTGAGGAGGCGGAGGCAGCGCGAGGACGTCAGCCTGCCGGAGCCGGCCCACAGCAACGTGCGATTAAAATTAACACCTCATTTTCATCGATTTTATCTTCTTAGTCAAGCATCTTTGCCATATATGTGAATCTTAACATTATTAAAATACACTGATTTAAATAGATTTTATTCAGTAATGGAGAAACTCGCTGTTTACGGAAGTGACGTAATACTGTACGTCGGTTTAATGGGTCTCCACATCCACGTTGGGAAGGCGAGAACATATATGCCCTATTCATCGATTTATAATAGAGCCATGCTATTCATAAGATTGATGAAAATTTTGTGTTTACAAACGGTATCTCACTTGTCTTCAGTCAGAGTAAAATACTTTAAGTAATACTTTGACATTTTTGATAGTAACGTTACGTTGTAAGTCCATCTCCGCTCGCAGCAGACTCTTTAATTCAAAAACAAAGGTGTGAACTCCGTTTATACGGTATTCAAACTTTATTCGACAAAATAACAATACTATAAGCAAATAAAACTACTTGTACTGGTGTCAGATTTAATCCATCCAAATAAATTTAATCCCAATGTTTGGCCAGCAGATGTCACCATTTTGCACTGTTGATTGATTTCAAATCAATTAAGTGTCTTCTAAAGTCGTGTAATTAGACAAAATAAGTATTAGATTGATAACAAATAGGCATTTTTACCCTTTGCTCTTTAGTTTCTCTGATTTTTGTAGTTGTGTGACCGTAATTATGTGGAATTTGGGTAATTCTTCACTGATGGATTATATGGTCCACAGATGCAAAGGGGTGCACAGATGTGATTCCTATTTACCAGGTGAAAATCAATAAAGGGCAGATTATTTTAATGTTTATATTGTGGATAATGCTGAATGGACTAAACGGGTGGGATATGACAACATACTCATGTGCAGTAACTGTGTCAGCATACACAAGGTGCAATTAGAAACCATCTTAATATACTTTATGAACTTTTGTTCACTATTTCCAGAGTAGTTAGTGAAGAGTAAAATATTACATTTATGTGGACACCAACTCATTCAGGTATGGAAATGAAGTAGAAAAACTGACAAAGGAGGACATCAAAACTGAGTTTAACTGTAAATATGTAAACTGGATCAGTGTGCCCGAATGTGCTTTTATCACAGCAGACATGTTTGTTTGTCACAGAAAAGCACTGTTGCTATTAATGTAGTACCAATGGCTCTGTTGTATTTAAATATCCTAGTTAAGCCATGGCGGTGTGACAGTGAACCAGCATGCACAATGCCATGGCCATGAGCAACAATAGTATTGAAGGGAAGTGGGCATTTATAGGAAGATTTCATTATTTCACTGCACAAAAAGACAAACACTCCCATGCCTTTCTTTAGTGGCAAAATATATTGTTACAAAACATATGATGACATATTACAATTTGGAAATATTGTGCAGGATAAGACAACAAAATACTGTTCTAATAAAATTACATTTAAAGTATTTTATGCACATAAAAAGGGAAAAAAAAATCTACTCATCCTAACTAATCTACTGATCTAATCCTATTAGAATCCTTTTATAAAAAGTTCATTTTATTGAAATTGTTAAATATAGTCAAAAGGCTACAATTAAAATAAAACAGTTGTGTATAATATATTTTCTCAAGACTAAAAACACACTGTATATGTATACATATATTATATATAATATATATAATATATAATATATATATATATATATTATATATATATATACACACACATATATTATATATATATATCCATTATTTTCTGATTAGGGTATTATTTAATTTCTGAAAAATCTAAGTAATAATTATTTTAAAGATAAATATTATTTTTAATACATCGACTAACTTACACTTGCATAAAATGTTTACTACATTAAAGTAATTTACATGGGATTCATAATAAAACGTTTCAGCTTTTTTATTTAATTTTTTCATTTAAAAATGTACACACATTTTTAACAAAATAATACACTTTTTTTGTTCCATTGTAACTTCTTTTAAAAGGTGATGGGAAATTACGTATACAGCTGTATAGTTTAACACTGATCCTGAGTCAGAGTCAAAACACAGAGCTGGAGGCGCGAGCAGCTCTAATATCTGACTCCAGATCAGTGCACGAGGCCACGTTACCACGCTGCAAGCCTCGCGGTATTTACGCTACCCAGAATCCCTCGCTCTTCCTTTCTGCCTGAACCGACATGGTGGGTGCATAGCCGATTCTCCTCAAGAAATACTCTATCTACTATATCTGCTGTCATCTTCTTATGTGTGCTTTTTCTTACATTGCGGGATGTACCTATGACTTTTTTAGAGCCTGTTCGTTTATATAATGCCGATATTGAGCGTCATGGTTGTGCTGTTTTTGGATTAAAACTTGGTAAAGTTGACTCGGTGTAGCCGGTATTAGTAGCACCATGGCTCCCTGTTAGGAGCTAAAGCTAACGGTGGTGAACACGCTGGGTTGTAAGATAATTTAAGTTTAATTAGTCTGCTTTTCCACGTGAATGTGAAATGTCAGCGCTTATCTCGTAATTCAATTTTAATCTGCGACTAACGGAAGTAAGACGGCGCCCATAGGTGGTGTCTTCAGTGTGGCTCTGGGTAGTTAACCCGGTACTGCTAACGTGAGTGGGCCCGTGCGTGTCTTGTGTTTGCGTTAGCTCTGTTGAAGGCAACAGGATCTCACATTTAGCCCGTGTTTCACTGACCTGGTAGTCAGATAACGTCAGCATGTCTTGAGTTTGTCAGTGAAAACGCGTCAGTTGTGCCGGCTAACGTTAGCTGAAGCAGTAGCATCGTCCATAACTCGGTTTGTATGACATGCTAACGCAGTGCAGACTGGGCAGCATGAGGATTTCCCGAGCTTAGTTCATTGTAATGCTGTCAAACTTTAGTCCGAAGTTTTGCCTTTCCAATGACAACTAACTGTTTTCGGACTGAAGTACGTAAAGTATGTATTTTGGGAAATGTAATAAGTAATGTTCGCTGGCAGGGCAAAGCTGCATGCTAAGTAATGGATACTAAGGCTCATTTATGCTGGTAAAGAGGATCAGTGCAATTAGTGTTAATTTCATATTTAGATTAAAATCTCCAACCAAAAGCTTCTGAAGTTCACCTTTATATGGCAAAAGCATTATAAATATATTGGCCCTTACAATGGTGATGCTGTGCACTTAACTTGACAGAAAGCTGTAGCCTAATCCCACACTTACACTGCTAACTTTGTGTCAAAGTACGTAGTTTATTAATAATTTCAGGATCAGTTGGGTGTTTTGTAAAATTGGCTTTCACTTAAAAGGAATTAGACATAATATTTTAGTGTAGATTGTATATTTTGTGTTAGTGTGCAGTGAGGCAGAAACATCCTTTAGGGTATATATGGAACATTTTAAAGTGTGTGCAGTCATGTCTTATTTGGCCTTTATGCAATGATGACTTGAATTTCTTCACCTGAAACTTGCCGTGATGGTTTTTGAGCTTTTTAACCCTGAGCATTGGCCAAACAGACAATGGTTTTGTTTCTATATACAGTGAATTCTTTATTAATTAATGTTAACACTGTTTTCTTCTTGACAGCCTAAGGGAAAGAAGGCTAAGGGGAAGAAGGTGGCACCCGCCCCTTCCGTGGCCAAGAAACATGAGGCCAAAAAAGTAGTCAACCCCCTCTTCGAGAAGAGGCCAAAGAACTTTGGCATCGGTACGTAACCTTAGGTAGAGATGTGGGAGATCTGGAGGTCGTAATGGTGCAGATGATGTTATGAATATTTGCTATCTTAACAACACTGAAGACAACCTTTCCCACCAAGATCGCTGATGCACTCAAGATTATAAAATGAGAAGTTTTTTTTCTCAGTTTATTACATACTAAACTTTTTATTCAATTTTTTTTAAATTACAGGCCAGGATATTCAGCCCAAGCGTGATCTGACACGCTTCGTGAAATGGCCTCGTTATATCCGCCTGCAGAGGCAGCGCTCCATCCTCTACAAGCGTCTGAAGGTTCCCCCTGCAATCAACCAGTTCACCCAGGCTCTGGACCGCCAGACCGGTGAGTTAATAGAGCTTTTGGCATCAGGGGGTGCAACTATGCACGTATTTCTCTGTAGTATTTTTAAAATGGCCTGTTGGTACTAAATACTGCCATTGTGACTTTGCAAATGATGTGAAAGAATATTTGCTATCTGAGCAACTGTGCTGACATTTCCACCAAGATCACTGATGCAGTTACTGAAAATTCCGTCCACGCGTGCTGCACAACAAACCATGCAAATAGCCACTGTATGATAGACGAATTTTAAATTTGCAATGTCCTCTCTGATCCTCTTAAGCCACACAGCTGTTCAAGCTGGCCCACAAGTACAGGCCGGAGACCAAGCAGGAGAAGAAGCAGAGGCTGCTGGCCCGCGCTGAGCAGAAGGCAGCCGGAAAGGGAGACACCCCGACCAAGAGGCCCCCTGTCCTCCGCGCAGGTGAGGCACACTGAACGAATACAGAGCTGTAGGAAGTGTTTTTGATGGGAAACATTTTATTTGCTCTACATAAAGACTCAGTGAGGCTGCAAACTTCTTTAAAGCCCTGCTCATCCAGCTGTTGTTCAACAGCCAATGTTAGTCGTCGTTTGTTGAAGCTGAATTATTTCTGCGTGAAACAACTTGATTATCTGTAAACACCCATCTGGAGTTCTTATCTTAACTTGGCCGCGATGCAGTGATGTTTTGAATTTCTTCACCTGAAACTTGCCTTGATGCTTTATGAGCTTTTTAACCCTGAGCATTGGCCGACATATAAATTGGATATTTTCATAATGTGTTTTCCGGGTAGAAGATAATTTCTTTTTCCCTCGTCTCTGCAGGTGTGAACACTGTCACCTCTCTGGTGGAGAGCAAGAAGGCCCAGCTGGTCATCATCGCCCACGATGTGGATCCAATTGAGGTGAGCTGTGCAGCAGTGGAACTCTGTCATACTGGGAACGTTTGAGTCTTGGAAGTGGTCGCTGGCAATGATGTTTGAATTTCTTCACCTGAATCCTCTGTGTGGATCAAAACTTACGAGCTTTTTAACCCTGAGCAGAGACCACAAACCAAGATTATGTTTTGACTACAGCATTTATTGAGGACGTTACCGTCTTTGGTCAGATTCAGCAGTTGTTTTGGTGTTTTTTTTGCCCTCTGGCATTACCTGAAGTCGATACTTTTTCCAAAATTATTAATTCTCTGGTGTTTTCCTTGCTGTTCTAGCTCGTCGTCTTCCTGCCAGCTCTGTGCCGTAAGATGGGCGTCCCATACTGCATCGTCAAGGGCAAGGCTAGACTGGGCAGACTGGTGCACAGAAAGACATGCACTTCAGTTGCCTTCACACAGACGAACCCGTAAGTGTGCGCGTTAACTGAGCTGTGTTGTTTAAATGTGGCACGTTATCTTTAATACAAGATCTTTGTCCATTTATCGACTAGTACAACAAGAGTTTTTCATGTGTCTTTAAAAAGTGTTTCCAGGGCATGTTCTGTAGCAGTGTCTTGTCTTTGCGTTACTGATCGACATACTTGATGTAGTGCCGAATGAGCTAGATTTTCATGATGTGCGATGAGTGTTTTGTTTTGTCAAATATCTTTGTTGCGTTACATTTACATTCAGGATGTTTGAAACTGTCAATACTATTTTCTGCAGCATCAACACACCGGGACCAGCTGCACTTTGTTTTCTGTTGCTAAACTTTATTGCGGTCATTCTGCTGTTCTCAGCTGATAACCAAGAAAAGGACAGTCGTGGTTGTCGGGTTACAGTCTTGTTATATTTATCGCTTTAACAATTTCAAATGTTGTGCTATCAATGTCAGTTTTTCCCGGTTGTGTCAAATCGTATTATATGAATGTTTATTGAGGAAATGGAGTTAGAAATTCTAGTATCCCGACAATACTTGTTTTTCGCTGCTAGGTTAGTCGGTACGCTGCACTGAAATGTTTAGGTATAATGAATGTGTACAAGTGCATTCATCTACATGATCCTTTTGAAGTTGACATGCTCATTGAATCAGTAATGTTTTGTAGCAGCACTGTATTAACTGGCTTTGTTGTTCCCCAGTGAGGATAAAGGTGCACTTGCCAAGCTCGTGGAAGCCATCAAGACCAACTACAATGACAGATACGAGGAGGTGAGCGTTAATCTGAGATAACTCAAGTGCCTCCACATGAGTAAAATTGCACGTTAATATCAAATTGCTCCGTTTTAACTCCTTGCAAACTTGTATTGCAGATCCGTCGTCACTGGGGAGGTGGTATCATGGGCCCTAAATCCACAGCCCGCATCGCTAAGCTGGAGAAGGCAAAGGCCAAGGAACTGGCAACCAAGCTTGGTTAAATTGTTTGGAATAAAAAATGTATGTCCTAAAAAGAGACCTTTTTTGTTTTTATTGTTATAACTAATGCGTTTCATTCACAGTCGGAGGTCAGAATTTCCCGGTTGAAAATTCTGACCTCCAAGTGTTTCATAACGCAGACTGTAAAGAAAAACATGACGGGGATGAACTGGTGTCTCTGTGGCTAGTATGGACAATGACACGATTAGCGGGGCCACTTTATATTTTTATATAGTAATATCAAATACCAATATTTTGACATCAATTTACATGCAGAACAGGTTTCACTATATGATGTTATTTCAAGTAAATACATTCAAATATATGTCTTTTAGTTGATCTCTTAGCATTAACAATGTGCGCCTCGGCGGCCTCACACACTGTACATAAAGACATTTTCTTATATACAGTCTACGAATGCTGCCATCATCGTGACAGCAGATCACTGAAGTCGGGGTACATGGATTTCCCCCGAGTTCACAAATAGGAATTCTGAGTGTGAGTGGCGTTTCATTGTACTTAATCTAGCGCAAGGTCAGAATATTTCGACTTCTGACTTTGAATGTAACACAGCATAAATGTAGAGATTTCTGGGGGCAAAATGCAACTGTGGATTGACTGACAGCACTGTATATCTGAGAAATGTTGTTCACTAATTAAATCAACGCTGCATTTTTTTTTCTGCAGTATGGGATGCAGTGTTTGAAATTGGCAGCCACATTTGCCAGCTACTCAATAGATAAACGTTGTTTTTGGCTGGTAAAATGTGCTGTGCATTTGCTGAACATACCAGCCAAAAACAATGTTTATCTATTGAGTGGCTGGCAAATTTTGGAATGTAGCAGCCACAGTGGCAGGTGGGAAAAAATACATTTCCAACCCTGACAGTGGGTGATGAGATCAGTTTATCTAAATTTATAAACAGCTGAGTCAGGGTAGGAGAGAGTGTATGATGTTACATTTTGGAACGCAGCGGACCTGCCTGGTGTGTTAAAAACTTTTATTTTGAAAGTAAAAATATAAATTAAAACAATAAAGAAATGTTAAATGTTGAGACAAATAAGTCTTCAAACTATTCCCTCTGAGATGGTTTGGTTTAGTTTAATTGAATGTAGACAAAGTTATGAGTCACTGTGGTGAATAAATTGGTCCAGCTCAAGCTACGACTGCAGCTCTTATCTCTAATGTAACAACTTCTTGCTCAAATCTTTAAATTCATGTCAAAGTTCTTCATTTTTTATTTCTATTTGAAATAGTGTTTTACCTACAGTGTTCCAACCACGTAGCTGGAAACATGCATGAAAAAATGAATGCAGAGGTGAAATGAATTCATATTTATTTTCTCACATGTTTAATGAGAATAATCAACTATTTACATATCTGTCAGTGAATGTATGCAGCAAACTGAATTTGCTTTGCCATATTTCATGGAGTATTCATATATAATACAGCAAGTTGGTGGCGTTGAATCAAAATTTAATCTTCTTGATGAACTTTGCATACCACATGTAGGAAGTTGCTGCGCATAAACCATACCTAAGAGAAAAAAAAGTGAAACAACAGTGGGTTATTTACAGCAAAACAGAATCCAGAAAGTCTTAGCAACGGGATTTAATAGTTGATTTACCTACCATGTGACTATATATTGCATATGTTCGTTCCTGAGTGTGATTCTGGTCTGTCCACCTATTGGTCCACCAGGAATGGTGCTCCCTGTATGATCATAATTAATGTTAATCACAAACATCTGTATTTAAGCAAGTGGATTTAACACGTCTTCCTCTGCACACTTGTGGAACAGTTCTTACTAAGCATATGAGCCAACTATATATTTGACCTGATTTTCACTTCAATGTATTTGAGTCAAAGAGCATCATGGACTTTGTAGTTCTTCAGACCTTACCGAAATCTGCATCAATGAAGACGGGCTCAGCTCCTGTGATGCTGGCCATGGCCTCCAGGTCTCGGTAATGCCAGCGGTTTCTCTCCACGTCGTTGTTTGGTACAAAGGGTTTACGAGTCTCTGTCAGCCGAACCACGCCGACCACATCCACTTCCCCTTCCACCTGCACACAGGCATTACTTCAACGTGTTAAATAAGTCTGAATGAGAATATCAGTATGACTTCAGACAGTGTTTGATTCTGTGGTTTTTTTGTGATGTTTGTGGTTTTGTGAGGTTGGCAATAGCTGAGAAATTACATATAAATCCATGAATACAATTAGAGATGAGTGCTGTAAATCAGTTGAATCAAATGTTTACAAAATTCTCAGCAGCAGAAATGAGTTCACACATCCAAATCTGTTGTGTTGAACTTGTGTGAAATCTGATTGCTCCATGTGAGGCTTATTGCATTGTGGGTGATGTAGGCGCTCGGTTTTGATAAGGTAGAACATGTGAAGCAAAATAAGATAATATCTCTGGTTCTCAAAATCTTTTTGTTATTATTATTAACTGCCTGAGTCTATAGGCGTGCAATGCTAAACTGCTGGAATACTCCTTTAATAAAAAGACATTGATACTGATGATATGTCAGTGAAATACTAACCTGTCCCTTCATCCTGGTCTCTGGTCTGATCTTTTGCTTCGGCACGTATCCTCTGTTCACCAGGATTGTGATGCTGCGGGAGACGGAAGCACAGATCAGTGTGTGTTGGATGTTGAATGATACTGCAGTTTGTATTTTAACTCCAGGGTGTTTTGTCTGTTTTTTTTTTTTACCCGAGGTCAGTGCAGTGGAAGGGAGTGATGACATTAGCACCGGTCTCTCCGCTTGACGACAGCCTGCCCGCCTCTCTGGCCTCCTTCTCTGGGTCGACCGGTGAGCGGGGCAGGATGTACAGCTCCTGTGAGTGGTCGTACCGCCCGCGCACCGTCACCCTCCTGTACTCGAGGCTTTTCAGCTCATGAGGACTAGGATGCAGGGAGAGATGCAGATTTGCACATTAATTAGATTTTTTGGGGAGGACAAGGACAAATTGCTGCATTTCGTTTTAATTTAATATATGTGCATATTCCTAGCTCTAAAATCATATAGCTGTATTGAGTGTACTGCAATGAACAACCTGTTTTTGTGTGACCTGCAGGTCAATCCTGAGTGTGTGTGAAAATAATCGAACGTGCACTTACTCCAGAGGGAGAGGAATGGGTTCTGCAGTCGTGAGTCTGTTCAGCTCATTGATCAGCTGGATTTTCCACTGACGCCGTTTCACCTTCACAGAAACACAAAGTATAACAAACCAGATGCACATCGGACACTTTTTTTAAAATGTGACAACACTAGTTTAATAATCTGTACCTGCCATGTACCCAGGCCGAAGGTGGTGGCAGGGATGAGCAGCAGGAACCATTTGAGAAAGGAGTCTTCTCCTTTCTCTGCTCCGGCTGCTGCGGAGCTCGACTGTCGCCCGAAGGTGATGAATCTGCCTGGACATTCACAGCACAGGACAGATGTGATTCAGTTACGCATTACATGACAAACACCTGATATTTTTTGTAAATTGTTCATTTTTGTAAGTCTCTTTCTGAAATAGTGTTACATTTATACATTATACTGTATATAAATGTTATTTTTCCCCACAATTTCCCTAAATCTGAAGACAATTTGCCCTTTAATTGAGTCAGTTTTATGCCTGTAGCCCAGTAATTTGATAAATATTGTGATTTTGTTGTTTTGGTTTTTTTTTTTTAAGAAAACATACCTTTCAAACCAAATCGTGTGTTTTGGAGTTCTGGGTGTCTCTTATCCAAATAAAAACATAACACCCTCTCCAGTGCTTAAAAAAAAATAATTTGAAGTCCAGCTCCATTGTACACCACCCCTTCACGTCTCATAAATAATGAACAGTCCCTTAACTGAGTATTTTTACACTAGCATTGCGCCTTTTAGCTCGAGTAATAGATTTGAGTTCTTCTTTCACCAATGCTATTGTCTTTGTTTTGTCTGCAGTTGTATGATTGGCAGCTATTTAGAGTTTGCTTTCAGTTTTTTGTTTTAATTTTATGCGCGTGTTTAAGTTATTAAGAAAAACAGGAGTTCGGTGTCATAATTATATTTATTGCAGTGAGCATATTTTATTGATCTATTTATTTTTACCATCTGCGCGTTTGAGGAGCGTCAGTCTGGGCAGGAGCAGCGTCCTCTTGATGTAAACGACGTGCGTCTGCAATAATAAAAACCAGCTCAGACATCTGACTTTGAGGAGACTGTGAAGTTTGGGATGTAAAACTGCAGATATGAAACACGTGACTCACCTGTTTTTTGAGTGTCGTTAGCAGCCTGCTGGAATAAGTCATCGCTGATTTAAAAAAAGCCATGCTGAGCGAAAAAATCTACGAAGAGGTAAAATATCGATGAGACAACCGACTACATGACAGCTACATAACTGTTCAGAGGGGGGACTTCTTCTGGTGTTACTACTTCCGGTTTGGAGTCGCTCCGCCCCGTCATGTTTCCCACGTGTGTACAGAAATGTGTTGATATTTTCTGTCAGGGAGCTGCTGTCTTAATGTGTCTGTTTTAGCTACATTTGCTCGGTTTATTTGTCGACATGGACCTCGCCTCCAGGGACGCGTACATCCAGAAGCTCGCGAGCAAAGTGTTTTCTCCACGAGAGCAGGAGCCGAAGAAGAGACCGTTTGGTAATGTCGGCTAACTGTTTTAGCTTGTTTGCACCTTTTTCTGTGTCATTTTTCTGTGCAGTAACTGCAAATTTCGTGTGGAGTCTTATAGTTTATGGCTAAGTGTTTTTAGACAAACACCTAAGAGTAAAAAACATGTCCTCAAACTTGGGTGTTATTACTGCTGTTGACCGAAGGAGGCGCTGCACTGTTAAGAAGTCAAAATATATTTGTCAAAATGCCGCATTTCCCGGTGTAGCAAGAGCAATACTAGAAGTGAGACAAGAGTTGTCGATTTACAAAAAAAAAAAAGAATATTTGGAATCAGTATAACGTTTGGGTGATAAATGATGCAGAAATCTAAAATTTTCTTAATTTCCGCTCTCTGACGTGATTTGCTGCTTTTCTTCGGTTTTATTTTTGCAAGTTGAAAGTCCAGTATGTAGGATTTAGGATCATCTCGTAGCACAACTAGAACTTAATTTTCATAACTATGAAAATTAAAAATCGCTCTGTTTTTGATGGCTTTTAATGAGCCGTTTATATCTACATAGGGAGCGGGCCCTCTTCCATAGAGTCCACCATGTTGTTTCTACAGAAGTGCAGAACGGACAAACCAAACACTGGCTCTAGATAGGGTCACTTTTGCATAGGCCACCTTGAGCTCCATTCCCACTGCGCTTTTTAATGCTACAGGAAAGTGTGCAATTGGCATTCACACCCACGTCAAATGACTCTGCTGTAGTTACAGGTATTTATCACCTCCAGCTCCAATCGGCATTGATGGGAACACAAGACCCAAGTGAACGCAGTAATTTTAGCTCCAAGATGCAACGATGCACTGCCATGAACAAGCGTCCATCTCCTCCTGGGTAGCGCTAAAATATGCCTCCAAATTAGTCTGCACCAAGTTTGAAAGAGTGGCTGTAAAAGTACGACATAAACCAACAGAAGTAACCACTGTAGAGTTTTTAAAGACCTGTGCTGCTTTCTGCTATTTACCTGTTCTCCAGCCAGTCCATGACCTTGAATGGACTCACCAGTACACCCTGTGCAGGCACTCATTTTGGTTGGAAAGGGGTATGAGTTATCTTGCACTCATGGCACACGAAAGTTTAAGTTGCATGCAGTCTGCAGCCTCACCACTAGATGACACCAAATCCTAGACACTAGACCTTTAAATTTAATCGATAAGTTTTGGTAAGATTTGCTCTACACAATTGAAGGCAGCGTTCCCTTGGAAATTGTGACATTTTTCACTATTTTCTGACATTTTACAGATGAAACGGTTCATTGATGAACCCTTTGTTTCCCGATCAGGGAAGACAGTTATAAGTGGTTGCAGCATTAATGTAGTGAGACGATTGCCTTGGCAAGTACAGGAAGTAAAACTAAATCCCAAGACACTAAATTAGGTTTTTGGCAGAATTTTCTTTATTCTTTGCTGTTGTTTTTAATACTGTGTTGTAGTCCTTTTCAGTGCTCTAAAAAACATTCAAATAGAGAAAACTGAGAGGGGAAAATTGCTTTAAGATCATCATGTAAGAAGATGTAAGAACATCTTACAATTTGTAGACACGAGACCTATATTGAGGGATAACAAAAAATATTTTGCTTTACATTAAGGGGTCACAAAAGGGGATAATTTTAAAAAGGTTATTTTACCTTTGTTAATCATTTGTTGCAGTTTTTAATGGGAGAAAGGGGGTGGGGCATTACCAGTAGTTTGACAGTTTTAACTGATTTTTATGGTCTCAAACACTGTAGAATGATTAAGTCTGGGAGGTGCTTGAAATAATTTAATTGTTTGACATAGTCATCACTTTCTGAGGGGAAGTATCACCCACAAAGTGTCCCCTGGTGACAGAGAGTCATCTGATTCTCTGACTTTTTTCTTTCATTTTGATGCTATTAAATTCCTGGTCTGGCAACTGTTAAAACTAATGCAATAGGTAAACATATACTGTTGAATTTATCAAATCATTAATACATGCATTTTGCTTGTGTGTGTAGCTTATTTCAAGAGTAAAAATGATGCCGGTCCTCCAAAAAAGAAGAAAAAGTGTAAAAAGAAGCACTTCAAAGAAAAGGGGCCAGATGAGAAGACACCTGCTCCAAAATCTCAACAAAAGCCTCCACCCTCACAGAAAGGCCAGTCCAAAGCAGAACTGAATGCGTCCAAAACTCAGAGCATAAATGGAGCGCAGGCACCTAAAGGTACAGTCAGTGTGTCTGTTACTCAGTCCCTTCCTGTTATTAATGTTATTGAAATGTGTTTCCTAAAATCATATTTTCCTATTCTGTTCTTTTTTGAAGGAGGAAATGTAGAGTCCAACTTCTCCACAGTAGATTTATTACGCAAGAGACTTCACGAAAAGATCGAAGAGTCCAGAGGGCAGGTACGCAGTATTTAAAGACGGTGTAAACAATGAAGGACAACTGGACAAATTTAGGTTTATTTGTAGAATAATTTGAATGTATACTTCTACCACGCATTGATCAAGTTATGTGCTAACCTGCCAGAGTTCATTACAAAATATATGCATATCCATCCCTGTTTTATTTCTTTCATAGTTTATATTTGGCCACAGTTAGACTAACATGTTATTCTAATGTTTCATCAGGGAGCCCCAAAAGATGCAGCATCAGAGGCAGTCCAGGCAAAACGAGCAAAACGAAAGCTGGAACGGGAGCGCAAGAAGAGGAAGAGGAAAGAGTTTCGGATGAAGAAGCTGGCTGAAGAAAGTGGCCAAGAACAGCAGCAGCCAGAGATAAAAAAGGAAGCGGAGAGCGCCCCGGCTGCAAGCAAGAGAAATGAAACCGCCATCGTCTTCAACAAGGTGGAGACAGTAGAAGAAGGGTATGTAGATAAGATTCAGAAGAAGAAGATCAAGAAGCAGAGCATGAAAGGCCAGATAACACCGCTGACAGGGAAGAACTACAAGCAGCTGCTGAGTCGCGTGGAGGCTCGCAAAGCAAAGCTGGAACAGCTGAGGGAGAAAGACCAGGAGAAGGCCCGAGAGATGGAGGAGAAGATGAAGTGGACCAACATCCTTTATAAGGCGGAGGGCATCAAAATCAAAGACGACGAGGACATGCTGCGCTCGTCGTTGAAGAAGAAGGAGAAGAGGCGTGCTCAGAGGAAGAAGCAGTGGAGCCAGCGCAGTGAGAACGTCGTAGAGAAGATGCAGAAACGCCAGGACAAGAGAAGAAAGAACATCCAGAGACGCAAGCAAGTTAAAACAGAGAAGAAGAAGGACAAGGCGCGGAAGAAAGGCAGAGTGCTGCCCGAGGACTTGAAAAAAGTAGCATTGTAGAGAGAGCAGTGTGTGTGTCCTGTGATGTTTTTTGTAAAGACGAGAGACAATGTTTAAATAAGTAAATCGGCAGTGTGTTTAATTACATGATATGAAATTGATACTGCAGCTGCACATGTTGTTCCTTCAGTCCTGTCAAGGAGTAATATTATGTGTGTTACAGTCAATAAAATGTGATCACTAGGACATGAGTGGCAACCTCTGTTGCAGAATTTATTTGACCAAATATCCGTGTTGGTTTGAGTCTTCTAAAGGTTAAGTGTGTAAGATTCAGAGGGATTTAGTGGTGGTGAGGACTGCAGATTGCAACTTGCTGAAACTATTACCAGTTACAATGCCCTCTGTTTATTATTCAGGAGGTTTTTACCAGAGCCGAATTATCTGTGGAGGTCTCTTCCACTCCAAAACAAATGGACCATGTGATCAAAACCCTTAAAAAAATTTAATAAAGTCTTTTCACGTTAAAAATTAATGTTTCCCATATGCTGTTTGGCATGTCTGTAATGGGCAGTTTGCCCACCACATGCTAATCCATATGCTAAGTGCAGGAGGTTTTAACCGGGAGCCAAGTTTTCCACAGGAGATTCTTTCTGTCCACTGAATAAAGCAGTTTCACTTTACAAATCAGTGGTTTTCCGAAGCTGCTCATTGCGGATAGGCCAACTACAGTGGCCAATGTGAAAACGCCTTGTAAACGGTCCTATCGAGAGCCAGTGTTTGGTTTGTCTGTTCTGTTTATGGACTGTATATTAAGATCTTTATATACAGTCTATGGTTCTTGTATAGAAACTATACGAGAGGAATCACAAAGTGTTAGATAACAATATTGATACTACAACCAGAAAGAAGTCAAATAATCTTAATTCCCAAAATATCCTCATTTAATTCTTATTGTGCTCACTTATTGTCTATAGAGTATAGAGTATTGTACAGTTGATGCCTGAGCTGGTTGTATGTGACACTTCCTTATGTGGTTACATGGTGGTATCTCATAGCTTTCCTCTTCAATGGCTTTAGTAGGGGTGTCCAACATACGGCGCACAGGCCTAAGCTGACCCACCAAAAAGTCCAAGCAGATGCACTGGATGACTTTGGACACTTTTTATTGATGTATTTGTGAAGATGTTAGTTTTCAGGTGTTTCAGAAGTTAAAAAGCAAGGAGCCGACTTCATGTAAACTGCTGCCTACAAGGCTTTTCCTCCCTGACCAGAGTATAGTTCCCAAAAAAAAAAACAATGGATATGGCTGTATTTAAAGATATTGAACATAGTGCAACATATTGACAATCAGAAGCTTCAGCCAAAATAATCTGTTTCATATGTTTATCCTAAAAAAATGGGAACCCTATTGCTAAGGCACTGACAAAACTCGACAGTTGAAAATGGTTTATAAGGCAAAGGGAAAAAAAAAATAAATAAAAATAAAAAAATAAAAAAATAAAAATAGGAGTTACATCCGGGTAACTGCGTGCTGCGTCACGCTCCGCCCATGCAGGAAGTAGACATACAAACATAAGGTTGAGGGGGAGGCACCCTACAACACTTGACTTCTCCGTCCGCTCACCAGTAAGTCACTTTACTTTACATAAACGGTGTTGCAGATAAGGAAAAACAACGCATTAGGAAATTTTGGGAATGATAATAATCAGGAAGCTTGCCGCTAATTTGATAACACGCCAGAGTTCAGTTAGAAACCATCATAAGGTGGGTAAAAAACTGACGAGACGCTTCCATAAAGAGATAAATGGCACCTTATATAATGTATTTTACTTTCAGATAATCATGTCACGGCGACTCCGTGCACGCAGAACAGACGAGGTGGACAAAAACATTTGGTAAGTGACAATAAATGACACAAAAGGACATACACGGCTCTTACTTTTAATGTTGCATCACGTTTAAAATCTCTGCTTGGACTGACAGTCTGAACGCAATCAGGATATTCATCTTAATACAGGATAATCCTTTGTGATTGGTGGAGCAGGGCTGTGGTACACAGCCTGGCTCCAAGTCCCTTTATGATACTTTCTAAATGTATTAAAATGACTCATTTGAATACTTAAATACTCAGTGCAGCTACAGACTGCAACAAGACAAAATTAAAAAAAAAAGAAGTGGTGTTGAGTAACTAAGTATATTGACTCAAGTTCTGTATGAAAGTATTACTTTATCTTGGTAAATATTACTCCATCGCATTTATTTTATAGTTCTGGTTTCAAGATACTTTGCTGATTTAGATAAATACTGTAACAGGAGAATCATATAATACATGATAATCGAAATGGTTCCAGGGACTCTGGTAGATCAAAAGGCAGAGAGCATAACATGACTATGATTTTGGGTTATTTTGTGGTTGTTAAATTCTAACTCATAATTAAGGTGACAGCTCTGCAGTGTTTGTTCTGTTTTGCACCAACAGGGTTGAATTCACGCAGCTGGCAGCAGAGTGCAAAGCAGTGAACCTTGGACAGGGATTTCCTGACTTCTCTCCTCCTAAATTTCTCCAGGATGCTTTTTGTGAAGCTGTGAGTGGAGGCCCCCAAATGCACCAGTACACCCGAGCTTTTGTAAGTGGAATCACACATATTGGAACACGTAATTCTTCCTGTGAAAGTTAGGAAAGGTTGCTTAGGTTTAGTTAATGTTAGAGTGATTTTTAGGCATTTTTTACCACGATAAATGTTTGCAGAACAAAAAGTCAACATAACTTAATCACCTTATGTTTACATTTCCTTTTGCTCCTCAGGGACATCCCCGTCTTGTAAAAAGTCTCGCTAAATTCTTCAGCAGGATTGTGGGACATGAGATTGATCCTCTTGAAGACGTCTTGGTCACAGTTGGAGCTTATCAGGCTCTCTTCTGTGCATTTCAGGCTCTGATTGATGAAGGGGATGAGGTACGAGAATCAAGTCAAGTCAAAATGTTGAACAGTGCAGCAATGATTAGAAAATATAAAATCAGCAAACACATCAAACATGGACATATATTTAAACATAGTGAATGTGTGATTTAATCTGTGATTAAACACAGGTTAAGAAATTTCAACTGAAGAAATTTAATGCCAAGAGACAAAGATTTCGCTCTTGGGCCTCAGCACTGGTGATAGCCGAGACTGCAGGCGTTACGTTTTCATTTTGTTTGTCCAACCCATTCCTGTGAGCACGATATCTCTGGAATGCCTTTTGGGAATTTGGCCCAAAAGTTCAGTGATGATCTATTTAGATTGTGGTGGTCATGGCTCAAAGGTCAAGGTCACTGTGACGTTGTCTGTCTCATTCTTGTGAACCCAATATCTCAAGAACACCTTGAACGAATTTCCTCAAATTTGGCACAAACGTCCACTTGGACTCAAGTATGAACTGATTAGAATTTGGTGGTCAAAGGTCAAGCTCACTTTGACCTCACAAAACATGTTTGTGGCTATAAATCAAAAATTCATACACAATTTATGACAAATATTCACACGTCTGTGGATGTAAACTGTTGGCACAACTTGACCGGTTCATAGAGGCATACAACTGCAACACAGTAATTAGAGTGTAAGTTTTAGTAATGTGTGTAAAAATACTACATATTCTAATTTTAGTTACCCTTTAAAAAAACTGATGGAAATTTGTATTTCAGGTTATAATTGTTGAGCCGTTCTTTGACTGCTACCAGCCGATGGTGAAGATGGTTGGGGGAAAGGCAGTCTATGTACCTCTGAGGCCAGTGAGTGGTTTCCACATTTTTTTGCACAATAGTTACAGAGCATGTTCGAACAGCTCAACCTGTGTCTTTGAGTACATGTACAAAAATGTACATCAACCTTTATTTCCTTTTGTTAAACATAAGAAAGTTGAGGGAAGTGCCGTCCTGTCGAGTGGAGACTGGGTTCTTTCTGCTGAGGAGCTGGCCAGTAAATTCACTCCACGCACAAAAGCAATCGTTATCAACACTCCCAACAACCCACTGGGCAAAGTGAGACATTCACCAGTTTAGTTTGTCTTTTTAAAGCCAGCTGAATAATGTGTTCTTGCACATAAACACGGTTAAAACATTTATGTCCGTTCCAGGTTTACAAGACTGAAGAGCTCCAAATGATCGCTGATCTGTGCATCAAACATGACGTGCTGTGCATCAGTGACGAGGTGTACGAGTGGCTGACTTATGACGGAAACAAGCACGTAAAGATAGGTGAGTTAAACAGAATGCACACAAAGTACAAAGTCACCTTATGTGAATATATTAAATATTTGAATGTTTTGACAGCTAGTCTTCCTGGCATGTGGGAGCGAACCATCACTATCGGCAGTGCTGGAAAGACCTTCAGCGCTACTGGCTGGAAGGTAACGTACAGATTTTCTGAGTATTTAAGTAGTGTATTTTTTTTTTTAGTACACAGAAAAATGACCTTTTTTTATTATCAGGTTGGCTGGGCCATCAGCTCTGGGCATATCATCAAACACTTGAAAACCATCCATCAGAACTGTGTTTACCACTGTGCTACAGCTGCTCAGGTAAACACATCATTCCTTGAGTATTTTAGAAACACTGGTAATAATAAAACATGTTTTTTAGTGGTAACTCTTACAGAAGAAGTTTCAGATATAAATTTGGTTCCTCCTGTTGGAATATTTAGCAATGCTGCACAGCTATGAACATAATCAGGGAACTTTTATTTAGAACTTTGGCTCCAATACGAAAGCTTTCAAAATACCAAATAACTAATCTACTTTCAATTTAAAATGGTTATAAAGGAATATATGTTTTTTCCAACCTTTTAAAAGTCCAGCTTTTATAATCTGGAGGGATTTAGTAGTGAGGATTCCAGATTGCAACCAAATAAAAGTTTTTTTCTGGTTAGAATTTCTTCAACGTTAATTGTTTAGGAGGTTTATGCACTGAATTAATCATTTTATGTTACAAATGAATGTTTCTCCAATGCTGTTTTGCATGTTGGAGACATGCTTAACTTAAGATAGAGGCATTTAAAAGGTTTTTAGCAGGAGACGAATTAGCTGTAGAGAGCGCCGTCTCTCCAAAAACAAATGGACTCAGTGATTTAAAGCAGTAGAAACACTGAATAAGGTAGTGAGTAAATTAGTTTCATGTAAAAAAAAAATATTTGTCGTGTTTGTCTATTCTGGGCTATTGTAGAAACATGGCGTTGAAACACGGTAATCTCAGTAGACAAGGACGCACTCCCTGTGTAGATATGAGCGGCACATTCTAAGGAAACAAAAACACACTGATTATTACTTTCAGGTGATTTTACACTAAAGAAAATATACGTGGTATATTCAGTTTCTTCCAACATATTCCCTAAATCCTACACACAAGCTTCCTCCGTAAAATTTAAGGGGGAGTCATAGTTTAAGAGATTAATCAGACAGATAAATGAGACACACTTTGGTCATTTGGGAGCAACTTGACCAACAACTTTAATATTATATGGAAATGTTTAGAAAATGTTAAGGATAATTTTTCTTTTGCTTTATCAATTATTCATTTAATAATTATTTCAACTTAAGTCACACATCCCAAAATGTAGTTCCCATTTTGCTCCTCTCATCCATCCCTGCCCTCACCAGGAGGCAGTCGCTCGCGGATTTGAGAGAGAATACGAGCTGTTTGGGACTCCAGAGAGTTACTTCCAACAACTGCCAGCGATGTTGTACCAGAAGAGAAAGAATCTGGCCTCGTGCCTGGAGAGTGTGGGTTTGCAGCCCATCATGCCGGAGGGAGGCTACTTTATGATCGCAGACATCTCCTCTGTCAGTGAGTAAAGAGCAAACGGCTGCTTTCATCATCGTTCAAAATAATAAAACATTCAGATTTCAAATTTTTTCTTTGCTTACTGCAAGGGATGTACCAAAATATGAATACGTTATTTGGGAAGGCACATATACTAAAAAAGCAAAATACATTATTGCTACAGTTGCTTCATACTATACAGAGGGAAAAAATCATGACTGACATATCTGTGTGTCAGCTGCAATGTTTTTTAATATAGACTCATATCATTGTGGATGACCACAAGATAAAATGCCTATCTGATTGCAACATAGGACTTTGATGTCATCAACCAGTAATTTCATTTATCACACATTATTAACAAGTGCTTGCTACTTTCTGTAGTCCTTCCCACAGAGCAGGGGGTGAGCTTAGAGCTAACTCTTCCAGCAGGTCAGGGTTTCTTATTCTTCACACATTGACTCCTTAAGAGCAAACTTTATGTGTTATAGTGGTAAAATTGTCACGACTAAGGACTGAGACATGAACAGAGATAAGACTGAGCGCTGCGCTGCTCTCTTAGGTGTGCGTTAGGTGTTTGAAAGCGCAAGAGAAAGGGGTGGGTGGAAGGTGGACTACTGCACACAGTGTTTGTGTAAATTGTTAATAAGTCACGCAGAACACTGTTTTGTCAATTTTTGACCTGACTAAATCCGTGATATTTTCTGGAAAGCTTTCCTGAACCCACCCGGGACTTCCAACTGTCACTCAGGGAAACCCGGTACTGGCAAGAAAAAAGCCTGGGGCTGTATTCACAAAGCTTCCTATTGCAAAAAGTTGCTCCTAGTGACAAAATTCTAAGAAAATTCTCAGAATGATGACATTTCCCCTTAAAAATAAGACTAGGTCCTCGTAAAAGTTATTCATAAAGAATCTTAGCCCTTAAGGGTGCTCCTGATTGAAATACTGTTAGGAGTAGAGAGGATGACTTTTAAGAGGCTCAAGAATTTCTTAGGCAGAGGAGAAATTGGCACAAAGACTGAGAGGTTGGAGAATTATTCTCCAAATGCCGGATGGCAATGAGTTAATGAAATGCTACAGATTTGATGTTGCAGGGATAATGTTTGTGATCGATCTCATTAAAGATTTGTTCAAATGTGTCACCCAATTCAATAATGATATAACACAGGACATAATGTGAGAACAACACTAAAATATTTGCAACTTAAAAGTTGTTACAGTGCAGCAGTGTGATCACACAAACAGAGCATTCAATCTCATATTGTGACGTAGTTCATTTAATCTTCACTGGGTGCCTGAACCTTCCAGGTTCATAAGAAGGAGTGTCTGTGACAACCAATCACATCTGTTAAAAGAATGCATCACACATAGCAACAGGGTCAAACACAACTCCTCATAAATGTAACGTCTGTCCCTCCCTTGTTCAGAGTTATTTGGGAATTTTCCTGAATCACTCATAAACTAAAACAATTTGCTAGATTTTTTTAGGCTAAGTTATGCTCTCTTAGGATCTTCTCAGAATGTATGTGAATACGGCCACTGACGTTAAAAAAAAACAGTCAAAATATAAAGAAACACATACACAGCATTATTGGAATTTCAGATTATCCCCTTGTGCTAAAAGAGAGAGGAAAAGCAGACTACAATATGAGGATATGGAATGTATTTAATAATTATTTGCCATTGTTCAATCAATCTATTTGCGGTGTGTATTTGTTGAACGGACTGAGGAAATAAGTAAAAAATATCAGGCAGTTTAAAAAGATGTACACAAAAATAATGTGTTTGCTTTTTCTTAATAATTTTTTTTCTTCTACTTTTGCAAAGTACAGAAATAAGGGAGGGGAATATCAATCACACTAATGGTGGTAATGTTAACGGTTTTCCCTTTTTTTGGGTAGTGTTGTGATTATGTATGAATACATGGAGAGCATAAACCGAGTGGTTTATTGTGGGGATGGACACTGGCGGAGAGTTGATTAAGTGATGTTTTCATGTATTAATGTGTTAAAAGAAAAACAAGGGTAGGACTAGACAAGCAGATTGCTTATTCCTACTTCTTTCAGACATGAAATGTCAATCCACATTGCTCATTTAAAATCACTGTCAAAAATCAATAAAATCACAAATTACTGCATCTTACTTGATAATGTTTTTGAATGTTTGAAATAAAGTTTTCTCAGTTCAGTTCAATAGATGCTATGAATGCACATCAATTACATTGCTGTTGTATATTATGGAAGAATATAACATTTGTCCAATTCAACATGACTTCCTTCATAAACTATACCCACTTCTGCTCTTCTATGCAAATACAGATACAGATACTGATCATTTTGTTGGTTCAACAAATACATGTACAGATACAGATAATGATGTCCCAGTCGCTGCCTACCTCTGCTCATTTTTTTTTACAGAGGTGGACATCAGTGTCCAGAGCACTAAGGATGAATCCAATGACTTCAGATTTGTTAAGTGGCTAACAAAAGAAAAGGTAAATATTAAAGACTCAATTAATTCTGAATTTGTTTTGCTTAATATGGATAAATACATTTCTTTTAAAGCAATAAGACAAGTGTTGTAGTGTGTTTTGGTAAAAAGAAAAACTGATTGGATTTGTGTTTTTCTTCAACATTTAATTCTGGTCTGTGGTGATGTATTTAGAATATAATGCGTCTGATTTTTTCTGACTTTTCACGTATGATTTGTCTTTTTTTTCTGCAGGGTTTAGCAACAATCCCCGTCTCTGCATTCTACAGTCCAGAGCACAGACAGGAGTTTGACAAATATGTCCGATTCTGTTTCGTCAAGGTAAGTTCAACATCAGGAGCGGAAATTATTTTGATCCCTCTCCCGCGTCGCTCTTTGACTCACTCTGACTCTCTTTGTCTAACAGGAGGACTCAACTTTGAACGCAGCAGAGGACATCTTGAGAAAGTGGAGTCAGGGACAGTGAAACCGCCCACGATTACAAGTATTATCCATCCAGATTTTACCAGGCTGTTTAAAGCAGCTTGGGTTGCGTCCTCAGTTAAAATTAGCCATATTTAGTGTTTGTGTGCGTGTCTGTGTTAACGCACAGTCAGGTACTTGAAGACAACGTCCACTTTTAGTTTGTCCTACTGCAACTGTAAAAGCAGTCAGGTTTCAAATTCAAATGCTTCTGTCCAATGATTTCAAGCACAAATTCAATGTCATGATTATTTCTAAGTAATTTTAAAGGATTTTTTTCAGTTTTAATTTGAATGATGTCCACCTACTGCATTTCACAATTTAACTACAGAGATATTTGTCCTGGATCAACAAAAATAGTTAAATAAAGCTTTTAATAAATGTATACTTTCTCTGTCTCAGTGTTTGTTTTCTTTGCGACGTTGTCTTCAGGTGACTGCCTTTAAGACACAGGAAAGCTTCAAAATTCATGAGCAGGGAATTTATTGGCATAGTTTATCTTGGAAAACAAAACGTGAGACCCTCTTAACCTTTTGAAAAAAACAGACTTTTAGACACAGGACCTGAGTTGCTAAAGTGCTAACTCTTTCCAGGATTTCAGGATTCATTTTTGGGGCACTTATTAGCATCCCTCTTGGGTCAGGCAGGTCAGGACTGGGTCATGGATTGTGGAAAGAAACATTGCTGTTTAGTTTCTCAGTTTCTTTTTTCAGTGCTTTGAGCACCGCAAGCCGAGTGCCATCGAGAGGAGGCAGACAACGCTCTGCAACTCACACCAAAACTATCCAGAGTAATAAACACCACTATAGGTGCAAAGAAAATATTTTTTGATTTTAAGGTGAACAGTCCCTTTAAGAGTAGAGCGGTTGAAGATCATCAACAAAAAAGTCTCGTTTTTCTATTTTCCACATACTGTCTAAGCAGTAACACCATCAAACCTTGCACAAATTCTGTTAAGATAGTAAATAAGCCCATTGCTCTGTCATTACTGTCTCTTGCATATTGTGTGTAGCGCTGTGTGACATTTTAAACACCTCAGGACTCTTACAGGGAAACAAAAGTGGTGTCATATAAAGGCACAGGAGGTTGAAAGGTTGCGGGAAGGAGGGGTGGAGGAGACTGAAGTTTGTTCAATTAGAAACCATCAACAGGTGAGTACAGCAGCAACAGCACTGAAGAGACATTTCTATGATAACTGAAGCTTTTAGTGTATTTGAAATCTGCTTTAATTTCAGATTAACATGTCTGGACGACTGTATGCGCGCAGAACAGACGGCGTGGACAGCAGTTTGTGGTAAGTGATAATGACACCGGTGGACTTTTGACACCTGAGCTGGAGTGAGTTTATTGACACCAGTAAAGTTCAGTCAGCCCGTCAGCAGAGAGCTCTTTGTTGTGGAGTATAAACTGTTTTTAATCAAACCAACCAACTTTGGCTGTAGAAGATAGGAGTTTGGAGTTTGATACAGCTGAGCCTGTTGGGCGGCTTCCTCTCCTGCTGGATGTATCGATCATGTTTTCCTCAGCTCCTGCTTAAATGTCCTGAACTTTGTCCTCAAACAGCAACATGAACCCTCAGTTCACTATTAGTTCATTCATTTTTTATTAATTTATTGAAAATCAAAAATCAACTTTTACGCTTTCATACAAATGCAACATTAACCCTTTGAAGCCTGTGCAAATCAGCATGATTTCTTAAAAAAAATATTGGGAAAAACCCCCCACAATGAGCAATAAAAGAGGAAATGACCCAAAATTGGCAAGAAATAAATAAGAAAATTATGTGGAAAAAAGGAAGTTTAAAAGTTAAATTGTGGGAAAAAGTGCTTAGAAACTATAATAATTCTGTTTCATAACTTTAATTATGTAATCATGATAACCATAAATTTAGCTTTCTTCTAGCTTTTTTCCCCTAGCTTTTTGAAAATCATTTTCTGAATATACTTATTCTTTGTCATTTGTGGAACATTTCCTACCAGGTTGCTCACGGGTTTTCATGTTTTTGAAAGAAATCCAATCCATTTGCTCAAGATTCAAAGGATTAAATACCAGTGAAAGGCGTCTGAAAGCAGCAGAGGAAAAGTGATGTTTCAGGTTTCAAAGGCTTTATAACAGTAAACAATACAAATAAGACAGCAGGTCTTATGATACTAGCAAATCAGTATCATAAGACCTGATAACTGGGCATGTTTCCTGATTATACTCTTTAAGTTATGTATTATGATGTATTTATTTCTCTTCTGAAATATTGACAACTGTAGATCCAAGAAAGTATTTATGGAGACGATAAGAAGCAAAAATTGATAAATATTTTTCAAAATAAATTTTCTGTCCATTAACAAAGCAACACTGTTCATTTTAGAAGTAACCATGGATACAAGGGGTTTTCCTTTTACGCTCTGCAAACTTTTTCTTTTTATTAAACTTTTTATTTTCTGATATAATCATCACTGATATTTGGGCATTTTAGTTGAAGAATATCATTGTAAGACTCTAGTTCTAAAAACCTTTATTCTTAAGCATGTCTTAATGTCGTTTACAGTTTTTATTTACTTTAAGTTTATTTTACTGACTAGTCATTATTTAGATTTGATGCAAATTTCCCCACTGTGGGACTAATAAAGGATTATCGTATCGTATCGTATCGTATCGTATCGTATCATATCGCATCGCATCGCATCGCATCGCATCGCATCGTATCGTATCGTACCTTAAATGACTGGAGTAGAGAGGGCTTGGGGCATATTGTTAAAGACTGTTGTTTAGACTACATTGTGTTTAAATTTCTTATAGTACTATTTACCTTTACAGATAATTTTGACAATGTCATCTTTGTGCTTGACAAGCAGTTTTGCACCAACAGGGTTGAGTTCACGCAGCTGGCAGCAGACTACAAAGCAGTGAACCTTGGTCAGGGATTTCCAGACTTCTCTCCTCCCGAGTTTCTCCAGGATGCTTTCTGTGAAACTGTCAGAGGAGGACCTCAAATGCACCAGTACACCCGAGCTTTTGTAAATGGAAACACATACTTTGGAACACGTAATTCTTCCTGTGAACATTAGAAAAGGTTGCTTAGGTTTAGTTAAGTGATTTTAGACATTTTTTTTGCCTGGATAAATGTCGCAGAACAAAAAGTGATAATCACCTTCTGTTTGCATTTCCTTTTGCTCCTCAGGGACATCCTCGTCTTGTGAAAAGTCTCGCTAAATTCTTCAGCAGGATTGTGGGACATGAGATTGATCCTCTTGAAGACGTCCTGGTCACAGTTGGAGCTTATCAGGCTCTCTTCTGTGCATTTCAGGCTCTGATTGATGAAGGGGATGAGGTACGAAAATATACTCAAGTCAAAATTTTGAACATTTGAGAGATGATGAGGAAAAGAAGAGGAAAATGGGAAACATTTGTCTTTCAGGTCATAATTATTGAGCCGTTCTTTGACTGCTACCAACCGATGGTGAAGATGGCTGGAGGAAAGGCGGTTTATGTCCCTCTCAGGCCAGTGAGTTCAAAAACATCTTTTGTCACCTCTGTTTAAATTCATACATCATATTTTTGTGTGTATAAATTGGAGATTTCTTCTGTTCTCCCTTAACCTTAATACAGTTTTTACACAGGTTATGTAGACTGATGCCAAATTTCAATATGAAGTATTTTGATATAAAAAAAAACCTTGATATAATGTTTTAAATCATTTGAGGTATGTTTTAATGTTTTGTAATATGGCCCCGACATCACTGTTTTTCTTAATGTTTTCTTTGTAATTAATTGAATTATTGATTGGCAATTGTTTTACCACCCTGAGTGTTCCCATGGTTAACCACACCTGCCATCATAGAGCTCATCAACCTAAATATAAGTGTGTTTTCATCTTTTCAAACATTTAAACCTAACAAAGATCCAAGTAGGATAGAAATTTTGTCTTTAATAAACTTGTGTGGCATGGAGTAAGTGTGCAGGCATTACTTTTTTACTCGTGTACATTTATATATTAACCTTTAAGGGTTTTTTTTCTTTTGAAAAGTCTAAGAAAGTTGAGGGAAGTGCCGTCCTGTCGAGTGGAGACTGGGTTCTTTCTGCTGAGGAGCTGGCCAGTAAATTCACTCCACGCACAAAAGCAATCGTTATCAACACTCCCAACAACCCACTGGGCAAGGTGAGACATTCCCCAGTTTAGTTTCTCTTTTTAAAGCCAGCTGAATAATGTGTTCTTGCACATAAACACGGTTAAAACATTTATGTCCGTTCCAGGTTTACAAGACTGAAGAGCTCCAAATGATCGCTGATCTGTGCATCAAACATGACGTGCTGTGCATCAGTGACGAGGTGTACGAGTGGCTGACTTATGACGGAAACAAGCACGTAAAGATAGGTGAGTTAAACAGAATGCACACAAAGTGTAAAGTTGCGTAATATTAACCCTTTGAAACCCAGAGCGACTTTCCTTGTAGTACTTTCAGATGCCTTTCACAAGTATTTAAACCTTTGAACCTTGAGCACTGTTAGAAACATGGGGGGAAAAGGCAATGAGCAACTTGGTAATAAATGTTTTACAAAGTGCAAGAAATTTGATTTAGAAATTTCTTTTTAAAAAGCTAGGGGAAAAAAAAGAACAAAGCTAGGGAAAAAGTATTTATAATAATCACAGTTACATCTTTAAAAATATGTTACTAAACTCTTTGTTTGTTTTTTTTTTTTACTTTTCAGCTAGTTTTCTTTGGGTTTTGGGTCATTCCTTCTTTTTTTGCTCATTGCCTTCTTCCAATGTTTTTGAAAGAAATCAAGCCAGTTTGCTCAGGTTTTAAAGGTTTAATATATGAAATATTTCAATGTTTTGACAGCCAGCCTTCCTGGCATGTGGGAGCGAACCATCACTGTCGGCAGTGCTGGAAAGACCTTCAGCGCTACTGGCTGGAGGGTAATGCACAGACTACCACAGTTACAAAGTCACATTAGTCGCTGCACTACAACTTACGTTTGTTTGTTTGTTTGTTTGTTTGTTTGTTTGTTTGTATGTTTTCAGGTTGGCTGGGCTATTAGCTCGAAGCAAAACATCAAACGTCTGAAAGCCATGCATCAGATGTCTGTCTTTGATTGTGCAACTGCTACTCAGGTAAAGACATCATTTTTTGAAGATGATAAATATTATTATTGCAATGAAACATTAATTCATAAGCTTTTATCACAAAAGGCAGCTATAGTTCTGGTATTAATTATTTGCATTTTTGCAAAAGCTTGAAGCTGCTTCAGCTTTTTGTCTTGATTCTTGAAACCATTTATTTTCGTTGTTTTGTATTACAGGCACGTCTGCATATCTGTGAGTGTTTTAAAGGGGACCTATACCAAATTCCATAAGACTGTCCAAAAATATTAGTAAACATGAGCAACTCTCTCCCAAAATCCAGAAACGGAGAGTGCTAACACTATAACGTGCAATGTCATACAGTAAAAAGTCTCAAAACGTGTTTTTGGCCATTACAAGAATTCATGCACTAATTATGACAAAATTTCATGCAAATGTCTAACAGGACAGAATGATGAAGTGCTCATATTTTTTATCCAAAAGGTCAGTTTCATTGTGACATCATAATGTTCTGCAAAAAAATGTTTTTCTGACATTCAACGTTAAACCATATGGCCGATAACGCTAGCTTTTTTTTTTTTATTCTTTTTTTTTTTAACAAGCTCTATCATGGCACTTTTTTTGGCACCTTATTTACACTAATATAAATATTTGTTTTATTTTTGTGTATATTTTTCCACATGCTCATACAATGACTTGAATACAGATCAGTGTGTTTATTTATTTAATTTCGTTTTTAATTTATTTGCATGTTTGTTTGTTTGTTTAAAGAATGGTGGGGAGGATATATACTCAGCTGGAGGTTTTCCACTTGAAAAGTCAGCTTGTCAGTGCTCTCTGGTGGACAAACTGTGTAATAGTGACACTGTTCCTAAATTATCTCTGACCTCAGGTTTGGCCTATCTGTGCTGAAATGCGTTTATTTTGTGCAACATAAACCAATATAAGTATCTTTGTAAAAACCTTATATCGGCCAATATGATGCAAATTTATTAGTCTAATGTAAAGTCTGATTAAAACATGTGTTAGAAAGACGCTTCGGGGAAATATAGATAAATTTCCCCCTTTCAAATTTTCTCAAATTTAATTTCCATAAGCCTTGTTGACAAGGTTATTCTCTCTATCACCCAGATTTCATGGATGATATCATACACTGTTCAACACAAAGTTATTTCTTTTCTAGCATCTACATGAAATATTTAAAGTATTTTGTTTAATATTTGTAGATGTTAAAAGGAACAAAAAGGGTTTGTCTCACTTAATTTTTTCTCCAAATATATAGCTACTAATCCTTACAAGATATATTCTGTTTTATATCTGTTTCTGCATGTAATGTTCTGTTTTAGTCCTGTGTATCTCCTTCTGCTTTTCTCATCCGTCCCTGCCCTCACCAGGAGGCAGTCGCTCGCGGATTTGAGAGAGAATACGAGCTGTTTGGGACTCCAGAGAGTTACTTCCAACAACTGCCAGCGATGTTGTACCAGAAGAGAAAGAAGCTGGCCTCGTGCCTGGAGAGTGTGGGTTTGCAGCCCATCATGCCGGAGGGAGGCTACTTTATGATCGCAGACATCTCCTCTGTCAGTGAGTTCTCCAGTTTCCCTCCCACTAGACTGGTTTCAAACCATTGAATTTATTTCGATCTTAATTCAAAGGTAAAATGAACATCTCAACTGATTTCATCTGTCATTTAATAATCAATATTCTGTTGTGTCATTTATTGCTGCCTGCTAAACACTTCAGAGCCTTTTGCACCACAGTGACTAAATAAACCAAGATAGCTGCAGATTGAACACTTTATTTTTTAGGAGAGAACAGTGTATCTATGACTAACTTACTTTTTCACAGAGGTGGACCTCAGTGATTCCATGAGCTCTGAGGATGAACCATATGACTTCAGATTTGTTAAGTGGCTGACCAAAGAGAAGGTGAAACAGAAAATATAGTGAAAACTTTATTGAATTTTATTTCAGATAAAAAAAAAGATCAATCTAGATCAATAATGTAAGTGTTGTATGATATGCAATATTTACATTGTCTTGTTTTATTTCCTCTCAGCTTCTTTTGATGTTTTTTGGCTTTTTTGTCCTCAGGGTTTAGCAACAATCCCCGTCTCTGCATTCTACAGTCTGGAGCACAGAAAGGAGTTTGACAAATACATCAGATTCTGTTTCGTCAAGGTAAACAAATGTTGATTTCTTACACTGAGCTGAATCTGACTTTGATTCTACCGTTTCATCATGTTGCTCTTTGACAGTCGTTCTGAAACTCATTCTTTTTTGTGTAAAGGAGGACTCCACTCTGGATGCAGCTGTGGGAATACTGACAAAATTTGGTCAAAGGCAGTAATACCATTCACAAAGTGGTGCACACGCAGTCATACAGTCTTGTCCCCCCAAATGTACACTTAAGGGTACTATAAGGTGCACAAACACAGCTTGGATTTGCAGTTTTTATTCGCACTATACTGGTTAAAGGACACAGTCTTTCAAACTCTGCATCCAAAAGGTTAAATAAAGCTTTTAATAAATTCTTATCTTCACTTAGTTATCATTTCTTAACTTCTCTGTTCCATAGCCTTATTGGCACAGTGTATGTGCTATAATTAATGTGAATGGACTTTTGGTATCCATAAACTGTGTAAACAACATAAAAATTAAATTAAATTAAATTAAATTAAATTACAGATTAAAAAAAGCATAATTCCTTGATTTTTTTTTTCTTTTACAGCAATAATCGATCCAAAAAAAAAAAAAACCAAACATTAAGAATATGTTGTAGTTGTTGTTATAATCAGCCTTAAACATAATTGGCCGTTGCAGGATCTTCATTCAAGTAAACAGAAATAAAAAGTAAACAGTTGAAGGACAAAACCTCTATCTAATCTCAGTTATGTGTTAAGAATGTGCATTTAATTGATTTAATAAAACGTTCGGCTATTTTCAGCCAGATCCAGACAGTTTGTGACCACAATCAACGGACTTTTATTTTGAAACACGAATTGCGACCCGGAAGTGTCTAAACTTCACGTGTTGGTGCGTGTAAAAATGTCTACCGGCGTTGCAGCGAAAAGACCCAAAACTGTGCCCTCTCAGGTAACGTTACTCTATTGTTTTACAAAACTACATTGCACTTTTTTCGTGGCATCAAATATAATGTGCCTGTGGATTTTTACAGCCGGAAGAGAGGGTGGACTGGAAGAAAAGGAAAGCAGAAAGTGAGTAAACAGTTAGCTACATGTAGCTAAACAGCTAAATGTGTTTGGTTAAAGCACGCTGTTTATTTCTTATAACGCCAAGTTTCAGTGTCTAAAGGTGTCTTTGTTGAAAAGAGAAGTGTGTATATTGTTCATTTTATATAACATTAAGTGACATAGTGTCTTGGTACTTGCTGTGATGTTTTAGTAAGTATTTGGTCAAAAGTTAGTAAGTTCTTGTATTTTTAAACTCTGAAAAAGTATTGCCATGTAACATTTATCAACTAAGATGCAGAACCGCGCTCATAAAACTGGATATTATTGATTAAGTGTCGGGGGTTTGTAATATCCAGCTAAATGTATTAGCTGGTTTTAAAAAAGCCCCAAATCTCCAATTTGTCTGAAAGGGCTTTAAAATCTGTGATATGATAGCCTTTATTGCAATGCTTGTTTATCTTTTGTGACATGATCTCTTTTTTAAGCTGAAAAAGGTTCACACATACACATCCATCCTTTATTGATTTATTTTTAATCAATCATGTACAATAATTTGGGAAGCAACTCATTAAAAAATGATCCATGTTTAATTTCTGTGAGATTATGGTAAGCAGAATAGCATTAGCAAACTCTTGGTTGTTTCTTTTACCTAAATATAACATATTAGTTTTGTTTGAGAACCACTGGGGGTTTCAGGATGAGTTAAAAAAAATCTTTTTGTCAAAATCATTTATTTTTATGCCATTTTTTCTGATCTTTGTTTGGTTTTTTTCTGTACCTGCTGGCTACTTTCACCTGCATAGCCCTCTCCAAATCCTTGGAGGCCACCAACTAATGCTTATTTTCCTCAGCAATTAATCTGCCAGATGTATTTTTGATTGTTGATTAATAGTTCAGTCTAAAAAATTTTAGAGTGTTGAAAAATGTCATAATATCTCAAAGTCCAAATGGAAATGTCTTGCTCTTTCCTAAAAAAAACAGTCCAAAACCTAAAGACAGTCAGTTTACTGTCATAGCAGATAAAAAAGGCTAAAGCAGCAAATATTCACAACCAATAAACTGGATCATCTCTGCTTAAACAAGACCTGCTTGATTATTAAATAAATAAAAAAAAAATACTGCTAATTAAGTAATAAACTAATTGTTTCAGCTCTGAACTCTTCAGATGGAATCAAACCCGAGGGTTAAAAATCACGCTTGGGTTGACCTGCTAATAAACTTAAATGGGGTCACATGTAGGTCTTACCTCATTTTTAAAGATCACAAACTGAAAAGGTTTCAATTTGGATATCTTAAGTCTGTCTTACATATGTTGTATTTTCTTATGAATGTCAATTGTTGCTCCTCGATGACAGTAAAAGAGGCTAAGAAGAAAAAGAAAGAGGGTAAGCTGATCAAACAGTTGGAAAAGCAGAAACAGCAAGACGCCGCAGATGGAGCGCACCATGAACAAAGCCAAAACAAAAAAGGTAACTTTGTGATTTTATGTCATGGATTGCTGTTATAGATATGAATGGAGCGCTGTAATGTGTGACGTGTGCATGTGTCCGTTAGGTCGGGCTTACACGGTGAGCGTGGCTCTGCCAGGCTCTGTCCTGGATAACGCTCAGTCCACTGAACTCCGTACATACCTGGCTGGACAGATCGCCCGAGCCTGCGTCGTGTTCTGTGTCGATGAGATCGTCGTGTTTGACGAACAAGGGGAAGATGTCAAGTAAGTTAACCCTTAAAGACCTGGTTCGACATCTTTTTTCTTGTGTTGTGATGCCTCTTACAAGCTATTTAACCCTTTAACCTGAGCAAATTGGTTTGGTTCCTTTCAAAAACGGGAGGGGTCGGGGGTGGGGGGGGGGGGGGGGGGCTGAAAATTATTTTTTAAAAAGGGGGGAGAATTATTAGAATAAGATCAAAAACAAGGGAAAGATATCCAGAAAAAATACATTTCGAATCATTGTATTTATACATTTAAAATTATGTTACAGGAAGAATGTATACATATATTTGACATTTTTTTTGTTTTTTACCTTTTAGTTTTTTACTAATTTTCCGATAATTTTCGTGAAACTCTTTTACTAATGTCTTGCTAATTTTTGGGCCATGTGTTGTTAAGTTCCCCATTTCTTTCTCCCTGGAAAAAAACACTCCCCTAAACCACCACAAAGCTAATAAAAAAAGATTTTTTTGTCCACAGGAGCGTTGAAGGAGAATTTAAAGGTGTTGGGAAGAAAGGACACGCTTGTATTCAGCTTGCCAGAATACTTCAGTACCTGGAATGTCCACAGTAAGTAGGACTGTATTAAACCAGATCACAGATATAAGCTTATTTTATCAGATTGAGATTACAGCTTTTCTTCTCCACCAGGTATCTGCGCAAGTGGTTTTTCCCAAAGCATCAAGATTTACAGTATGCAGGTGAGAGTAAATCATATTATTTCCATACATTCATTTACAGCAGGGGTTTTCTGGCTCTGACACTGTGTTGTGTCCTTCCCCAAAAATTAGAGGATCTAGTCAGCGGTTTCTGTTCGCAATGTACCCACAGATGCTCTGATAAATATCACAGGGTTACTTTGACACTGAAAAAAAGCCATGATTATCAGGCCATTTCTGTGGTTATAAGGAGCTCATGTTTTCTATAATTTCCATAGAGATATAGCCTATTGATGTTCAGAGGATCTAAACATGATTGTGTGTGTGTGTGTGTGTGTGTGTGTGTGTGTGTGTGTGTGTGTGTCTGTCTGTCTGTCTGTCTGTGTGTCTGTGTGTTCAGATTTGACTTAGTTGTGACTCTGAGGAGTACAATGACACAAAATGCTGCAATCAGGCACAAAGCTATACAGCATGGTATGATTTTTGCTCAACTTATTAATACACAGATACCACTTGTAGGGGTATTTAAATCATTAGTATTAAATATATAAATATATAATAATATAAAGACACACTTAACCTTTGGTAGCCTATAAGAATAATAAGATGAATTGCTTTCTCAGGCCACTTGATACATTTTGCTGCAATGAAAATGATGAAGATGAACAGACTGAAAATTTTATCTTCTTAGAGAAAACAATTTTTTGGACATAATTTGCATTAAATTGTCCCAAATATATCTTCTCACAATACTCAGCAATTGCGACATGTTTAAAATTGCAATAATATTGTAATGTTGTTGGTCCTCTGGTGATTCCCACCTCTAGCTTGTTGTGTTATTCTGAAATAAAGTTCTGTCTATATTTTGCTACTGCTTCTGACAAATTGTGTATAAATTAGGGCTGTTAAACAGTAAGATTTTAAAATCACAATTAATTAATACATTTTTTCACCACATGTTGTCAATTCTATTATTTTGCATTTCAAAACGGTTGTGAAGTCCATATTGACAAGGTGAAGCAACGCTTACCAGATTGTCTTGATTAGGAGTCAGACGATACCAAAAAAACCCCCTTTGCACTATTGAAAAGGGGGCATGTCTGTAAAGGGGAGGCTCATGGGTACTCACAGATCATTCAGATGTCTGGAGGTCAGAGGTCAAGGGACTCCTGTTAATAAATGGCCGTGGCATTTTTCCATTGCCAAAAATGTAGCCTAACTTTGCCGCGTTATTCCGCCCCCTTATTGAGAAGCTAGCATGAAATGGTTGGACCACTGGATTTATGAAGTCTTCCTTTTCAAATGAGTTTCAGGTGATAACAGTATCACTGTAGCTTTCAAACTCAGCCTGGTGCAGCCTCGTAAAGATGGGAATGTTGGCCGGCAATTAATGCAAATTTAAAAAATAAACTCAATAAACTCTAACAATTTCCATTCTTTTGCAGCAGCTGCACCAGTAACAAAAGCAACCTGTTATTTCTGTTTCCTGCTACACAAGAATCACACAGGACTATTGTCTCTGCAGCAAATTATACAGAGGGTGTATTTTCGATTGTATCATCAGTGCAATCAGGACTTCAAAATGAAGGCGAAAGAAGACATGTTTTCACGTTACTGGCCTTTTTTTTTCTTACCAGGTTTGCTGAACCCTTTAGATAGCCCTCACCACATGAGGATCGATGATGAATCAGAATACCGGGAAGGAATCGTCCTCGAGAGGCCGATCAAACAAGGAAAAGGCTCATTGGTTAACTGTGGAATGAGGAAGGTGAGCACGTCATAAAGGTCATCATCCGATGCAACATCATGATCAAAAATATCGCCTTTACAGGCTGCAACTAAAGATTAGAGGCCCAAAGTGTAGGATTTATCGATATATATTGGAAGTTTATTCTCTTAGGTGTATTATCACCTACAAATAAAAATTGTCCATCTTTTTACAGTAGCCCAGAATGGACACACCAAACACTGGCCCTAGACAGGACCATATATTTTCAAATCAGCCACTGTAGTTTTTTTTTTTTTTTTTTGCATGAAACTGCTTTATTTAGTGATATAAATCATAGTCGGTTTGTTTTGGAGAGAAACACATCTCCATGGATGATTTGACTTCCAGTAAAAACCTATAGAACATCTGGATTTTAGGTTATCAGACAAAAAAGTGAGCACACAATAGCAGGTGCTGGGTTAGCAGCCAGACAACTTCATTCAGTGTTTTTACCAGTTTATATCACGAGTTTATGATCAAAGAAAATTTCAGAAAATACTCAGATTGAACAGACTAAAACCAGTGAATTTTTGCCTTTTTTGTGCCTTAACAAATGAGTCAGAATTGTTGCAGATGACTACAAGTCTGTTGATTTGATCATAACTCAAATAGCTTGAACTCTGTCCACCTGCAGGATGTTCGGATTGATAAGCAGCTGCAGTCTGGACTTCGAGTCACAGTGAAGCTCGATAAGACACAGAATCAAGGTAATTTTGTCCGTCTGATGGACATTTTTATTGTTTGATTTATGCTTTCTCTGAGAAAGTTCCTCAATATGTTTTAAGATTCTGCAAATCAGTTCAGTGTGTGTGTGTCTGTCCATCATCCTCAGAGAGTAAACTGTGTAAAGGCGTGGTGGTGGCTCCTCACCTGCCCAGGACCGAAGGAGGTCTCTACTGGGGTTACACTGTCCGCCTGGCATCTTGCCTCAGTAGGTTTTCCACACTTGTGAGACATGTTTTTCCAGATTAACCTCCAACGTCATGCCAACCTGAAAACATTGTTTTGATAATACAGGTGCAGTTTTTACAGAGAGTCCGTATGAAGACGGATACGATCTGACGGTTGGCACATCAGAGCGAGGCAGCAACGTCGACCAAACAACTCTGTCACCTTTCAAGTATGTTCAGAGCCAATAAGCGTCATATATTTTTTTAATTAGACATGCCAGACTGAAATATACAAACAATTACTTGATGAATTGCCACCAAACATAATAACTTTGGCGATTTCATAACTTTTCCTCTTTCACCATCATCAGGTCAAAATTTAAATTTGTCTAGAGCAGTTTATACACATGTATCGAAAAGGGTACTCGCAGAATCAAAGATAAACATAATCCCTATGTTAAATTATGCATCCCTCAAGTTCCCTAATGATTACATTTCTGTTTTTTTCATTGTTTACATGCACATTATTATCATGCGCAACAGGATAAAAATACTTTTTTCTGGGACTTCAGGGCTCTAGAGTCAGTGTCGTTGCTGGTCAGTGTAGGCTTTATCATTTGTATATCATTTGTATATGGCATAGGTAATTCTCAGAAGAATTTTTTTAATAACTCCAACCTCAGAAAGCCCAATCATCAACATAACTGAACACCCTCGAGTGCATGTGGGGCCTTCAGTGTATAGCAATGCATCATATTTAATGAGCTGGTCGTTTTTGGTATGTAAAATAATTAGTAACTAAAGCAGTTAAAAATATAGTGAAGTAAAAAGTACAATACTTCCCTCCCAAATGTAGTGGAGTATAGCTTGGCATAAGATGGATACACTTGAGTACAATTTCAAAGTAGTTCTACTTTACATAAGAACAGTACTAGAGGAAATGTACTCAGTTACTTTCCACCAGTGCATGTTGTAAAGCTAAATGAAGTGATCATGGTAAACATTATACCTGCAAGACATCTGCATGTTAGCTTTGTCCTTGTGTGTCCTTTTGTTATGTTTGTCAGCTAGCTTAGATTAGCATTTAGCTCAAAGCACCACTCACAGAGGGTTTTTTTAAACACGGGTAAACCTGCTAAATACTGTATTTCCCACTGCCAGTGAACAATTCGTACAAGTCTGACTCTCTGTAAGCTTTTGTGTGTGTTTGGGTTGTTTTGTTGGTGTGTCCGTGCAACATCATGGACAGGCAGGAGAACAGGTAAACAGTTGACAGCACCAAGGTCAGAGGTCTTTGAAAACTTTTCAGTGGTTTCTACATATTTCTTCATTATTAAGTCTCTCTTTCACGGTGAAGATGTATTTTGATCAGTGTTTTAGCTGCTTAGGAGGAGATGGATGGTAATTAGTGATGCCGTGTCATTGCATTTTGTCAGTTAAGGAGCTGATACTAATGTGTTTAACAATCAATACCAATCAGAGCCAGAGGTGATACACACCCGTGTCTACTGCAGAGTCAATTGACCCGGGTGTGAATGCCAATCATATGCTTTCTCATTGCATTAAAAAGCCAGGCGTTAGCAGGGTTTGTTTTGTTTTTTTTGCAGGCATTAATGGCATCAATTTAGGGCCTGAGCAACTCAAAATTTCCCCTGTGCAATCTTAAGATCTCTGAAATGAAAAGTTGTGCAAATTTTGAGTTTTTATCAAACGATGTGGCTATGGCAAGACATGAAACTTCCATGTTTCACTCCGAAATAGGAAGTGGTTCATAACTCAAATGTTCATAGTGCAATCTGCCCTTAACTTCACAAGTTTGACAAGAGTTCTGGCCCAAAGATACATGCAAATCATGAGTTGCAATTATAGCATGGTATATTTTATATTGTGATGTACTGCTCCTGGCTTGTTGATCAGATCTACCTCAAATGTGGTCAGGAAAACCTTAAGATCTCAATGATGCTTATTTTGCGAAGTTTGTGAGTTTTCATCCAACATTGTTGCTATTGCAACCTAAAGAATTTAGATGTTTTTGCATGACAAAGAGAGCTGTCGTGCCACTCTGAATAAGATTCCAGGCCTGAAGACATCGACATGCTAAAATTGACTCAGAGGCCATAAAGCCACAACACAAACATGTCATTTAAGTGATGTGTGTTCTCAAGCGCAACATAGTAAACACGGGAAGTGGCGCACAATTTGAAAAGCATTTCCAGCGCCATGGACTACACGTGGAAAACAACGGCTAAGCTGTGTGCTCAGTTTCCAGCGGCCAGCCAACCGGCACCCTGACATCAGGAAGGTGCGAGGACCTGTTCATCGCTGCTTGCAACTTTAATATCATTTTGTTTTCATAATTTAAACTTGGCTTTTTTCTACATTTTTAGGCATCTTTTGGTAGTTTTTGGAGGTCTTCAAGGACTGGAGGCCAGTGTAGACTCTGACCAAAACTTGGATGTGACTGACCCCAGTGTTTTATTTGACCTTTACCTCAACACATGCCCCGGTCAGGGCAGCAGGACCATTCGCACAGAGGTGAGGAGCTTTTAATACAACACAATTGTTGTATCACTGAACTTTGTGACAAAATAAATCGACAGTCTTTTATAAGCAAATGCATGCGAGTCTGTAAGCAGTTTGGATGAAACAAAACTGTTTTGCTCATCGATGTGAGGCAGTATGTCAATTTTTCCTATTTTCTATTCAACAGGAGGCCATCTTGGTTTCCATGGCGGCAATGAGACAGAAGATCACAGCAGCCTTTTCAGATGTTTCCAACGGTTCATTAAAGAATTAGTGATGGAGGAAAACAAAGACATGCTGGCAGAAGTTTTATCATCTAACTGGTCTTCACCATGGAGTTGTTCATCTTCCACTGTAAGACCTTTGTAGCATTTCTTACTGTCTAAACAGCTTTTATGTCAAACTTCACATCAGTGCATCATGTGCAGTCAGCACTGGATACCTTCTTATTTGATCTCCGATCTGTATGTCTGTGTTTGTAGATGTTTGATAAATTGTACATATTTAAATACAAATACTATCCAGAGACTTGAACTGACTCATGTTGTATTTTTCAAAGCATATAATTTGTTTTTGATAAAACAATACAGAACTCTTCATGAAAAATAGCATTGAGACTGACACAACATGGACAAACAAATGGCACTGAATATTTTCATCAACAAACACCAGAGTCGGCTTCAGGTTTCTGAGCGAGTAGGTCAAACACATGCCTGTGTTAAGAGAAAGTGGCCCATCTGCTTTTAATGCAAAACTACGGGCTTTTACAGATTTCACATTGTGTTGCAGATGCAGTACTTTCCAGCTGCCATGCATGCCGCATGCATCTGCCCCTTTTTATGTGAGTATTTTTCCTCATTCAGACAAGAAAGCCAGGGACAGATTCCAGTTTACTGCCAGGTTTACACTAGGCCTGCGGTATTTTTTTGGGTTAGTTGAAGGACAACTTTTTGTGGATGGGCTTGATATGCACAAGCTTTCCAGATTATTTGGTACACCCTGAAAAAACTGATAACAACAGTCCTGCAATAAATAACCTTATAATGTTCAGTTTTAGAGAGGTGGCCATTCAACTTTTACTTTTTTAGTTTGAAGTGCTAGTGAATTGTATCTAGTTTTGTTCACAAGTTCTAATACTTAATCCATCCTTACTGATGTACTGTTAAACCTTTGAAACCTTTCAAATACTCGTGAAGAAAGTGATGAGCCACTTAAGAAAATTTTTTTTTAAAAAAGTACAACAAAATAAAAATAACCTAAAAAAAATGGCACAAAAAAAAATCCAAAAACCAAAACGTAACAACAAAAATAAATGAAAAAAATATAATAATTCTGTAAAATAAGTTGAAAATATAATTACAATTTTTAGAAATTAATGTCCGATGAACTAATTTCTGGACATTTTTCCCTAGTTTAAATTAGAAAAAAAAAATCTAAATCATCTCATTTCTTGCAATTTGTAGGACATTTTTTTTGTCAAGTTCCACACACAGTAGATGTGTGTGTCTCTTGTATTCATAGTTGAGCATTGATTTCAAAGAATTAGATCATACAGGTTTCTGATCACAACTAATCAAGCACACTGCGTGCCTCTCCTGAAGATGAATACTGACAAAAATGTTAACATTACTTGCGAAAGGCAACGTCGTTTCGGAAACTGCACCCGTTTCCGCCTCACGTTTAGTTTTAAAATTGCTATTTCACTTGAATCGTGCAGTCCTAAGAGCAACATACTGATACATAACATGACCATAATGCATTCTGTGGACTATTTGAACTAAAGCTGCATGCGCTGGTATGCCACTGAGGTAAAAAGGTTTAAGTTCATGAGGCAACATTTTTATGTGTATAGTCTAAATTCCATATAAACATTCAAATCAAAATCTAGTGCAGCAAAATGTTACAATGAAAAACTAATACCTTCAAATTAAGGTATAAATAATTAGCCTGTCTAATGTGGCAATCATTATCTTTAGAATACATTTGGTACCACATAATCTCTGCAGTCTGAATGTGTCCTGTTAGTACAAAAAGAATAACTGACGCACAAACAGTGGTGTAATTAGTCGCTGTTGAATCAACAAACAGTATCTGTAGCACCATGTACAGTATGCAGGCAGTCGTGTTTACTTATGAATCGGATATTTCCTGATTTAAATACAATTTTTGCTCATGTTAAGACTTTAGTTGTTTTTCAAAATATCAAATCAAAATATGTCAATGTTTATATTATTCAAGCTAAGATTGTGAAGAAAATATGATTTTAGCTCTGTAACTTTTACTGCTCCCAACCACAGTGCTCAAATAATGCATCATAGGGCTCCAATGTACATATAGATTAAATTATTGGTCAGCTGATGGTCAGTGATTATTGCGTGGTATAATCTCTGTGTGATGGGCGGCTCATGGGAAGTTAATTGAATACAGTGTTTTGTAGGCCACTCATTTATATCTATGTCTGGTGATGTAATCCCCCCTCAACATGTCAGAACAGAAGTGCATTTTCAATACATAATAACAAAAATATTATAAACATGTAAAAATTCTCTGCTATTTACAAAAACACCTGTCAGACGCCACCACATGTCAATGTGGAATATACACAATATAGTATTTCCTCTCTAAAGTGCAATCCTGCACTGTCTTCCTTGGTCATTTGGTCCGCTAATAATAGTTTTTACCGAAATCTCTTACTTCCTCCTGGCGATTTCTGAAAATAGCGGTTATTCATCATGTGGCTTTTTGAAGGCTCATTTGGGTTCGTCAGCCCGCAGCTCCCAATCGGCCTCTGTGAGTGCAGAGAGATCCCTTTGTGGTTTTCACAAAAGTCTTTTCACCAGTTGGGGTGAGTGAAGGTGATGTTGTACTGCTTTGCCCAGCGTGCAAACACTTGTTTCTCTGTGATAAAGCGATGGTGGTTCCCTCTTCGGCTGCCTTCGTTCTGTATGTACGTTACGCATTCGTCAGGCCCCCTGGGCTTGTAGTAGTGGTAGGGCATCTTCTTGGACCCCGGTTTGGATTTTCTAAAATTGGTTGAAATAATGTTAGTTTCACATCATCTGTGATTTGATATAGTGAAGCAAATCATGAGTTTAGTGTATTAAAGAGTCTACATAGTATGGATGAGCAAGTACATAATTATCTGTATCTGCTAGCCAACTACATTATCTATATTCGTATCCATACTTGAAATTAGCGGGGTTAACTCCTGTAATTGGTAGGACCCTAACCTGAAATTGTTAATCAAAGACACATCAAGCCAATGTTGGCCCGTTGGTGAGCATCTGTCGCCATAGTTTTGCTCCAGTGTATCCCACACTGTTGGCACTGGTCTTTTTTGGCTGATTCAGCATGTTGAATTGGCAATGAAAAATGTTCTTCCAACATCAGGTTGTGTTCTTGATGTGCTAATTTTCTAAGTAGCATCTTGAATCCGTCTCGTCAGTCTTTTGGTTTCCAGTTTTTAATGACGAATATAAACTACTGCCACCTGGAGAGTCATTTCCTCTCATATGCTAGTTGGCCGTTAGCTGCAGTCTTATTGGTGTTTCAAAAATGAAATTTTTAGCAGAGGCCAGCTTCGTGGACGCCGGTGGTCTGACAGGCCATTATAGATATTGCGACATTTAGATTCTTTTTATTATATAACTGATTTGTTTCCTTCTGCCTTTTTTTAAAAAATGTCTTGATCTCCTATCATTGTATCTTGCTTGAATTACCCTACGCTGCCCCCACAATCTCAGGTGGTTTGGATCTGTTTCATTCATATCTGTAAGCCTTTAGAAATGTGCACAAATGAACAAGGAATACGTACAGAAGGCGCCATCCGTGTCTGTATACATATCCAACACTGAGCATAATTGAGCCCTAAGACTGAAACTGATTATAAGTTGCCTCAGAATTGAGCTTCAGATCATTTTTGATAACAAGAGAATGAACACAGTTTGAACAAATTTTGCCGACATGAGGATTTTCCCTCGTCACAAGTATGGATATTTTACTCCAATAATACTCACGCTCGTAACAAGTAAATTGTCCATACCCGATACTCCTTTTATCTGAGTATTCAGCTCAACCCTACTACATCAGTTCATAAGTGCCATCATTATACTCACCCACAGTGATTGGGTGGAACCATCCCATATACTTTGATGTTATCACATATCTCGATGGCTATGACCATGGTGAACCAGCCTGTGCTCAACCACGAGTGAGATTTTTGTCTGAGCAGAAAAAAAACAACAAAAGGAATAGTTTGTGGAAGTGACATTTACCCAATATGGGGCTGATGCACCATAAAACGTGATTCATTATTCCCTAAATACTCACCTATCTCGTCCCGTCTCCCTTTGAAACAGACTGTCAAATTTGCGCATCTTGTTGGCTGTGATACTGAAGCAAGACAAGTTGCTGTAGGTCATACTGACTCTCTGGATCAACCTGTACAAGGTTCCTTTGGACTCCTTCGCAATTTTGTTTGGGGGTCCCCAGAAAATGATCATAGGGTTGCTGTCTGGCCTCTGCAGGAACTCATTGGGCCGCCGGACCACCCTGAACACACTGGAGTGGGCTATGACCCTCAGAGAGGTCTTTTTTCCTATGTCAGTCTCGAACCCTAGCGTGGGTGCGTCGTTCATACGAATCACGCACTCCGTACTGTCGATCTCTTCTCCGGCATGGCTACCCAGGACATGGCTGGAGCTCGTCACCAGTGCACAGTTATGACACTGTAGGTTCATACTCTGAAATAAAAAAAAAAGAAATAGGGTGAAAAATTATGTCCATCAGTTATTTACCCCTACACTCACACACACACACACACAAATTGTGTATTTGTTTTTTAAAAGTAACATTTTGACATCATGTTTTCATCGCTGAATTAAGAAAGTGATTTCACAAAACTTGCAAAGAATGATGATGATAAGGACAAGTCAGGAATATTTCGATGGTTAGCTTTAGCATCTTTTGAATGCAGAGATGGTAGAGTCTGTTTGTTGGTCAGCCACTTTGATCTAGACTAAAATATCATCTATTAAGTATTAAGATTAGATTCTGTTCATGGTCCCTGGAGGATGAATCCTACTGACTTCAGTGATCCTCTGACTTTTCCGCTGGTGTCAACATTGTCTTGACAGTTTAAGTTTGGTTTTTTTTATAGTGATATGTCTCCTCAACTACCGGATACATTAACATGAAAGTTTTTGCACAGATAGTCATGGTCACCGGAGGATGGCTCCTGATTCAACTGGTGCCACCGGCAGATAAGGGTGCTTATCATTAAGGTTTTAACCACACTGCTCTCACAGATACTGCTTATTGATCTGGTACAACAGTATTCTGTATTGAATAGAGCCTGCAAACAATAACATGCTAATGGAAGCACGATCACACCACTGGGAATGACAGCTGTCTTAGTTCTATGTGTTAAGACCTCATCTTTGGGTACAATTTCGTTTCAGTTTTAGCTCTTGCACAGTGAAAGATAAGATGATGATCAGATTCTGCAGGAACATACAGGAAGAGAAAAGCAATAACACTGAGGATCAGAACACATCAGTGTTATGTGACTCATCTGCAGGAAAATTACACAAACCACTTCACCAACATTTTTACATTGCTTTTGATCGACCCGTCTCTTACACTGTATTCTTATTTTAAATATGTATCTAAAAATGTCTTTAGAAGCTTCAACTGGCTACAGCTGTGATGTGGAGTCTATGCTTATTGCTTTTCACTAATTACAATAAGTATACACTTTTAGTTTTCTAGAGGTGTGCCACTTTCTTTTGGTGTCTTTTGATACGCTGATGCGTGCACTTATATCCTTTTACATTTAGACATGAGGAAGTTAACATAAGCATTAGCTCAGTGCAGCCTAAACATTTCACTTCTGCTGCATCCTCGACCTATATACTAAAAATCTGCATTACATGCAAACTAGTATTTATCCTTTGGCTGACAGAAATACATTGACTCACTCACAATGATGTACAATACTCTAAACGTATGCAGATTCTACATCACTAAAACGCATTTCTGTGTACGTGAACAAGCTATTAAGTACCTTGTTCCCATGAAAAGGCACATAACCGTCTTTCCCAGACCACTTCTTTAGATCCGTGGCCTTGACAGCGTAATTTGTAGCCACATGGAAAGGAGTGTATACTGCATCGTTGACGTTGTTGGAGCCATACAGGATGAGGAGTGTCATTAGGACGACGATGGCTGCGAAGATCACCAGCCTGTGGTTCTGCTGTCCCTGCAGAGCAAACAGAAATGGTGAACTAAGAACGTTTGCATTTTTTTTTCTACTTATACTTAGTAATTTATACTCCACAACTTTATTACAGCAGCTGAACTGGCTCTACAAATCTTGATTTTACATACAAAACGTTTAAAATATGGTGTATTTTTGTAGGTTTGGCCTAAATATAATTAATGCTTTTTAATGACACAATGTCAAACACTTAATGTATTCAGCTTCTTTGTTTCAGCCTCGCTAGAAACTAGCGAACCATGCATTAGCTATACCCACTTAGCCACCATTCTTGCTGTGATGCAGCCAACTGCACTACTATGGCACCCTTTAACCTAAACTCTAATACTGTACTGCTGATATTGTAGAGGCTTGGACTGGTGGTTGAGCAAAACAAGCAATATGAAAACTTCCCTTTGGGCTTTCGGTAATTGTGGTGGGAATTTCTTGCTCCTTTCTGACATTTCATAAACCACAGAACTGAGTAAACAATAGGCAGATTATTCAATAATGACCAAAATAATTGGTAACTTATAGAGATGGATCATTGTCAGAGGAAGTATCACGGTTTCTCGTCTCTCGTGACTATTAAGGAGAAAATGTTAACCCCACTACGTGTGGAAAAAGCGTCATTTGTGTTTTAAGTTGTTGATCTAGGAAATTCTCATCTGTGCATATCTTTCCAACTTTACTGAGCTAATTCAGTCTGGAAGCTGCTGTCCTCTTATTGGTTCTGTTTAGCAGAACTGAATCTGTAAGCTGTATGGATGCCTACTTTAACCTCTGCTGTACACAAGAACAATCTGAACTGCGAGAAATGTTTTCAACATTCAGGAGCTTTTGAAATGATTAGAAATGTCACTGCGCTTATGGCAAAACTGGATGATCCTGAAATCCACTGCTGGAGCTGCGTATCACCCCTCCTTAACCAGCCATAAAAAAAGTGTGTACTACACGTGGGAAGAACATTTCCAAAATATCAATACTACAGATACAATCATTTTCCATTTTAACTTGTATAGAATCAATACCAAAAAGGTTTCTCCCTTCTGTGGTGTGCCCGATTGTATTTCAGTAATAGAACTGCCGATGTAAACAGTGTCTCCAGTGTTTCCCCTGCCATTATAAAGAATATTTACTTGTTTTGAATAAATAAATAAGTCATAGATTAATGCAATACTTGAATTGAGAATTATTTAAGTTGTTTATTGGTTGGTAATAGGAGCCGCAGGAAGGGAAACCATCCTCGTCCAGTCCAGACAACCCCCCGCCACAAACCAGCAAAGCTTAGGGGAAACACTGCTTTCGTTGTTGTGAAGTACTGTAGTGCATTCACTCTGTACTTCTCCTCTGCTGTTGTGTGCATTCAAAAAATATAAGCATTGTGCGCATGGACCACACCCTGATGACTTTAATCCAATACAAAACTGCAGTAAATCGCTTGAGGAAAGATGATGAACCGTGAGAAAGAGAACTTGTAGCTGAAAAACAGAAAAGGGAGGAGGGAGGAAAAGCCTGAGCATCCCCCTGACACAGAGAGAGAGATTTCCCTGACAGAATCTTTTCAGAGAGCCGCAGGCAACGAGTATCCAAATTGGATCTTTAGGACTGTTTAATGGCACAGTTTCAAACTGATCGTCACTAGCTGTTAGTTGAGCAAACCGATTACTTATCTCAGAAACTATAACCCATGGCTTTCCCCTGCATTAAGTACATCACCCACTTTTTAAATATAAAAAGTATCAGTATTGATTTCTGCAATTGTGGCCCCCGTATCATCTGTTAGCCTATAGAACCCCAAATTTCTGTCACAGCCCTACTGCTAACACATCAACGCTTGAGTAATAACAATCTAATGCTACTTTATGTAACAAAGTATTTTTTTAATGACACTTACAATCCTTTATTCAAGTAACATTTTTAATGCAGTATTAGTGTTTTTACAGTTTGATATTTGTACTTTTACTTATGCTAATGATATGAATACTTCCTAAACACTTGATAATGATAATGATATGATAATACCAGCATAGATACAACACTCTCTGCCCTTATAATACTTCTAATAGTAATAATGATGTTAAAGGGTCAGAGTGCCACACCCTCCTGCTGTTGGGTCTTTCCTTACCTTGTGGCCACCGAGCTTGAGCCCCATGCTGTCTGATCAGGCTGTGTACCAACACACTGGCTGTGACTGACTGTCATCATATCTGACCGGAAGAGACAAATATAGTGTAGACTGAATTCACAGCACACACAGCACAGATGGTATCACATAACGATATTCAAATGTTAGATCAATTCACATGTCAGTATAACAGCAATGTGTCAACAAAACATTAAGTATTTACAGTTGTCAAAAAGAAAACGTGCCAATTGCAGCGTCCTAGCCTTCGCTAGTTGTGTTTTAGCTGATATTTACCTAACGCCACACGCGCGCACGAGGCAATTAAACGTTATTATGTTGACAAAAAAAAAAATCATAATACGCAGCCGCTGTCCGTCCGTTATAGACGTACATTGGCTAAAATGTTTTTTGAAAATGGAAATATACCGCTGATATGATTAAGATATTACCTAAATTGACATGTCAAAGCGTGATAATTGAGTCCAGCGTTAATCCCGTGTTTACCGTTTCATGGCCTTTGCGGTTTCCGTGTCCGATGTCTCTCTCATCCCTCTCGCGCCCCATCTTCCTGCAGCACTCGCTGACGTCATCACCACGTCTCCCACTGCAGCACAGCGATGTGTGTGTGTGTGTGTGTGGGCTGTGCAACTTTATCAAGTTCCCTTTAAAACTAGTCAGCGTGTTTGTGTGTGTGTATATATATTTATACGTACATATATATATATATAATCAACATCCTCTAATATTGCCCTAGCTGATACTTACTATACCTCTGATTATATGCATAACATCAAACTAAATCAAGATGATGTAAAAGCCAGTCAGCCAGATGCACAAGAGATGTATTTTCATTGAATTGAAAGGGTGAAAATGAAACTCCTTAATCTTTATTTCAGAGGCCCTTAAAGGATCAGGTTTAGGATTTAGTTCCATCTATAAATGTCTCCCATGTGCCAAGCATTGACTTACTAGGTTTCCATGATTTGCACAAAAATTAAGTGATGTTTTCAAAATGTCAATAAAACACAATTGGGAGATGACTTGTGACGTTACGTACTTCTGGCGATGGATGTTCAGTACATGAGCAGGTTTATTTCTTAACCTCAACCATCGCATCAGCTGCCATTATTTCTGATACAAGGCGACAAAGGCGTGTTATGAGAGTGACAATAGAGAGGCAAGCACCTTATTTGCGCAAAAAGTGTTTCCACTGCAGTTTTGCGAAATATGGCCTTTTTCGAATTACCTGAAATACCACCTCATGCAAGTGTAAAAACGTTTTTGATATGGTGACTGCCTTATGTACTTAGTATATTACTGTTAAATTTATAACAATACTGCTTTTTTAAAATGAAAAACACTGCATATGCTGTAAAATCACACAGAGCCATGTTAAATGCTTCAAAAAGCATCAGGTTTTGTGGACTTTTACTGTATTTTGGACAAACCATACATTACTGGTGCCTGTATTTCTACAGCAGTTTGTTATGTTGCTGTATATAAACAGGGATGACATTTTTCTGTAGGCTGATGCAGAAGTTAGCAGCACCCTGATTCCCTTGTCAAAATTTTTTTCCAATGGAATTCTTTATTTTATTATTTATTTTAATTATCATTTTGAATCATGGCAGAAAGTAAGCTTTGTGGTAAACAAATGTTTATGATACTTACATGTTTTGATCAACAATATAATCTCTGGAGACCATTTTTTTTAGGGTTTTTGAAGTCTAAATGCAATTGCCAGAAATAAAAAGCTAATGTTAAGCTATAAACAAACCACACTATGATCATGCCGCCACTGCTAAAAGGCTGTAAAGCCATGCTCAATGAGGCTTGGGGGTCGTGACATTTTTGTCATTTAGTCACTTGTTAGCAACTGCCCTTTTTTAAGAAACATAAAAGCTTCAAATTATCCAAGTAATTTGCAAAATAACATTGAAATATCCATTAATCTGTTCCTTAAAATGATCTTAATTATATATATATATATATATATATATATATATATATATAATAGATTTTTCAGTGGGTTGTCTGTATGGAGGTAAATAGCCTTGTAAGCCAGCTTTCACTTATATGATAGATAATTAAAGTGAAAAGGCGTGAGTTTCATAGAATTTTTACCTCATTAAAAAAAAAGCATTGGTGCAAACAGTGCCTTATAAAATACTTTATATCACAATTCATGATATAATTACTTAATCTTACCTCATAAAATACATGAAAATACATTAACTAAATGATTATTAACCTATTGAAACCTGGGTAAATTGGCTTGATTTATTTCAAAAACATGGAAAGAAGGCAATGAGCAATGTAAGAAAATGAGCTTAGAACTAGCAAATAGCTCAAGAAAATTACCTGGAAAAATTGAAAAAATGGGATGGAAAACAACCAAAGAACAAAAAATAAAATCGTTGGGAAAATAAAAATCAAACATATGACAAAGGTGCTTAAAAGTTACAATTATTCTGTAAAATAATTTTAAACATGTAATAATAATTGGAAATATACAGTTATTCTGTAAAATAATTTTAAATGTGTAATAATAACAATTAGAAATACATTTCTTTGGAAAATTTCCCCTAGCTTTTTAAAAAAAACATGATAAAATTTGTCTAAATCTAAAAATTTCTTGCAGTTTGAAGGACATTTCTTGCCAAGTTGCTCATTAGCTTTCCTCCAATGTTTTTGAAAGAAATCAAACCAATTTGCTTAGGGTGCAATGGTTTAAATACTCATAAGGCATTAAGAGGCAGCACGAGAGAAGTGCTGTAGATTCAGGTTTCAAAGAGTTAATTTCTGAATTAATGTTATTTTAATGTTAAAATAATTGAGAATATGTTTATAATATGAATAGACATTAGAATGATTTTGAAAAATAGAATCACATTAAGTCCGTACTAGAGTGTGTGACACGATTAATCTAACATCATTTACAGGGTGTGCACAGCCTCTAACTGAATTAACAAATTAATACAATCCAAGTGTTGTAAAATGGGCAGAATTAAAAACACTTCATCTATAGTCTCATACAAAGTCAAGTTCACACACACACACACACACACACACACACACACACACACACACACACACACACACACACAGAGGCTGTAAGCATATTTTTTCATGTTGACTCTCTCCAGTAACCAGCTGTAGTTTACATTCAGTTTTGCACAGTTCACAACATCAGTCAAATACTCATGGTTACCAAAAAGTCATCAATAATACAATGGAATTCAAAAAACGGCTGTCTGAATTGTAAAATTACATTAAAACACTGTAACACAGTAGTTTGCTCGGTAGTGCAAATACTATTCCAGTCTTTGGAAATACTCACAGAAGAAGCAATATGCGACTGAAAAGGCAACGCTACGTTTTTCATTGTAAACAAGCAGCAAAACACAAAAGGTAAACAATTTAAAAGAAGATGTGTAAAGACAAGTAACTTATTCTGTTTGCGGTATCCGACCAATTACATTCAAAATCAAAACAAGACACTGGACTCCTATTCAACTTTCTGCAGATTTCTGCCACACAGTGGTGAAACTGCCATTAGTGCAGCAGCCAGTTTGTTCCATCGGCGCTCTGGTGGGTCTCCACTAACCACAGAGATCTGCAGAGGATACAGAGGTAGTATCCTCTTAACATAGCTTTTAACAGTGCTTGTTTGCCACTGATCAGCATTTTGGGGCTGTTAAAAAGGACTGCGGTGTGTGGGCTGTTGACCTCTCTGCAGTTATATGTTAATACTGTCTTCTCTGCGGTTGGTAAACATAAAAGCACATTTGTATATCCCACTCTGCTCCATAAGCTGCGTGAAACCACATGAGGCACAGCTGCAAACTGCATGATCTCTCTTTGAATTAAATAAATGGCACTCGGCTCCCAACTGAAATATCTGGACACTGTTTACATTAACATAAAATGTTAAAAGCTTACTACTACTATAACTACTACCAATGCTACCACTAATACGATTACTACTACTTCTACCACTACTATGACTACTTCTAGCATTTAAACACTGTGTGGTTGCAGTCAGGGCAAGTAATCAGCATAGACTGAGACAATTTGTCAATTAATCGATTAGATTCATACATCATTTATCAGCAACTTTTTGTGATAGTTTGTTGTTGTGTAATTCTTTATGCAAAAATGTAAAAACCAAAAATCCCAAATGTGATTGTGATTTTCTTAGTCTTCTATGATTGTAGATTAAGTCACTGTGGGTTTTGGGATAATTATTGAATTTGTGTTATGGGGAACAGCAATGGATTATTTTCTGACAATTTGATGACCAAACGATTTATCGATTAATTGCGAAAATATAGGCCTGATTTATCCATACTGTACACAGAAATGGATGACACGTCTCCACTTCTTCCCACTGTACAAAAATGAAGCCAAGCTATCCTGGAATTCGGCCACAGCCGTCTTACACAAGTTATGTCATTTGGAGCCAGAATCTGCACAGGAGCGATGTCCTTGGTATCAAGTTCCCGCTCAGACACCCATTCGACCGATCGCAAGCAACGCCATTAATCGTGAGCACACGGATTGGCACACACAGCTATCAATCATGATATAAAACCTCCTTTTAAAAGCTTTAAATAACTCATTAAAACAAAACTTAACAGAAAAATGAACACTGGAACAAACAGCAGGCTGAAAAGATCTCCCTAAAGTGAGAGAAACCATCTTTGCTAAAAGATTATTTGACCTATACTTTGATGTTTCAGTTTAGTCCACATCCAATCCTCTATCATGGAGGGTGCGGGGTTTACACCCTATACTGCATCCAGCCACCAGGGGGTGATCAAGATGTTTTGGCTTCACTTTTGAGGAGTTGTCATGTCGTCCATCATTATGTACGGTTTATGGATTGTTAGTTGCAGCCTTAAAAAGTACACTTCCTGTTTCAAAGAGTAAAGGTGCATATTGTAGCTGCAGGCGCGATTGCAGCATTAAATTAAACATTTTGCAGAACGAAACCAAAAGTCAAGGCACAGGTATAAAGGAATTAAAAAGCGTAAGCTTTGGTTTAAACTGTGTAGTTTTGTGGCGTAATGCGTTATTGGTATCTATACTGATGCTGTATATGGCTATACATAAAGCAAATGTTCAGTAATACTGAGAGTGGTAGTTAAACTGTTACCAGTTAGATGCTGGTAAATGTTGCTATATTAAGCATTAGTTTATACTGTATATGGCTGCAAATCTTTATATAAGCCAGTATCAAATTCAAGTCTTTCTGGCTTTAAAACTGACTTGGTAAAAAAAAAAAAAAGTAAAATTCAAAATGAAAACTTGAGTCCACCAGTAACAGTGCCATGTACTTGATCAAGTTCCTGCACAGGTAACACCAAAAACATCAGCAAAATAGATCAAAAACCAGCAATAGTGAATCCAAGTGTACGCTCAACAAACGTCTTCTGGGCTTTCACGTCTCCTTTAGAGGACCCAAGAGGGGTGTTTAAACTCCATCTTGTGCCGTGTGGCCCATTTGGCGTAGATTGCCTTCTCAGTGATGAAGCGATGACCCCCACGTTGTGTGTTCTCGTGGACCCTATACATCTTGCACTCATCGATTCGGTTCCTCTCGTAGTAATGGTAGGGAACATCACTGTGATTGGCTCGACTGTCAGGAGTAGTACCACAGTTAGGTAAAGTATATGGGGATGATACTTGAAAAACACCGGAGCTAGATCCTAAAACTGTGTCGTTCTGTAAAATGCCTCACCTGCAGTAGTTATCATCGATCATTCCATAAACACGGATGCTGTCGCACATGTCTATAGCCAGAATCATTGTGAAGAATCCGGTGCTGAGAAACGCCCCCGTCTTCATTCTGAGTGAGAGACACCAAAAATCTTTTCTTATATTACTGATTTAAAACTCTTACATGACCAAATTAAGACCAGTCATTAACTGCACATTAAAATCCTTACTCTTTATATTGCTATGCAGTATATTTACTGTAAATGGCCTCAATGCATCGAGTAATTCACAACTGTAATGTCACATTTGTATTTTATTCCATGGCTTTTATTTTATTTCCTGTACACAAGGAAGTATCTTTTTTTTCTCATGGTGCAGTTGACCTTTGACCTTTTGGATACAGAATGTCATCACCTCACCATTTTATCCTATTACACATTTGTGTGAAACTGCTGTCATAATAGTGTATGAATTCTTGAGTTACGGAAAAAAACATGTTCACCACAGTCACCTTGACCTATGACCACCAACTTGTAATAAATTCGTTGTACAGTCCAAGCGGACATTTGTGTTCACAAGAATGAGATGGACTCAAGTTAACAGTTAGGTTGACCTTTGATCATCAAATTCTCCTCAGATCACCCTTGACTCAAAGTGGCGTTTGTGCCAAATTTGAAGAAATTTCCTCAAGGTGATCTAGAGATATTGTGTTCATTAGAATAAGACAAGTACAAGGCCAAGGTGACCTTGACCTATGGAGTAAAAGGACTGAGTACTTCCCCCACAACTTGCTCTTACTTTAATTAACTAATTACGTGTCTTTTGGGGGTCCCTTTTTGTAGTCATTTTGTGTCTCTTTGGCGTAATTTTGTGTCTTCTTGGTCAATTTGGGTTTCTTTATAGTCATTTTGTGTCTCTTAGATGTAATTTTGTGTCTCTTTTTGGTTATTTTGCCCCTTTTTGTAGTCATTTTCTATTTTTTGTTGTTGTTGTTTTGGTTAAATGATATGCCCAGAATAGGAATAAAAAGCAAATCAGTCAAGACTTTCATCTATTGAACGATCTGAACACATACTGTACCTGTTTTTTCCAGTTTCGTTCTGAAACACACCATCACAGTACTGAATCTTCTCTCTGGTCACTGCATAGATTTTGACATTTGGATACTTCTGTGCTACTTTTAGGAGAGTATTGAAGGTGCGTCCTTTCCCGTCTTGCCTCATGTTCCTCTCAGGACCCCAGAACACATATGTGGTGTCTGCTGACTGCTGGAAATAGTAGCGCTCATTTTTTACCAAGAGGGGAACACTGGTGTGAGAAACAACCCGAACGCTGGTGCGGCTCCCAACGTCTTTCTCATACCCCTTTGTGGGTGCATTGTTCATTCTGATCACACATGCCATCTTGTCTATCTCTTCTCCGGCGCCAGCTCCGAGCATCTGACCCGAGCTGGAGATCAAGGCACACTGGCCGCAGTGCAAGGACAGGAACTGTTGACAAAAAGGGCAGGGTAAGAAAGTTGTTTTAGGTTTCATGCGTACTGTCAATTCATTACTATAAGTCAGTATTTATGCTGCCAGGATCACATGTTTATTAATATGTCTGACAGTGAAGCCTGTTACTTGTCTTTTTGGTTGTTCCGCCCCTTGTTGTAGTTGCTTTTTGTGTCTCTTTCATGTTATTAAGTATCTTTTTGACTTTTTGTGTCTTTTTGATGTAATTTTGCATCTGCTTGAAATTGTTTCGTGCCTCTTTAGGATCACTTTGTTTCTCTTTGAAGTTGTTTTCTGTCTTTTTTGCTCGTTGTCCCCCTTTCTTTAGTTATATTGTGTGTTTGTCTTTGTAGTTGTTTTCTGTCTCATTGTCATCACTTTGTGTCTTTTTTTGGTCTTTCTCTTTCTCTGTATTCATCTTATGTTTTTTGGGGTTTCGCTTGCCGCTTTTTGTAATTATTTTGTGTCTCTTTATTTTTGTGCCCTTTTTGGTCATATTGTGTCTCTTTGTGGTCATTTGTGCCTCTTTGTTGTGTCTTTTGGTTGATTTGTGTTTGTTTGTAATCACATTGCCTCTCTTTTTGATTGTTTTGTCCCTTTTTGTTGTCATTTTGTGCCTCTGAGGTTGTTTTAGTCTTATTTTAGGTAATTTTGGGTTATTTTCGGTTTGTTGTCTTTTAGTAGTAATTTTGACTCTTTTCCACCCATTTTTTACCTCTTTGAAGTTGTTTTGTGTCTCTGTGGTTGTTTTTCTGTTTGCGCTCTAAGTGTGTCTAGCAACAACACAACAGTTGGATTATATACAGGTGATGTGTCATGTGAAAGCTTTCGTCATGTGATTGTACGTGACTAATATCTGCACTGAGGGTAGCAATCTCCTCTGATCGAAGCACTGTCATTTACTGTGTAAGCAAGAAGTCCTACAGTATACTGAGCCAAAACTAATGTCATCACTGGAAGTCCTCCTGACTACAGCTTTAACAATTACAAATAAAGTACCAACTAATTTAAAAACAGATTAACTACAAAGTGCCGAACTTTCCTCAGTTCCACCTTTTCAGTTGAGAGTAATATGTTGCTTGTCTTTGTTTTAACTGACGGTAAACTGAATGAGGTTTGGACCGTTTGTCAAACAAAAACTTCAATGTTGCCTCGAGCTTTGGGATATTGGAACAAGCATTTTTTCACCATTTTCTAACATTTATAGACTAAAATGGTTACAAAATAAATTGGCAGATTCATTGATAATGACTGTAATTATTATTTTAAGCCCTGACTCTGCCAATCAAGGTATGAAATTATAATTTCATGCGTAAAACATGAAGAAACGTAAATCATTTTCATGCTCACCATTAACTACTGAGCTATTACTGAGATCCAGACCTGTGGAGGGAGCTGTGATGTGTGAGAGCTCTGCCCTGCCTCTCACCTGGTCCATTCTGCCGGGTCTGATCCTCATGTAGCCCCTGAGCCCGTTACTTTGCACAGAGGGCGACTGATCGTCCCGACTGATCACACATCCAAACCAGAACAACAGAGGCAGGCTCAGGCTGAGCAGGCACAGCCAGCGCAGCATCTGGATCAGCCCGGGGAGAACAGCGATTTAGGGTTCAGAGGAGTTAATCCAACATCTACTGGACATCCATATAATATAGTGCACATAAGATCAAATAAGCAGACTGAATCACCTTTAGTGGCCACCTGTGTGTACACATAGAAAGAATATGACGAGTTTCAGCTTGTCCTTACCTGATATTTCATATCAAACTCTGATGAAGAGCCCTGCTCCAGGGAGCTCGACAGCACTCATTTTCCCAGCTGCTCAATTTGAGGCAGAAGCGTCTTCAGAGACAAGCCCAGCTATGGACGAATTATGATCGCTAGGGATCATATTTACAGATTTTAATGGCTGCTCTCGATCGATAACCAAATCCAGGATCTTTTTCTTATCGGCGTAACTTTCATCGCCTGGCAGCCCCGCTAGTCTCGTCTCATCGACGGCATGTTTGAAATAACTATCTTCTAGTTTACTGCCATCTCACCTATGGTGACACAGTAACCGACTAACGATTTCTAGGCCCTGCCGATCGATCCGCACCGTGTCCCACTATCCAGAACACGCTTCCGGTCTGATTTTTTACCACAGTCGAAATTCTTCTGAACACATACAACATAAAATAAAATGTAAAAAAAACTCAGGCAGGAAAGAGCTGATATCAAAGACATTTATAAAAAACAATGGCCTTAAATCTCACTATAAAGCATGTATAATATGATTAAACGCACTTCAGATAAACCTGTATGTCGTTTTAGCGCTTTTATTCTGAGAGGTAGGCGCCAGAACCGGAAACAGTCTTTTCGTGTGGCAGCTTAGTAATGCTGCCTTCAAGTGCCACTCGAAAATACAAGTTTCCATAATACAAGTCAGACATCCTATAACACCAAGCATCCATGTACCCAGTAAATTATATATTTCATTGTTTAGATACTTACTGTTCTATCTATCTATGTATTTACGTATCTATCTATCTATCTATCTATCTATCTATTTATCTATCTCTATTACTTATATATGTCAATTTATGTTCAGGAGCATTTTTTAAACTAATGCCATTATTTATTTATTTTTTATGTATTTACTTAAAATATATACTTACACTTATACTTACCGTTTTGTAAATAATCTACTACAGCTGTCATATACAGTCTCTATTGTAATTAAATAGAAACTAGACAAGAAAGTGCTTACATTTATTTCAGAAGTCAATATTGTGTCTTTCATCTGTTTTTTAACTTTTTTTAAAAAAAATATCTGAATGGGCCACAGTAAACTTTTTGAAAGCTTTTACTTTCCATTTTTTTGTTCATAAACGAACGATGCTATTTGATCTACGACCTGATTGGATTGTAAAAGTACTTGTTCCCTCCTACCTCACCTCTGATTGGTCAGAAATAAATGCTCACCTCTTTTCTCTTTGCTTCATTGGCTGGTGGTCGCGTCAGTCTTCCTACGTCTCCAAAATCACCGCCCCAGAGCAAAAAGCTAGTGTGCGGCTTTCACTGACTGTGACACAGGAATGTCCTTCCCTGGCGCCTTGGATGCTCACGGTATGTACCTATGTGAGGGATTATGTTATTAGCTGTGCCGCTGGTCAGCTGCGCACAGAGCCGGTGAAGTCTCTGAGGTGTCAGTTTAAAGCCCCGCAGCTCGTGAGCAGTTGACCGGATGATGCTGTGATGTTAAATGACAGATGAGGCTGAGCTAGGCTAGCTAAGTGTGCTAGCTAACGTTAGCGTGCTCGCCTATGAGGGCTGCTGCCTGCTTCACAATGCTAACTTTGGCCTGTTATTAACAACATTTTCAAATACAGAGCTCAGACTTGCTTTATTTTTACGTAACATTTGAAAAAAGTGGTGGCAGGGTCGTCTCCTGGTCTCAGCCGCCTGGAAAGGCTAACCGTCAGGCTAGTTACTCACCTTACAGTCTCTTTCACCTAGCAACCTCTCCATGATCAATAACTTATCTTGTCTGACTGGAGAAAATCGTGTTTGTGCTGCAGTTTAAAGTTTATTGTATATGTCAGTTTATGTCAATAATAGAGAAAAACCCACCATTCCCACATGTTGAAGCCGCACCTGGTGTTTGTCATGAACAGTAGGTGTGGGGCAGGCTGGTCAACTGGCTGCATACCAGACAGTGTAGATAGGTAAGAAGTTGGCGGGATGACAAGTTGCTCTGCTGCTTAACAGTTAATGCGAGCTTGACTTCCCCAGTTTAAACAGTGAGCTTGACAAGTCGATTCCTTACCTCTGTCTGTATGGTTTGCCTCAGAACCAACAGCCCCGATGCATTAGTGATAATTGTTTCTATTGATGGCATGTTCTTATCATTACAAAGTCTGTGCTCAGTGAGGAGGCTGGTGCACTCAGATCATTTCTCAAAAGTCTTATCTCTTATAGGGTAATAAATCCTCAATCAGCCACTGGACCAGTACGAGCTCGGGAGTGGATGACGACAGACAGTTCCTCAGCAAGCCCTGAGTTGGCTGACCTCAGTGCAAAGACCAGACCTTGTTTAGGGTGAATGTGAAGGAGATTTGGAGAGCTGTGGCCCAGAGGCATTTACATTTCTGCGATGTCAATGAAACGAGCGGACGGGATGTCCATCGCCCAGGCCTTGGCCATGACTGTAGCGGAGATACCTGTGTTTCTGTATTCCACATTTGGGCAGGTAAACCACTTTGCATTTACAGTTAAAAGTTTTGCATCTCCACACATAAGCGCTATTCACTCTCTATGCTCAATAAAACAATAAGTAACAGCGGTTAAATAATGTTAAGCAGAGTCCTGTATGTTTGCAGCTTACATTTGCCTCTCTTGCTTTCAGTCTATATTTTCTCAGCTAAAGCTCACCCCAAGCTTGAAGAAGGTGCTGTTTGCCACAGCACTGGGCAGTGTCGCTCTGGCTCTCACCGCTCATCAGCTGAAGAGGAGGGGGAGAAAAAGGAAGCAGGTGACACAGGGAAAGGAGGGCCAGAAGACGGTGGGAATACCTGAGGCGCTGTTGAAGACAGGAAGACCCTCGTCATTAAAGAGAGGTGTGCGTGACTAAATGCTTGGGGGAAAAGCTGCGTTGAAAGTTTTGAAATGATAATTTTGCTGGGTGTATCAATACTTACTGAGAAAATATGCAGAAAAGTGAATGTTTTTCTCTCCACAGGCCAGTTTACTGGCCGACAGATGATGAGTCCAAGCACTCGGAGCAATGACACCATGAGTGGAATTTCTTCCCTGGCCCCCAGTAAACACTCGAGTTCCTCACACAGCCTGGCATCTGTTAGTTTTACAATTTACAACTAATTTGGTTTCATTTTTGAGAACCATCTCCCTGATTCCACATTGTCCTAATGTGTCTTTGTCCATACTTCTGGCATAGATGCGAGTCCCAAGCTCTCCGAATCAGTCTGCCAATCCATCCACCCCCTGGGAAACAGAGCCTGTGGTGGAAGAGTCCAGTGCGATAGAGGATGCAAATGCAGAGAATCTCTATATAATGGGTAGGTTTTTTACTGTTAACCCTGGTTTTATAAAAATGTAATGTACAAGCTGTGTGTCAAATGTTGTGACATTTGTTGCGATGTTACCTGAGATACCTGAGTTGTGTTAGGGACAGAGAAATAAGCTCTTTGTTGCCTGTTGGTATTTAAGTACTCACAGTAATTACAATTGATCCTTAAACAAAATCGTCTATATTTGAGACTATGGGGAAAATGCTGATTGCTTTGCATGACTTATAATCTTTGCATCTTGGCTATCATGTAAATGTTAGTTTTATGTGTGATTTACAGTGTTGTGGTGACAATAATTATAATAGAGCATTGCCGACATTGTGTGAAGGTGGCATTCATTTTCTGCGCTTTGTAATGTAGGACGCATAGAGAAAATCTGGGCTATAATGAGGTAATTGTTAAACTCTTGGACTTTGAGTGCTGTTTGGTATTTGGATTATCCTGCATGAACTATTTGAATTCTCTGGTCTTTGTTAAGCCAATTTTAAAACTGCACAGACTTGGGTCACTTAAAATCCCAGTGTATTGGCCGTTAGAGTGTCTTTATCTTCTATACTGTGATACATTTCCACTGAAACAGAATATTTGATCAATGTACAGTTACAGGAGGGATTTAAATCAAATCTTTAGCATTTGATTAGACCGTTAAAAAGTCGGGGGGATAGATTTTAGTGAAACACAGAGCTACAGCTGACTGTTTGCTCCACATGCACCTTTATTACCATTAAATCAGGAGGAAGATGAGGGGGAGATGAATGAATTATTGCATTACTACAACTAACAAACAGTGAAGTATGGTTTTATGACTACTGTGGCGAGCTAGTCGCATAAAGTCTTATTTGATTTAATTTTTGTAAGCACCCCTAAATCCTGGAACATTTGAAACCATTTTACCTGGTTTTACAGAAAAAGTAAAGACATGGATTTTGATGTAAAAACACTCTGATACTGCTTTTTTTTAACTCTTATTTGGCATACAAGAGACTGTTTGTTATTTATTAGAGGGGAGGGGGTGGTGCAAAAAGGCACTTCAGTTTTTTTTTTAAGCACTGGGGAGGGATTTGTGTTTTTTGGTATGACTCAGGGTAGCGACATTCAACTCTAAATGGTTGTATTTTGTATTTAATTCCAATACCCTCAGAATCCCAAAGCTGCTGGTGGGTTTGAAAAGCATGCTTCTGATAAAAAAAACTCCAAAATCACACCATTTATCAAAGAACAGAAACTGTGAAAAATGGTAATCAGCAGTGGAGGATGGGTCATGCATTGTCACTCAGGGAGGCTCAAGAAAAACAAAAACGATCATTCACGAACGAACATTCAGATTGATAAAATACAGTCCCTAACAAGAAATAAATGATCAAATAACACATGGACACAGGATATATAACTGGGAGAATGTATTTTTCATTTTACTGGTTCTATACAACTGCATTAAGCAATGTGTTAAATGAAGGAAGAATTGCCTCAATGCTGAAACAGTGACAAATGACACTAAACTCAGCAGCTCAACAGTTAAATAAACAGTTTGTATTAGTCATATTTCTCTTTTCCTGCTAGGGATGGAGCTGTTTGAGGAAGCTCTGCGAAAGTGGGAACAGGCCCTAAATATTCGCCATCACACCCATTCGACCTCCAGCAACAACAGCCTGGCTCTGCTGGGGGCAACGTCTGGAGAATTGCCTGTGGTAACCATCAAACAATCATTTCTCATCCACACTGCATGAAATCATTCCAGTTTGAGTACAGTATTTTTCTTCATGGTGCAGTGTGGATTTCACCCACTGTTCTTGTGATGTTGGTGACACTGCACCAGTGCAGTGCAGCTAAAAAAATCAACTGGTCCTGGACTTAAGCTTTTTATATATACCAACAAAGTAACTTTGTACCTGTTTTATGTGTTTTTCCTCATTACTACAGGCTGAACCTCGTAATAAAGTGTTTGCTGAGAAGCTGGAGACACTACTGCACAGGGCGTACCACCTACAAGAGGATTTTGGCAGCAGTATCCCAACAGACAGTGTCCTGGCAGATTTCGGTTAGTCATGTTGAGCTTCTATATGATGTAAAAGATGGTTGAAACATGACTAATCAAGGAGAAGAAATTTGGATCGCAGACTTGAGTTGGAAGAATAAAGAGAAATCTGCACTGCCAAACAAGAAGATGGTTTGTTGTTGTCTGATATCGGTACAGTCTTGGTGTTTATCATTGGCAATAACGTTTCTGGTTTCTCTTAAGTTCAACTGTGCTTTGATTCTTGCCCTGTCAGTCAGAGTTTCTGGTGTTCCTTTGGCAGAGAGTGAAGGAACTCTTATCTTGCCTCAAGTGGAGAGTTTCCACAGACTGCAAGATGATGACGCGACTACTGTTACCTCTGACGACTCCTTCTTCTCGGCTGCAGAGGTAAATTTCCTCTAATCTATAAAGACTGAAAACAAGATACATTATGACAGTCACTTATCTCCCTAGTATTTGAATCAAGTACACATAAAAGGTACACTAGCCTTCTGCTGCTTTTCTTTATAGAAAATACACTGAGGTGTGTGTGTTTTGTCTGTGCAGCTGTTTGATGCCATGTCTCTAGAAGACGTCTACCAGCCAATGAAGCCAGCAGCTCTCTATGAAGAAGCCTTGTCTCTGGTCCGGGAGGGTAAAGTGTCCTATAGGTCCTTGAGGTAACTGTGAAGAGTAATATTTGTATTTTAATATTTAAAGCTTCACTTATCAGTACTTTATAATAAGAGTCGACGTGTAAGAAAATGAAAACATTTGAGTATCGCGATATTAGGCTTCTTAAAAATACATTTTTAATCAATAGTTTAGTTCAGTGGTTCAGGTACTGTTGTGTTTGAACCCCAACTGCTCGATCCTTCAGTGTCGTAATCTGTCGTCAGCCATTTGACTCTTCCACTCCAACGCTTGCCAGGGACGAGACCTGTCAATACCCCTGTTCCAACAAGTTCAAGTGGACTGTTTGGTCTAGCATCGTGACTTGAAACAGCAGATAAATGAAAAGAAAACGACCAATCAGCGTCACAGGCAGGATCCATAGACGCTTTTATTGAGGGCTGTTTTAAATCGACATATCTTCCCAATATATCGTAGTTTGTTTTTACCTCACTCCGCTCCACTCTTAAAACCTCAACAAAACCAGTATGTTTGCATGACTGCATCAGTGTAGACTTTAAATGATTTTAAATTCAGGCGGATATGTTCATCTCTAGTGCTTCGTTATGGAAAATTAAATCCCCCTTCCCCACGGAAATTGGATAGACATATCACCAGAGTACGCACAAAGAACACCGACCTGAGAAACAGGCAGAGTCATAAAGGAAGCACCGCTAGCATTGACAGTTTTCCCTTCAATAAGATTTTAAAAACATGGAATGCATCGCCTTGCTAACAGTGTTGCAACATATTCAATTGCCAGATTTGTGCCAAAACACAGCCCTAGCTAACAAGGAATTAAAAACACAGTGCAGTGTCAAAGGACTTAATAAACGTGAAGAACCAAGACCCTGCAGTCACCGGTTACAATGTCTTTCAGCTCATGTTTTGGTTTTACTGTTCCCATCAGTGCCATCTCCAGATGGAGCAGGCATAAATAAGCTCTGATAAACCCACTTTGTGCTACCTGCCCAGCACCAAACAGCAGAAAAAGTTAGCACCTGGGTGGTGAACATAGTGAAGCATTTATTTAGCAGCTAAAGAGACAAAAATTTCTCTCAGAAAGTCATGAAAACCAAAACTGGGTTAAAGGAGATTGAACATTAATCAACATGACTCTGAATGACTGGTAATGATGCTCTGTGTTAACTGGATGAGTAAATATATCATAAGTGGTTCGATAATTTTCTTACACGGTTGCCATTTAAGACAAAAATATGTCAATATTGATATTTATAACCTGGTCCGCCTCTCAAAATCTGCTAAAAAATACTTTTAACTTCTTCACATGTGGCCAAGAGAAGAATAAAGTTTAACTGATGTCATACATCCTCCCCCCACCCCCGCCTTTCTCTCTATCTCTTTTTCTTTCTTTTCTTCTTTTTTTATTACCAGGACTGAATTACTTGAATGTTATGGTGACCAAGACTTCCTTGCCAAGCTTCAGTGTGTGAGACAAGCATTCCAGGTCTGTGTCAGCTAAGACTTACACACCTTTCATAGATACTTCTCTGTGTTTGCATGATTGCAATTATTGTGATAACATATAGACTACATTACATTCAATTACTACTCTATAGCACTACTGCTACTCAAGAGCTCTTCAGGGTAGCTTGCCATGATAATTATTTTGGTCATAAATAAGTAGCATTAGTGAAGTTAGTCTTTGCAGTCTTTGTAGCTCCCGTTACAATATAGACGGCCTTCTCTCTGACTTAGTAACATGCAGCTGTAGTACCCACAGGGAGTGACATCCAGACAAAAGCCACGAGGTCAAATATAAAGACAGCAGCTGCAGTAAGGAAAGACTGCTTATGGTGTGCCTTAAACTTTATAAAGTGATTAATACTTTTGTCTCTACAATGTTTGATTTTTAGTTCTGTACTTCAGTCTCAGGCAAACACCTGTACTGGTTTGGAAATTGAATCCAGTGGTATTCGTGCACAGCTGGTGATGAAACGAGCTTTGATATCTGCTGTGTTTTTAGTGTTAATCCACTCGAACAGTAAATGTCATGAATTAAATTATTATGGAATATACCTAAAAAAAATAATGCTTTATCTATTTATTTTCAGCTCCTGTTGTTAGATGAAACTCACCGCACATTTTTCATGGAGACCGGGAAGCAAATGATTGCAGGTTTAATGGTGAAGGCAAACAAGGTAAAAACTCAACTAATTTGGATCCTCACTTATTTACATAAAGAGAGAACAGGCTCCTGCTTCTGAGGACATATTTGCACAGCCGTGACTAATAAGTTCCCGTGTTTTTTTTTTGTTTTTTTTTGCTTGAACGCAGAGCCCCAAAGCCTTCCTGGAGAGCTATGAGGACATGCTGCTTTACACTCAGAGAGAGGAAACGTGGCCCATCACTAAGATGGAGCTGGAGGGCCGAGGGGTGAGTAATACAGTCACCTCATGTATCATGTCCAAATTTTCCCCTTTTCTTTGTTAACAATGCAGTCATACCTGCAGCCAGGCATTATGCATTGTTTGGTTTATTTGTGGGAACAGGGATAATTCGTCAAAGGGCATCTCAGGTTCTTTTAAACTACCTAACCTAAATTAAACTTTAACTGATAATCAGCAGTCAGTCTACTCTGAACTTTAGTCTGTGTAAAGCTCATTTTAGTGTCGTCCTGTCAATAGTTGTGTAACTGGCAAACAATCTGTCTTTATTGAAGTAGCACATTTGGCTATAGACAGATATAATGCAGTTTTCCTCACGTTGGAAATGTAAATAACATGAAATTTAAATTTAACTTCCTCAGAAGTTAAATTTGTGTTTTCTCTTCACACCTTATGGATGTGTGAAATGCATTTTCTCCTTGTGATGCACTGATCTGACTCTGATATTGCATATCAGGCAGATAATAAATCGGGTAGCTGGATTGGTTATTGATAACAATGAGGCTGAACTATTACAGTGTCAGTAGATATGTAATTTTATATTGGAATTTAAACTCCTGTTTGCTCTTAATGCAATTGTATTTCTTTGAGCAGGAATTTTAATTCTTAGTTTTGACCAATTTGATGCTGCATTTAAAAGGTTTACACTTGATTGTAATTCCCGTTTATTTTAAAGATTATTTTTACTAAGTTGTTGGTGCACAATTTATTATTGGTGCTAGCTAAAGCACATTTGTATTCATCATCCCTTATTTAGTTTAGGTTAAAACAGCATAACAAATAAGTGAAAAAAAAAATCAGGATTTAAAACAGATTATGTGCGTGTGTGTATTTATTGTGCATTATATGTAGCTAGATACAACGTATAGCAGTTTTTAGAGAAACTTAATTACCGCTTTATTAACACGGTGTACTTTGACTTCTCATCATGGTCTGTGCAGGTGGTCTGCATGAATTTTTTTGACATTGTGTTGGACTTCATCCTGATGGACGCGTTTGAAGACCTGGAGAGCCCTCCGTCCTCTGTGGTAGCTGTGTTGCGGAACCGCTGGCTCTCTGACAGCTTTAAAGAGACGGTTAGTTTATACACACACATACGCACTTGCATAGTAATTTCTGCGTAATGCCACAGATAGGTCAATTACAAGCTATTGTAATAACAGAGTTTGGGTTTTTCTCCTGTTAGGCACTGGCAACTGCTTGCTGGTCGGTCCTAAAAGCGAAGAGGCGTCTTCTGATGGTGAGTTTGAGCTCATTTAAAAATGGAGAACTTTTCATGGCGTCCTTGTTTCTTTGATTCTGACAGCTGAGTGTCTCTTGCTGCTCTCCGCAGGTTCCTGACGGTTTTATCTCCCACTTCTATGCCATATCAGAACACGTGAGCCCGGTTTTAGCTTTTGGGTTTTTGGGACCCAGGCAGCACCTAAGTGAAGTATGCACAATTTTCAAGGTAAGAGCAACTGAAAAGCTGAGATTTTTGACACAGTTTTGGAAATTGATTTACTGTTTGTGGTGTCATACTGACTTGACACATGAAGTTAAGTTTACTCGCCATGTCGGGCTTACAGGAACAAAACTGTTCAATTTATCTTCAAGTGTCATTATGTCTTAACATTTTCATGTTAAGATTTGAAAAAATCTTACATTGGGCCAGTATTAGGTTGGAGTGACCATGACAAGTAAACTAAAGCTCTTTTTCAGACAGAGACTGAAGATGGGGCTGCTACAAAATCCCTTTTTTACGGCCTCTTTGTATTTGTACAAACAACAGTGGTAAAATGCCTCTCCATCTTGTGATTTTTAGGTGTGACAGCCCTCGCATGTAACACTTTATAAACAATGACAATGGCTTAACTCGGCTACAGTCATTTACCATTTTTGTTATGTGGCGGCTGATCTCGTCCTCTGCTCGGAGTAGCAAGTAGCTCCAATGTCTCTCCAATTTGCGTACATTTTCAGCCGCTTTTCTTCTTCCTTGAGTTAGCTGCTAACTGTTGTCAGCTGCTTTTTCAATCTCTCAGGGGGAGGTCACACGCATTACACCTCCTCAAAACGTCACAAACGTTCATGGTCATGTGCTTCTGGCAGCCCGTTTCACGCAGACATTAATTCAGTGCTGTTACTACCTCTACAGCAGTCTTAAAACTAAACTTTCAGACAACTCTGTACCCCCATTCTGCGGTTGTACCTTTTATTAAGAACAACGAGGTGAAATCAGTGAAGTACGCCTACAAAGCTGGAATCACCAAGTTACAGGTATAATATTTCCCGCCATTCATGTTTCTCCTGTCATCTGCAGCAACAAATCGTGCAGTACCTTAAGGATATGTTCGATCACGACAAGGTCCGCTTCACCTCAGTTCAGTGCTTGGCCGAGGACGTCCTGAACCTTTCCCACCGCCGCAGTGAGATTTTATTGGGGTACCTGGGAATCAATAGCCTTCTGGAGCTCAATGGTGCCCTGCCCAGAGACACAGAGGGCTCCTCAGGGCCCAACTAAGACAAGATAAGGACTTCACTGGGCTTGAACAGGCCGAATGCAGTGAGCTGACCAGTAGGGAACGTAAAGGACTCGCAGCTCAACACTCATTCTGTATTAAGAGTGGATAAAATAATGCTCCTGTGACACACAGAGAACCAGCATCATTCATTCGTGTTCATCAAACACAACCTAATGTGAGAGGATCTAATCCACCAGATCTACAGCGGTATCACTGGTACTAAAGAGGGAGAACGGTCAGATAATATGATTCCATCTCTCCCTTGTTATCAGCTGCTGTGTTGCGTATCAAAAATGCCTACTATAGTCATGTAATCTCAGACGTGCAAGGACTTGTCTCTCTGCCTTGTTTGGTGACATGGATACTTCCTAAAAACACACCTGGGTGAAGCGCTCCCAACACGTGAAGAACTATCGCTCCACACGGATCAAGTCTTTTTGGGGAGCTTGCGGTCACATCGTAAATTTCCATTCATTAGACTTGCGGGATTATGAGTCTTCATTGTTATGTGAAAAGAAATGGTGTGAGAGTCTGTCGACATTGTGAGTGTATGTTTTATATAAAAAGGTGAAGGATGTTTGATAAAACCGTGAAAATTCCCGACAAGCTTGGCCAGCTGAAGACTTGTGATGGACATAATGGATTTGTCTCTTTACCAAATTGGTTTTGAATCCTTTTTAATCTGAAGAAATACTTGCTCCAACATGATTTAATTGAGCAGGCATATCCAAAAGAAATGCAAAAACATGCACAATTAGTGAAGGGTGCTAATATGTTACTGATATGTAAGTTTAACTCTCCCAAAGCTACATTTTGATCCCAGACCACAGCTGTTCATCCAGCTGAGATGAAAGTCTTACTTTCTCTAAGTCACAATGATCCATCAGTTTTTTTATCTGGTAATGGATGACATGAAATAAGTTTTAGGTGCCACTGAGGCACACAAAAAAAGACTTCATACAACCAGTAACACAATAGCAGGTGTGAAAGCATCTGTCAGAATACCATCACACCGGTGATTGTTGTCAGCATGCAAATGTCTCAAAGGGTGTAACACATGAGTGCTCTCAGGGAGTAATAAGTAACATTACAACTTGAAATCAATATTCGGAAATGCATTATTTATTAACTAACAAGTTAAATGTTTTTTTGTTTTTTGTTTCTTTAAATGCTAACAATAAATGTATTTATTGCTTCCAAATATTTGGGTTTAAATTGTACAACTTGCTAAGCTTTAATTGCCCAAATTTAAAAAAATAAATAAAACAAAATAGTGATTTTTTTCTTTAGGGAGGAGCACCAAAACACAAGTTAATTGAAGATAAAAATCAACATTTTCAATGTAAGACAAAAGTAAAGTAATCTAAAAATACTATTTATTGATTGTAAAAGAGTAAGAGATTAGTGGATTAGAAAAAAAACTGCTGTTTTCACTTAATGGGATTCATTTTTTCACAGCTGGCATTTTGACTTGTCATGGTAGGAAAAGCACAGGTGCTACTTAAAGCAGTAATAATAAATGTATTTATTCAAGTGTCCCAGTAAGCTGTGACAGAAAGCCAGTATGCACAATAACCAGTAGGCTGAAACTGAAGCAGCTAAATGGCATTCAGACATTTTTTTTCCACCTGTGCTTTTCCTAATGTGACCTGTCAAAACGTCCTCAGTGATAAAAGCCTACTGGTGTGTTGACATAGCGCACAGTCATCAAACACCGTCAGAGACTTTTGTAAAAAAAAACAACACCACAGTCTTAGTGTTATAATTGATTATGTGGATATTTTACATCACGATAAACATACTATGTGTCACTTGCTTTCTTCCAGGCACATTTAAAAATTGACACGAGTTCTGAATCCAACAGTGCCATGAACTATTCTAAGTGAGGATGTTGTTTTATTATATGAAGGCCTGTGATGAAGAATCGGGCATTGTACAGTCAGATTACACAAGTGCACTGATGACGACCCCGACTTCTCTTTGTTTTCCCAATACTGTGGACTTGTTGGAGCTCAGAGAGACCCTGAGGGGGCACTAAGATGCCAAGTAACACATGGGTAAAACTCCACTATTGTTAAAGCAGAAATATGTTATGCAGACTGCTTATTTAAGAAACTGTCATATACTAAATTATCTAAATAAGATGTGATAAAGAGATTATTTATTTACGATGGCAGTATGTATGCTCTTATGGTTGCCTGTCGAATGAGGAAAAAAAAGGGAAGACGATTCTGTGGAATCATCTTTGTTTTTCAGAGATCTTTCAATAGTTTTATCATACGAATTAGCAGCACTTTGTTATTCATAATCATCTGAGCGCGTCTTGTGGTCTTGATAATCCAAATCCTGCTCTTGTTGCAACACGCTCCTGAAATTCAGAGCTTAGAAATGTTACATGTCGCAATGCCATTGTGTTCTCCTTCAAAGAGTCAGCATTGTGGGATTATTTCTGTTTCTGTCTTAGCATTTACCTCCAACTGTAAATAGAGCTTTTCCTTATTTTGACAGGTGTGCAGCTTTGTGATTTTGAAGCATTTTGCACTTTATCAGAAAAGCAGAAAGATTTAGGAGTGTATGGCAACCCTTTTGAAAAAGTTTGAGGGTTTAACTATACAAACGTTGAATTATTTAGTGCATTGTAAACCTGACATATTATAGATACCTTAGAGCATAAAAACTGTACAGTAGAGAAACTATATTTCCCAGAAAACTATAACATGAAGATGGTTTATTCTGGTTACTTTCCAAAGTTTAATGTCCAAATTCTTCTGTTTTAGCTTTTGACCGTGTGGTCCAGTCCATTCTCCCATGTTTCAGCCCTGTTATTGTAGATTATCAAGTATATTTGTGGGTAAATGCAGTTGTGAAAAAAAGCTAATATTTCATCCTGTCATCACATAATGGCCTGCTTCTTGTGTCCTGAGAGCAGATGGTCAGAGATGAATCCCTCTGCATATTAACATTGTAGATCTTCTGAAATGTATCAGTCATTTAGATTCCAAACTCAGCCCTAGTCGTTAGTTTTGAAGATCCAAATTAGTAATAAGCTAAAGAAGTTAACTTAAAATCATCTGACACTCAAAATCCAGGCATGGACTCCTCTACTTAGTGTATTTTCAATAGATTATAGTTATGCAAGGATTTCAGATGGCCAAAATGGATAAAGAACGATTTTCTGTTTTTGAAAGTCACTGCTGTACATTACAAGTGTCTATTCTATTCATGCCTTTTGTCTTTTCTATTGTTGAATTACAATGCCAGCACAAACTGTAAATTGATTTTGATTCTCCATATTAAATGTTATTTTTTGTTATTAAACAATATGTTTATTATGCCTTTTCCCAACTGATGACGGCTCGTTGTATTTCATGTCTCAACAGGATTCAAACTTTCCTAAAACAAGATTATTTTGTTTCTTTAGTTGAGAGGCAGACTTTTACAGTGACTAAAAAGCAAGAAAAATTGGCTTAAGTAAATTAATACTTCACACACCAGTTGACCTTTTGTATATCAGTTGCTCATCTTGTGTTACATTGAATTTGCGTGCCTCTGGTGAACTAAGAATCCAAAAATTAAGAAAAATGCTGTTTGAACTAAAGTAAAAACTGTATGTAAAATTTGTTTACAAGCTCTTGCACAACTTGCACAGTATAATTCAAGTCTCATTTATCAACTTAAGTCGTTCCAAATCACAGGCAATTCCACCAAGTCCTAAATATGTAAAATTCAACTGAGGATGAAACTTTTCTATGCTCTCTTCAAAGCTACTACGTTAACAAAAACAGTAATTTTACCTCACTGAACACTGGAGCTGCTGGTCTACTTCTGCCTTGATCACCTAGTTAATTTGTGTTATGGAGTGACTCCAGTGAATCCAAACTGATCCTTTAAAACACCAAAGTCACACATTAACACAAATAAACTAACCGATGGACCGAGGGACTGTGTGAGTGTTTGTAACATTATGTTTTGATATAGTTTTGCTGTTAAATGTAAACCACTGTGACATCAAGTCATTAATAATTATTTCCGCTTTATTCATCAGAAGCTTGAAGGAAAGTTGTGTTTTCCTCACAAATTCCACATAATGCAGGGTGAGTAACTCATATACAAATGGTCATTTGGGGGGGATAAATTGTTCCTTAAATTAAAAAGAGCAAAGAGTAAGTGACAGAAACTGATGGCCTATTGATGGCTTCATTGTTACTGTAAATATCAGATGTCAGAAGTTTGAGATTGTGCTCTGCAGTGTATTACAGATTTAACCAATACAAAGGTCCCAGTTCCCTATACTGCTGTGATTAAAAACATTATTCTGAGTATTGCCAACAACAGGGAAGGCACCGATCATGAAGATTGCCCTTTATTGACAAACGTTATGTCAAATCTGTCCTGAAATAAAATGAGAAATGTAGCCACTTTTGTTTTTCTGATGCCAGTGTTAGGCTGGCTGCAACAGTAATCAAAATGTGACATTTGATGCGGGACTCTCAATAATTGTTGTGCGTGTTAAAGTAAGCAGTCAACTGGAGAATTATAAGAGAGGCAAGTCTGGACTGCTTCAAAGTCAGGCCAGTGGAGGGTGCACACGGCTTACTTGAATCTTGCTCGTAACCTCGTTATGACGTCTCACCTCAAGCATGTTAAGGGTGAGGACTTGTTTGAATTTCTTTACATTCAGATAAATGTGACTCAGCCAGGGGGGCATTCTCAGTACACCCCAATTTAAACATTAGTGCTTGGACGAAACATTAACAATTACTTTCATTTTCAGTGGGCCTGAATGTAGATGCAAAATATGTATTCATCAGATTTCAAACACAGTCAGTATTAATGCAGTTTAGAGGCATTGAAGGATACATTACATCTGATGTTAAATCCCATTTTGCTTTTTATTTCCTCCACATTCTGGATACTACGGTGCCATTAGACTGCTTCATCCATTATTTTTTACTTTACAGTTGGAGGTCAGGGGTGGATTTTGAGACACTGTGTCCTTGGGCACAGATAAGTAAAAGGCCCCACCACCTTTAGGAGCAAGAAACACAGACATTGTGGTGGTTTTGGTTCTTTTTGATGTTGTTTATGTCTGTTTTCAGTCATTTTGTGTCTGTTTGAGGTAGTGTTGCATCTTTTATGGTTTATTTATGTCTCTGATGTCTTGTTTGTCTCTTTGTTGTCATACTGTGTCCATTTGCAGAAATTTTGTGTCTGTTAAAGGTATTTGTGTGTCTTTTTTGGTTGTTTTATGTGTGTTTTTGTGTCACTTGGACATCTTGTGTATCGCTCTGAGATTCTCTTTGATGTTGTTTTGTGTTTCTGTTTTGTGTCCCTGAAATCATTTTGTCTTTTTTGGACTTTTTGGGTTTCTTTGTAGTAATTTTGTGTCTGTTTGTGGTTGCTTTTTCCGTTTTGTAATTATTTTGTGTCTCTTTGCAGTTCCTTTGCATCTCCTTGCTGTCAGTTTTAGCCTCTTCCTGGCCGGTATATGTCTCTTCGAATGACGTTTTGCAGGTGAAGGCTGGGTGGGGGGGGGGGGGGGCACTTTGGGCCCCTGGGCCTTTGTCCAGTAGGACTGTTCAGGAATCCATCCATGTTGGTTTTGCTCCACCTGTTTATAAGGAAATTCTAGTTTTGGGGAGTTTGTGGTTATTCTGGTTTTCGCTGTTTACTTTGTGTGTCCTGTTTTGCACGTCTGTGTGTACCTGTTATTCATGGCTGTCTTTGTGTGAGCTGGAAAAAGCCTGCAAGTTTATCTGCTGTGTGCAAGTATTTATCTATCTCTGCTCTTTGCTTCTTCTACTGGGAGCGGGGAAATACATTTGTACAAGTTCAAATTTGACATGTTCACAAGTCACTTACGGTCCATTTACAATGGACCAGCGGCCCACCTTTGGACAGCGAGCCACCAGTTGGGAACCACTGCTTTAGGTTACCAATTTATTAAGTACACATTTCCATTACGATGCTTGTTGCATTGACCCCAACCCTTTTATTTTCTGTAAATATTTACCCCCTCCTCTGAAATATAGAACAACCCGTTAACACAGGGTGACTTACTGAAAATTTTTAAGAAATTAATTTTTAAAACATTTGATAATGTGACCCTAAATCCAGATTTCCACATTCAGTTAATATCTGGGCAAATGCCTTATGAGGGCATCAAGTATGTATATGCAACACATAATTTAGGTCATCTTAAAGCTAAATTAATGAAAATCCATAATTTTTATTTTTATTGATTTATTAATTTTTTTGAATGAGTGCAGTTTGCTGCTTTATTGTGGAGTGCTGGACTTTTGTGTTTTTTGTTCATTCAATAATTCTTCTCTATGGGCTAAACAGCTCATCTCCAGCGTGCTGCTGGGATTGGACGGCTCCTCCGCTGCCGGGGCCCCCTTCAACACCACCATTGGTTAGACACGTGTCTGGGCGTTTCACTGGGACTGCCCGGTTGTGTCCGGGTAAGATGGCGTTGGAAGAGCAGTGCTCGGCACCACCTCAATGGCGGTCCATATCTCTGACACACGTAGAGTTCCCGGAGGGTACGTAAACTCTACATCTTTCTCTAACTCCTGAAGACGCTAACCACCGGCCGCTTTGTGATTTTAGAGGACTGCGTGTGTTTGCTCGCGACTGAATGGACGCGGCCGTTGGTGATACTGCCAAATAGTGAGACGCTGTAACGCGCGGAGCACAGCGGGGAATGCAACCCGGACTGCCAAATTGTGAGACGGAGCCGCATGCGCAGTTGGCGCTAATGTCCACAATGAAGGCTAGCTAGCATGTTAGCTGTCTTAATATCGGTTTTGATATTTTCTCTCAGGAATTAGCGAACACGCCGCGTCCTTTAAAAATTATTCGGCAATATTCAAGCGTCCTGGTTTGCTAAGTATTATTTTTAACTGCGGTGGAAACAAATAGCTATTTCACCTTATAGCCAGCACCACGGCTAACCTAGTAGCCAGCTCGTTGGCCTCATACTGATTAGTATAACTAGCATAAACCACATTGCACCACCTATCTGAATTTATAAAATGAAATAATGTGTGTCAGTTTTGCAAAATGACGGTTTATGTTCACCACCACAGCAGCTTCCTACTTATGCTCACAGTTAAACATTTCAACCATCCGGGTTCACTGAGTACCACAAAGTGTCACTCCCACCAGTGCTAACTGGGTGACTCTACTGGGGTTTATGTCATGTCTTAACATCAGTACTGTGTCACTGTTCTAGATGATCTGACGGGACAAGTGCTGGCCTACATCAGTCTCCTTCCCATAGCAATCCTTGTGGGTTTTGTTACACTCATAGTGTTTAAACGGGAGCTGCACACGGTGAGTCCTGCACACTTTCACAATGAGCATCATTATTTAAGTGTTCAGATGTTATTGTGTCACAGGAGCACGATCATTTGTGTCAGGCAGGCCAGAAGTTGTTAAGTCCATGATCTGTTTTTTGGGTGTTGATGATCTGGGTTTTTTTTTTGGTTTATTTTCCAGATTTCCTTCTTTGGAGGCGTCATCCTGAATGAAGGGGTGAACTGGCTGCTGAAGCACATCCTCAGAGAGCCGCGCCCATGTGCAGGTGAGTGAAGGAACAAGCTCTATCTGCAGCTGGCAGGGTTGGGCAACATTTCCAAAAGTATCACAATTGGCTGAAAACATCTTCTGTCATCAATCAGTTTAGTTGTGTATTTTATTTTCATCATGCTGGATTGGGTTATGACGAAAAGCTTTTAGCGGTGGCTGATATGACCCTAAAATAATACCACAGTATTTCAAGGCGTTTTTGCAATAGCAATATTCTTAATGATATGACAAAATACGGGAAGATATTATATTATGGATAATAAGAGCATTCAATTGCAAAAAAATAAGTGCTATAGTTTTGTATGTCAACAAAAATATAACAGTTTGCCCTCAAATATTTAATATTAAACAAAAAATATCTAATTTCTTGCAAACAACAGCAACTCAGTGAGATTATAAATCTGTACAGAATATAAATAGTATAACCAAATAAAATGGCTCATCTAAAGAACTGCCAAATTTAAAAGAAGTACACTTGAATCTGTAAATAATAGCATATATATAGATAGATATTTATATATTGATCAATGTGCTTCAGTCCTGTCTTTACCCTTGGAAAGTCTCTGTGTGTCATTGAGCTGAGAGGCACATGAGTTGGCTGCATGAGGATGCGTGGAGAACACTGTTTTGTATAAGATTTAATTTTTGTAATTTCCAGGTCTGGATAAGTATGACAAAAAGAAAAAAATATTGGAAAAGTGTTTGTGTTTCCAGACTATTTATTAATTCTAAAATTCAAAATTCAAAATAAATTGATAAAGCAGTGTTTTTCAGTTTTTTTATTAAATATATTTTTACGTATCGAGCAGGCAAATTGAGCAGCCAAAATATTTACCTCTGTTCTGGAGAGTGCGGGGCACAGCAAGCTTGATGTCGTCATAATCAAGGCAAGAAGTATAAGACATTTGTGTCCAAATCGTGTACATATTCTGTGAAAATTATTTTTTTCAACTGATTGTCCGTTCTTTTTGGCAAAATAGACAAAAAAACGTAGTGGGAACAACAATAATATAGCATTTATTCAGTCTGTCGGGGGAAAATAATACGATTACAGGAAGCACCAGTTAATTTGCTTCCTCTGAACTTGTCTTGGTTTGGTGTTAATTGATACAATTAATTGCTAAAGCACCTTGCTACAATCTTCTGGCAGTTCTTTGGCAACATAATAGCATACAAAGTCAGAATGTAACACAGTTGGATATTAAAACCATTTATTTACACAGTTTACATGTAGTTATTTGTAGTCAGATATCATATGGTCTGAAAAGTCTGCTGAGAAGTCTGGAAATTTGAGTCAGGAAGTGCAGGGAATTTTGCAGTGGAATATATAGGAACCCTTATTTAAGCAAAATACCAAATATTTTATAGTTGTGGCCCTAATATATGAAGGACTGCAAGTAGTTGTATTTTCATCATTATTAAATCTGCCAGTTTTTTTTCTTGATTCATCACTGTGGTATAATGTATTGTTTTGTCCCATCAGCAGTCTAAAACCCAAATGCAATCTGTTTACAATATATATATATATAATATATATATATATAACAGTAAGAAAGCAGCAAATCCGCACATTTAAGACGACCACACATTCATTTATTTGTGGCAGCCTGCCACAATCAAAACATCTGCTGCCGCGTTTAGATATTCTGTTGTTGGAGGTGGACTGTTAATTAAAAGCACTATTGGATTATATATACTGTTCAGTTATTCATTGCAACACACTTGCGGAGAGCAGAGCATACTCGAGGCACAAACAGAGTAGCAGAACACCAGGTGTAGTGAAAGTGCATGGTTGATTGTGCTAGGTCTATAAGTTTGCATTCACTCACCTCTACAGCAGCTCCTCCTCTCATTCACTGATCTGCTCTGCACCCCACTCCACCACACCCCAATCATATAAAAACTGATACTGCTACAACAAAAAAATGAAGGCTTTAGGCTACATTTTTAGGCAGCAGGCTTTACTTGTCAAATAAACAATATTGTGAAATTACTTGTTTATTTTAATATTTAGATCTATATCCCAAAAGGAAGACCAACACATCCAATAGTTCGGTGCATCAAAAACAACCCAAATACAAATAAAAATATATACACTCTTCAGATGGATTATTGCCCAACTCTGGCAAGACATTTACATGGAGGATGACTGGCACTTATGTTTTAATCTTTGCTAATTAACTCGGAGACAATAATTGCCTCCATATTCATATGAAGATTTACTCCATATTGTCATTGTATTTTAATATCAGATTCTGTTGTCTCTCTGCAGGAGCTCACACAACCCTGCACACAGAGTATGGGATGCCCTCCAGTCATTCCCAGCTTATGTGGTTCTTTGTTGTTTACTTCTTTCTTTTCCTTTATTTAAGGTGAGCTTGTTTCTTCCTGGTGTTTGGGAGGTTTAAGGGCAGAAAATTGCAGCTGTGAAATTCATAGAAGGGCAACAGCTTTCTTAAGTTTTATGTCCACAAACTTATCAAATACAGTTATTTATTTCTACAAGATGGATATATATTTTGTATTTAAACGGGAGCTAGATCTAAATAAAAGTTTAGTTTAAGTGTTGTGTTTTCTTCTAAAATGATAAAGCGGAGGAAATACTTCCTGCACATCCTCTAGCAATGCTAAATAATTGTATGCATCAGTAATTGATGACTTCATATGTATTAAATGTATGTCAGTAGCACATTTTGTGATTATCACTCATCAGAAGCTTTCTCTCCATCTTCACATACGGTGGGTGTCATGGTGTGAACTCAGGCTGATGTCTCTTTTCAGAATGCATCAAACGAACAATGCTCGATGTGTGGATCTGCTGTGGAGACACATACTGTCCATCATCCTGTTGGGCATGGCCTTATCAGTCTCATACAGCAGGTAAGACTTCATTGTCAGTTAATCTGCATGTTATTTCCTTGTCTAGAAAATGTCAGAAGATGTAGAAAATGTTTCATGTTTAGTCTGCCCTAAACCAAAAGAAATTCCGTTACAAAAAAACGGAAAATACTAATTTAACAATTGATGGATTATCCAAATTTTTTTACTTACTGGTTACCAACGTGTGGGTCCCAATCTCCACTTGGGGCCTTCTTTATGTAGGGGGTGTAACAAAACTTTTTCATGAATGTGCAGTTGTTCTGTATGACAGTATTTCATTAATTTTTGTGGAGAAAACTTAATCAAACTGTTATTTTAAATGTTTAAATTATTTTTCAAAATATGACCATAACAAAAAAATCTAAAGGGAAAAGGGCACAGTGAAGACCTAAATTTAAGAGCCTTTATGTCCTGCTTTAGAAAAGTTCACAGTTTAAACAACCAGCGTTAATAGGACAATAACCAAGCGTCAGAGGGAAGACAAGCTGATTTTGTCAAGAAAAGAAGCCTGTTTGGTATAAAAATGAAAAATACATAATGCATAAAGAAAATACCAGGAAAATTCATCTCCGGTGTAATATTCACAGGAAAAATTTGGTCAGTATTCATGAAAATTGCTCAATTTACATAAATGTCTTGAAATGATTACAGTGTCTATTTGGGTTTTCAACATTTTTTACTGATGATTAATCTGTCAATTATTTTCTCTATTAATTTGTTTTTAGTTCTATAAAATGTCAGAAAATTCTGAAAAATGTTGATCAGTGTTCCGCAAAGCTTCACATGATGTTCTCTAATGTATAATTTAGTTTACCGTCATAAAGAGGGGAAAAAAATCACATTAAAGAAGCTGAAATCACAGATTTTTTTTTTCTCTCAAAAAATACCCAATTAACAATCAAATCAGTGAGAATGAATTTGATAGTTTAAAACTGACCAATTAATCGTTGCGGCTCTGTCTGGATTAATTATACAGTTGATCACACTTTTTCTGGACTGTTACTGTTATTCGTTAAATATAATATAAAATGTCCATAAAAGAGCCGGGTGTCATTAGTTTAGACAGTGACAGAAAAAGTGTCTCTTAAAAAAGTCAGGTACCACCGGATTGTTTGACCGATTGTGTCAGCTTTCAAAAAATATAAGGCTCACTCAATGATGGCATCACTGAGCTTTTCCAATAACGGTGTGCTCAGTGCAGGTAGACAAAAACATTTAGAATATTTTTCGGCTGACCAGTCTGCTCACACTGTCACAACAAAAGATAAATTGGCCAAATTGTGCTTTTTCATGTCCATTTTTGGCTGCTCCAAATTTGATACAATTTAAAGTGCATCCTGCTGGAATTATTATAGTGAAGGACTTCAGGCACAGTTTGTATTTTTAAACATCGTTTTTCTCTCTCTCATCCTCAGGGTCTACCTGTTGTATCACACCTGGAGCCAGGTTTTCTACGGCGGCGTGGCCGGTAGTACAATTGGCATAATCTGGTTCTTCTTCACACAAGAGGTGCTGACACCATTATTCCCCAAAATAGCAGCGTGGTAAGTAGCGCTCTCATTTCTCCGCCTCCTCCTCGTGTCACAGGGGAAGACGGCTCGTCCTCAGCCTGAATAAGTGGATAAAATCACTCAATTGTGGCTACTCTGATCATTTTTTCTGTCAACGTTTTCACAACTTACAGGCCAATATCAGAGTACTTCCTGGTGCGAGATACAAGTCTGATTCCCAACATCTTATGGTTTGAGTATACAGTGACCAGATCAGAGGCAAGGTAGGTTGCTGTCCTGGACGTTCAGTATATCACCCACATTATTCACATCTATCCTCTCAGAGACTTGGTGACAAAGTGTGTACTCTCAGGACTAGCTGATGGACTGCTGTAGCTCAGGGGGTAACAGCTAAAATGCTAGCAAGCAGGGAACATGCAAGCACTGGTGATTTACAAAAGGCTGTCTGAGCTGACTGTTCATCACTGAATTTCATAGAGAGTTATGCAGGAGAGAGAAATAACTCACCTACATGCTTGATTCCTAACTTCCTAACTAAAAGTTCTGCTCCGTCAAGATCGTTTGAGGTCTCCAGACTAACTTTTTACATCGTTTGTACCGGGGCGCCTAACTTTGGTGCATCCAGAATTTTTCACTGTGCTTTTTGGTGCTGCAATTATACATTTTAAGCATTACCTTTTCTGTCAGTTCCCACACATATTGGTTATTTTTAAACTAAAAATGTAACGTTACACAGAAGTTATGGTTCGGTTACTACCCCATTTTAGGAGAAATGATTTGGTGCTATTTTGGTACGGGGGTGTTACAGACAGAAAAAAAAAATCCTCCTGCTGTGGACTGAGGTAGCATTTTGCCCACTGGCAATTTTGGAGAATTTTTATTATAAAAATAGGTAACATTTTAAACACTGAAGTTTTGCGCTGTACGAACAGTGAACAAACACTTTCCCAAAAGACAGCAGGTCACAGCAGGCTATAAAACTGAAAAGCTTCTCATATGATATGTAAAAGAAAGTACAAAATACATGTATTTTTTTTACAACTAACCTAATGCACAGTTTTTTTTTAAGTTATTTTTTTAGTCAGTTCCACCTTGGTTATATGCCAGTGATAATGCCAATTTCTTCTGGATTTTTTTCCGTTCTTCTTTTACATCTAAAGGCTGTTTGAAAGCAGCGCTGATACAGGGTTGGGCTGCGGGTTATTTTTTTCCCACCATGGTGATCAGCGCATTTGGTTGATGCTTTTGAATGGTCGTAAGCATGTTGGATGTGTTTCCATTCACTTACCAAACAATGGCGAGCAACGCTGACGCACCATCTGTAATCATCTCATTGGCGCTCACCATTATGCGACTGACTCACGCGCCGATTTGCTTGTTGTTCTATCTGCATGGCGTCGGACTGTGGCTTAAATAAGCGGGCGGAACTTGCGAAAGTGAACTTTGGTTTCACAGCATTAATGTAATAAATGTCAGGTGCAGCGGAGCGACCAATGGAAATGTTTACAGATTTTTAGTGGACTCTGGTTTGTGATGTTTTGCTAAGTTGAAGTTTGGTTGCACTTTACACAAAAGAACGGTGTAGATTTACATTGTCCCTTACTGTACGCAGCAATACCGTTGAGACCAAATGAATTGAATTTCTGTCTTCTGTCTTTTATCTGTTTTGTGACTCAATTCTTTGTTGTTTTCTGTTTTTTTCTTCAAGGAACAGACAACGAAAGCTTGGAACAAAACTTCAGTGATCGACACAGTTCTTCTGTGAAGCTGAGTTTAGGCCCACACACACATATACATGCACGCACTCATGTACACACACACACAAATGCTCACTCGACAAAAACACACTGGAGATCCATCTTTTGGACTGACGTGGTTGCAAGGAGTAAAGGGCAAAAACCGTTTACAGGCGGCGAAAGAGTGCCTGGACCTGTCCCGGAGCCTACAGCCTGAGCAAGTCCGTCCACACGCCTCTCCTTCTTGTACAGCTTGCCCAAAATGCTCTTCAATGCATGCAAGACTGTGCAAGAGGCATACTATTTAATGATAGATTAATATATATATTTTAACAATAAACGCACGCTGACAGTAACAGTGTACTGTAAGAAATAGGAGGAGCCTAAAAAGGAAAGGCTTTGGTCAAGTTTCAAACAAATCGGTGAGCGTCATTGCAGCATGTATTTAGTGATTCCTTTTTTTAAATATTCGGATGGATAGCTGGTGGGACCGGGTGGGGAGGGGGGGGTTGGTTATGGCTAGGTTGGGGGTATGTGGAATTAACCATTTTTCATTGTTATATAATAGAAAATGAACAATTTCTAAAATTGGTTATGATGTAATATAAAAGAAAATTTGCACTTTGTGAAATTTACAAGTTAAAAAAAAAAAGACGACTAACACTAGTTAAATGTTAAGACCCTTCCCCTCTTTTCCCTCATCAGTCTTTGCTTTGTGTCTATGACTGTCAGTCCTAATATATTAGACTCCAAAGCTGATCTGCAAGCAGTGTAAATTTAATCTGTACTATTGAGCATCGAGGTTGTGCTTTCTGTTCATATCCACGTTTGAGGATAATGAGACTGAATCACAGCAGCCGGTTTCAGTTCTTTTCGTTGTCGAGCACACTTTGGACTGAGGTGGTGTTTTCTTAATGCCTCACACACAGTAGCAGCCTGGGAACAGGATTCTGGGAATCAGTTTTTTTTTTAAAAATTCATTCAGTTTCTTATCATGTTTTCTGGTGTTGCAGAGAACTGTTTTCTTTTTACCCGCATTTCCAAGATAACATTCCATATCATTTAGTGAGAAAACATACAAAAAGACTGCTGAGGGGATATGTTTTCTTTTTTGTATTATTTTTGAAGAAAGGAGAAAAAAAACAAAAAAACGCCTCAGGTCAGTCGTAGCATGTGATAATGCTTAATTCCTCACAGCCCATGGCAGCTACTGTTGTCAGCTGCCATGTGGGGATCTGAAGCTGATTTAAAACTGTCATATCATTAGCTCCACAAAGGGAAGTAGTTCTCTTAGAGTTTGATTTTTTTTCCATGTGTAACCTATATCAGGCTGAATAAAAATGTGTTTATGTACAAGAGGTGGATCAAGCGTCGTGCATTGGCATGTTTTTGAATTCAGAATGCTTTGTAGTGTGTTTGCTTTTTGCTGCAAATGTGGCACTTGATTTAGTCTGATTAACTTATCGTCTACGTGCTGTTTTCCACTGATGTGCATAAGTCAGTGTTGTGTCTGATGGCAGCTGGGCTGTTGTCCCACAGTCTGTCAGTTTACCTGTCCAGGTGCATCAATGACAACATTACAGCCCTTTTGGAATATAGCAGTGATGCATTGTTAGCATACTGATGCTAAGCAGGTTTAATGTTTACCATCTGAGGTTGGTGTGATTGCATACTAACATGTGATAAGTAGCACTATGGGTAGCATCAGTTTTTAAGGTATTTGGTCCTAAGTCAGTGTTGGACAGTTTTAAAGGTCCCATATTCTGCTCTTTTTTTTAGGTTCAAGCTTTTATTTAGGGTTTCTCGCAAACTTGTTTACATGCTTAAATGTTCAAAAACGCATTACTCTCACACTGCCTTTGTCTTAAATGCTGCTTTTTAGAGCCTGTCTCTGTAAGCCTCCTTTCTAAAAAGCCCAGTCTGCTCTGATTGGTCACTGTTTCTGGGATATCCTCATCTGTGCTCTTTGCGTCTCTACATTGTTATTGCGGTTGGGGAAACTACAGTAACAGTACTGTAGCTGCATTTTCTATTTTTATAGATCTATCTTTTCACTGGAATTGCATTGCAAGGCAACTGCATGTTTACTTCCTGTCAGCTGATGGTGTTAACATACACTGCAAAACATTACAACAGGAAACACAAAGGGACCCATTTAGCATGTTTATGTTTTAAGTTTAAAGCAGTCTTTATAGCAAAGTTGTGACATCACAAATTCACGTAAGTTCTGACGGCTTGTTTAAAGGTTCTGAATACGGACTGTGCATTTCTGTGTGGAATGAGCTTTTTGATACTTTGACAATTTTTATAAAGCCCCTTTACTTGCTTTATATTAAAAAAGAAATGGAAATCTGACTTTTTACAGAGTGGTACCTAAAAATTTCGACTTGATAACAGCGCTAGAGGGAATGTTAGCAATCACTGAAGCAGTTACACTGCATCCAGTGAGGGGCAAATTTCATGACGAGTCATCCAATAGTTGTTGAGACATGTAACGCATAACTACAAACGTCAAAGTGAAGGTGGCACGAGTGGAAAAGTAAGGGGATCGCCAAATCCATTCTCTGGGAACCAGGAATGTCTGAAAAAAATTTCATGGCAACACATCCAATAGTAGTTGAAATAGATCGGGAACAAAGTGTTGGAGCAATACTGCTTGCATGACTAGAACTATGCAACTGTTGGGTGTAGATTGTATATTATAACTAGAAATTGATCACAAAATACAGCATGTGATGTGATACTTGGAGTACAATACAAATTTGCTGATGTATTCCAAGGTAGTCAGCAGTCATACCTAGCCAGACAATGAAACAATGACGACAAAGCTGCAGAGCCCTTTTTTCCCAAAAGAGACAAATTGATGCTTTATTTGCCAGAGACAGAAGCATTAAATATGTATTCGGACACTCAGCTGGCACATGCAGGTGACAAATGAAAAATAACCCTCTGTTCCAGTCAAACAATGAACAAGCTCCTTGTCTAGTGAAGGCAGCGTCGTGCATTTCTCTCTGTGCACTCTATTCCCCAATGCAACTGCTGAATAGTGCTGGAGAAAACACTTCAGGCCTTTCCTAAAGAAACATCTGCCCTATTTAAACGACCCATTCCATTTTTGATTCACTTTTCAGGTCTAACCTCAGGCTATCCCCAAACACCCGTCGGGAACAAGTGTAGCCTAGATAAAAAGTGATGAAGACCTCAACCTATTTCTGTTTCTCGGAGCTATTTTCTCTGACCTGCAGTGTTTGGATGAGCAGTGAGCACTTGTGTAGAAATCTTTTTTAGGAAGTGATGGTTCACCTCCCTCTATAGTTTTGTCTTTACTAAGGAGATGTGTATTTCTGCCATCTCGTCTGGTGTCAGTTATAAAAGGTTAAGGCCAGACATCATCATGCGTGTAGATATGGTGTGTTATACATTTAATTTCCAACACGTGCTAAGCTGTCCCATCCTGGGACACTTAGTCCACTGAAATCTAAAACATAAAAGGACTGACCTCCACTGGATGAAGATTGTTATTGCAATGTTTAGCTTAATAAAAGGCAGCGGATACGTCTTTGTGAGGTGTTAGTGGAAATGGCAAATTAAAGGAATACTTCACACCCCAAATGACTATTGGTACATGAATGACCACACATCCTGTGTCAGACTGAATTTATGAAGAAACTTTTTTTTCTTGCTTTTCCACAGCAACTAAATTTCAAAAACGGAGAAAATTCATGATGAATAGAATTATATCAACATAATTCACTGAATTTAGGATGGATACAAGGCTCCATGTGAGGTAGTTTAAGGAATACTTCACCCACAAAATGGCTATTGTTATGTCAGTTAGTCATGAGGTGTTACCTTGAATAATGAAAGAAACGTAGCTTTTCTTGCATGCCTCCGTTGAAGACGGCGAATTGATTTATTGATGGATTGGAGCCCACATTTAAAATTAGCATCATCCCTATTACATACATTTTTCTGAGTTTTCTCAGTTTTTGGATTCCTCTTTTACTGTGGGGGCACAGAAAAATAATTTTAGCACAGGGTGGGTAATTGAAATACAAATGGTCATTTGGAGTTCACATTTGAACACATCACGGTCATTCAGGGAAAAATAAAGGTCCATTTAATCAAGTACTACACTTACTCTTGCTTTACTTGTGTGCTTTAATTTCGTATTGCATCCACAACATTTTAGGAAATATCGTACTCTGCTCCATTGCATTTGCCAGACGGCTGTGGTGAGAAGTTAGTTCACAGATAAAGATTTTGCTCGAGTTAAGATGTGATGAGCTCGTACAAACTGTGAGATGAATCGCTATAGTTCAAGTTAACACGTTTTTGACCCTGTTGATTGTGTTGAGCACCATCTGCAGATATAATAAAATGCTGCGTACACATTATTGTACTAATAACTTAAAGGCACTGAAGATTTGTTTTCTCAATCAGACTGAGAATAACAAGGCCCACGGCCCACACGGTCTCACTTACTATGTTTCCATTAGTGCATAATCATCTCAAAACTAAAAATCTTTTTGCTTTTCTCACCTGAGACGTTTATATCTACTGTACTTATCGAGAGGGTCCTCTTCCATAGATCTTCCATAATCCGCCACGACAGTCGTGCAGAAAATCAAACATTAAATGGGGCTGTTTACATTTTCGTATTTGCTAACTCACTGCTAGATGACACAAAATCCTGCGCACTGGACCTTTAATAGACAGTACCTAAGGATGTTTTTTTTTTCTAAAATTGATCTCTGATTGTTGCTTATTTAGTCATAAAAATTTAAATGTCTAGTGTGTAGGATTAAATGGCCTCCAGCAGTGAGGTTACAGATTGTATGTTGCAGACCTACGGTCGCTGACACAAAAATGCAAAAAAAATGAAAACACGAATGGCTCTGTCTAAAGCCAGTGTTCACCAGTGTTTGTTCTTTCTGGGCTACTGTAGAAACAACATGGCGGGCTCTGTGGAAGAGAACCAGCATTAATGTGTTAGTTGCAATGCGATAAAGTTTGTAATAAACGCGTTAATTTTTTGAATTCACATTAATCGCAGGCTGGCTTTCCTGTCTTTAAGAGGCTGCACTGGGCTGAGTTTTAAAGCTTGTCATGTCAACCTAGCTTCTCAATAAGTTAGGCTAAATTTTGGTGATGGTAAAACAGCATGGCCATTTCACAGGGGTCCTCTGACTTCAAGATATCTGAATAAAAGTGGTTTCTATGGATACCCACGAGTCTCCCCTTTACAGACATGCCCACTTTTTACTAGTCCCATGCATTTTTTTGCCGTCCTTTGATTCCTAATCAACACAATCAAGAATTATTGACTTCATAAGTGTTTTGTAATGCAAAATAATGGAAATGAAAACATGCGATTAATTGTAATTCACAATTCTTGAAGTTCTTCGAGTTATCGCGATTTTGAAAAGTTCATTATTTGACAGCCCCAGTTTTATGTTTTAGAGAAATACTTTAAAGTGGTTTTAAGGGTGAAAATCTAAAATGTAGAACCACCCACCTTTCAAATTTAAAAGAGGACTGGAGCATCAGTTCCAATTAAATACAGAATAACACCAGCCTTCATTTTCTCTACAATTGTGAGGACATTTTTCATTTGAGATGAACATTTTTCACCTACTGAATGATGTTCACTTTAATTTGTTCCACAGGGAACAAATTAAATCAGGTATCAAACAGCAACTCCAGTTTGATTAACAAGCTGCTTTGGAGCAGCAACTCTTCCACAGCGGACTTGTTTATATGGATCTTGTGGACGATGTTAATCACTTAGTAGTTGGCTGAGATACATAAATGTTACAGACCAAGCTGGCCTCTAGATGTGCAAATGAGACCAACAGTCCAGAAATACTGACATGTGAGATGATGTAGTATTTTGTTGCGAGTACCATCTGAACACAAATCAGTGGATTTGAATTAAAAGTGTTTAACAAGCAATTTTGGATGAAAAGTAAACACATCAAGTAAAAGATCTTGAGGGGATTTATTGCATGGAGTAAACAACTTATTTGTATTTGTTGAGTCCCCCAGTTTGGGTCTGCTCTCCTGTAAAGCTCGGCCAAACCGGCTTCAAAAATCCTGGATTCCAGTCCTCGAAATGCACTTTTGAGGAGGACTGCCTCAACATTTACCACAACAAACGCTGGAGATGTCTGTCTAATTTAGAATTTTTTGTGCGATTTGTTTTTTCTTTCTAACTGGCAAAGTCAGGTTTCTGCCAGCAGACGTTGGCAAGAATTTCACAGTGTAATCTCACAGGAGAGATCGGCAACAGCTTTGAGGGTTCACGCTTCGAAATGGAAGCTGCTCCAGCGTCTTTGCTCAAATCTGATGTCAAGAAATTTTCTGTGTCAGGCTCGATTATCACTCTCTTATTGTATATCCATGAGCATTGCTTTGAGAGGATATTAATGAGAATGAGAAATATGACATTTCCTGCAGTAAAGTAATATTTGACTCTTTTCAGACACTCAGCTATACCTCCAACTGCATTACCTGTTATAATTTATAGGATGATGGTCATTAAATCACATCAGCTCAGATCTTTTCTCTATATATTAGAAATATGAGTCAAGTCAAACTGACCGAGTCCTTCACTGTATATGTGTTTGTATGGTTTACACTAAGTGACTCCACTGTTGAGCTGGTACCACTAGATGGCGCCCATCATACATCTATAGCACTGCAATAAGACAAACAGAGTTGTTTAATACCTATCACACATGAGTACAGTGCAGGCTCACTGTAACTCAGAGTTGGGACCGAGTCATTGTTTCACAAGTCCCAACTAACTCTCAAGTCTTTGCACTCAAGTCCCAAGTCAAGACTAACAAGTCCCAAGTCAAGTCTTGAGTCCTGAATGTCTCAGAATCTGCTTTTCACTATTCGTGATGCCATTTTAACAACAGAATAGTGGTAGCCTATATTGAATTTAACAAAATGTATGGTTTTTTTTTTTGCAAATGTTATTGAACTTAATCATAAAATAAGTAGTAAATAGGACTTTAACCAGTACCACAACAGAAAGGCTTTTGTATGTTTCAGTCCCATTTTGTTTTGTATAATGTATATGCTATAAAACTGTAGAATACTTTGACCTCCTATCAACCAGACTTTTTCATCTTTCATCAAGTACAAGTCATAGTGCAAGTCTTTTTTTTTTTTTTAATTTAGCCATCAAATTTGGGACTTATTTTGTTGAATCTAAAATAATCAAATTTGTGACTTTAGTGTGAATGGAGTCCAAGTCATGTGACTCGAGTTCACACGTCTGGTGTAACTCAAACCAAACAAAGCACCATCAACATGGGTGTGGCTCTCTGTGAGCTTCTTTAAATTGCTTTTAAGCTGCAATATCTGCTTTAAATATGTGTTGTACTTTAACTGGATGGGGCCATGTCTTGCATCCAATATGTCATGCCTAAAAAATCCCCAGCATGCTGTGCAGTTTTCAAAAACAATCCTTTAGAAAAGCAGTCTGAGCATGTTTGCATGTTTATGAAAAGGAACCTTTTATACTTGGTTTATGTGGTTATTTTGCTCTAGTTTGAACTGAACAGAATGTTTATTATAACCCCAGTTTCTTTTTACAACACACTCAACCAGTCTGTTAAAATGTCCATTGGTGTTTCAAATTTTTCAACTAAGACTGAATATTGCCACGGTGTGCAAAGTTTTCTGATCCCAAACCGTTTAAACTAATGTTGAATCTGCCACATTAAAGGAGCATCTTTTATTTCACTTCAAAGGAGAAAAAATAATGCTGACTGTTGAAAGTGCACTTTTACTGGAAATGGAAACCTCAATTGTTTGTCGGAGGATCATCATTTCAAAAACTGTTTGTTCAGTTTAAAAAAAAGAACTTGTGGTGGCTTAGTGGATAGAGCGGCGCCCCATATACAGAGGATGTATCCTCGCCGCAGCAGCCCGGGGTTCGATTCAAGCGTCTGCCCTTTGCTGCATGTCGCCCCCCCCCCCCTTCACACTTAAACTGTCCTATCAGATAAAGGCAATGAAAACCCCAAAAAATAATCTTAAAAAAAAAGAACTTGTAAAAGTATATTAATTTCAAATTTTCGTACTTTATATATATATATATATATATATATATATATATATATATATATATTTCAAGTTATTTGATTTAACTCAATGATAATAAATGCTAATAATAATAAATGCTCATATTTACATATTTTACATATTTTCCCAACATGTCTTAGGAATCAGTAAATTGCTTTTCCTGTCAGAATTAAAAATCATTATAAGTTATTGACAGGAAAGTGAACTGGGATCAAGGTAGGATAATTTAAAATTTAGCTTAAAATGTATGTATTTCAAGTTATTTGAAAACATTCAGAGGATGCCCAACACCACCAGCAAAAATACTAAATAATAGAGAAGGATGGATTTTAATGTGAAATACTTCCACTGACTTCCTCCAGTTTAACCTTATAACCCTCAATAAATGACACGGCAACTTATTCATATCAAGTATTTCAGTGCATCTCAAAAATGGAAGTATGAGGAATTAAATACAGCAGATTCAGCCCATATCTTCTTATTGGGTCTTGCATGTCTTTTGATCCATAAGCAGTGCAGATTTTACACTCCTGAGCAGCCTAAAACAGATTTATGCTCAGTAGCCCTCCAACAGTGGAAAGATGACCACTTTGTTTTTGTGAGTCTATCTTTGTAGGGATCCCTTCCATAATGTTATCAGACATTTATAATAACAATGTGAGCCTGTCAGTGGCAAAAACAAGCACTTTTAGTGGGTATGAGGGAACAAATGCCCAGGGTGGTTACATTGCAGCATGCTTTGCTACTGCTGGCTGCAGCGCTCTGGATCAATTCCAAAACTTGTTTCCTTAAGTCACTAAGGTCCAAAAACATGGAAAATAGGGTCTAGGCTGAAATATATTGTCTCTGCCAACTTCTCTTGAAACACTGAGGAGTCTGTGATAATTAGTGTCTGAAGAACCACTATCCTCCTCTGAAACATGCAAACATGTTTGTGCAGATAACACCATTGTTTCAACAAATGTATGAACGGTGGCATAAGGCGCATTCAAACTGCCGCCTTCACATTTCTTTTTTTGTCCCTTGATTGGAAACATAAAACACAAACAACCTGCCTTATCTTAAATTTAACCACAAATGTTTAAAAGCATAATTAGCCTACACACTTCCCTGCTGCGATTCTTTTTTTCTCTTTTTCTCATAATTCAAATCTTTTGGGAGTAAAATGGGTTGTGTTCATGAGCCAAATGATTGTCTTAATCTGATCCAAAATCCTAAAGCAGCTCACTGAGCCTGTTGCTCTACTCATATTTGTTAGAAAATGTGAAAAACAAACCTTCCCTTGTGCCACCTCTATATTTGATGTAATTTGCAAAAAGTGAAATCATCAGGTGTCCTGGCAGGAGACAAGAGTTCTGAGTCAGTGAAGTTCTACTCGGTTATGTGTTAGTTGTACTTTTTGAAGTAAAGTTTTCTGCACACAAGTAGATTCTTGCTGAACTCAACAGATTCAGAAGCTGCAGGCGGCAACAACTCAAGCTGACTGACTGCAGCACAAAAAACAGGGAAGAAACAAAGACAAACAAAATGCTCCCGTTCACCTGAGAACTGGAAAAAAGCAAATCAAATGGTATTAAACCAAAAGCTTTTACCACACTATTAGATGAATTATCCTAAAGGTTTGTACAAACATTAATCTCTGATGTGAAATATGAGAAACTAAACCTGATCTTGGAAAATACTTGAAACAAACTTATACTAAACATGGGTGTATTGAGACAATGGGCCCCTGGGCACAGACCTGCAGAGGGCCCCACCATCTTGCCTATATAGGTACAAGACATGCAGCCTCTTGCATGTTTTGCTCGTTGTTTGGCCTTTTTTGTTGCTGTTTTGCATCTCTTTGTAGTCATTAAGCATCACTTTGTAGTTTTGTGTCCCTTTGTGGTATTTTTTGTAGTGTTTGTTTTTGACCCTTTTTTGTAGTCATTTTGAATCTGTCTGTAGTTGCTTTGCTTCTCTTTGGCGTCTCTCTGGTTGTCTTGACCCTGAGCAAAATTGCTGCGAGTCTCTTTGCAGTTGTTTTGCATCTCTTTGTAGCTGCTTTGCATGTTTTTGTTGTCGTTTTGCATCTTTTTGTAGTCATTTTGAATCTCTTTGTAGTTGTTTTCCTGTTTTCGTAGTTAGTTTTTAACTCTTTGTAGTTGTTTTGCCCCTTTTCGTAGTTGTTGTGACTCACTTTGTGTCTCTTTGCAGCTCTTTTGCATCTCTTTGTAGTTATTTTGAATCTCTTTGTAGCTGCTCTGCATGTCTTTGCAGTCATTTTGCATGTTTTTGTAGTCATTTTGATTCTCCTTATAGTTACTTAACCTCTTTTGTAGTCATTTTGTGACTCGTGGTTGTTTTGTCCCTTTTTGCAGGTGTTTTGCATCTCTTTATAGGCATTTTGTCTCATTGTCTGTGTTTTACATTTTCTTCATGTAAACAAATTTTGAGTCTCTTCTTGTCGGCACGTGTAAAGGCCAGGGGGCCACTGACACTTTGGACCTGGCCCAATAGGCCCATTCTTTCCAGGGATTGGATTGTCACGAAAAGTTTGTACAGGCATTCATCTTTAAATTAGAATTATTTAAAACCTAACTTGATCTTAAAAAAAAAAAAAAACTTGAATAAAACTGAAAACAGACTATTTTAAATAGGTAGTGACTATAGCTCTGAGATGAATATAATAAGAACAGTTTTTCATTCTCAAATGTTGTGAAGAAGTATAATGTAACATAAAATAGAAATACTCAACTTGAAAGATTAACACAAGTATAGTACCTAAATAAATGTATTTGCTTTCCAACACTTAATATTTAGATAAAAAGCACCAAGTTTGATAATACATGATACATGGATAGAAGTTATTATCACTTTGACTGTGACATCATTTCGGGTGATTGTGAAAAGCCCTCAGTGCCTTCACTTTACTGCTGTCCGTCTTTGTTTTTCCACAGTCTCTCCACTTGGGGGCAACACACACTGACCTTAAGTCAGTTTTATAGAGAGTAGAAGTTCCCTCCTGACTGGGGTTGGTTCAAGGACAAAACAGACATTTAGAGGACAAACATCACTGGGAGACAAATTGTGGGAGTTTTTTGTTTAATTGTGTAGTAATAGCCATTTAAAGTCACTTAACATGTTTTTCTGTCCTTAAAGTTGACATGTAAAGGCTGGTTTAAGCCTACGAACATTTGTTCATTGATACCTCCATTTCATTTTTGTTATAGTCGAGAACTGCAAGATGTTTTTAAAGCTCTGATTGCTGAGATTTTTTTTTTTTTTTTTTAGTTCAGGCCTCTCACCTCCACAAGTTTACTCTTTATTTAGATACTGAGAGAAGAGTGAGGGAAAACAGTAGACAGAGTCTCTGTCAGGTCCTGATCCAAGGCCAGCTGGTGAACACGTGGTTCTATTTATACACAATATGGAGCTTATGTTGCACAAATTTTAATATTGCAGAGGATAAACAAACGCTACTCATAAACAGCTCTCAAGCTGCAAGCTGTGGCCTGGCACTATTTATACCAAATATTGTACCCATGAAACACAACATCTGCTTCTGTACACCTGCTTCTGTACAATCCCTCGCTGTCTCATTCAGCTTCAGAAGGATCTAATTGCCACAAGTTGTACTCTAATTTATGAATCACTCTCACATCCCAGATCGTCCTCTCAGAGAAAGATCAGTTGGACTATCATGCTGCAGATGGGGGTAAAATCTGCACTGCAGAAGGATTAAGCCAATAATTAAGACACTTCTTTAATGCCGTGCAGCCCACTTCACCTGAGCGAAGCAGTGATAATAAGTAATAGTTATAGAACTTGTGTCCTATGAGCAACTTAATAATGTACCCACAATTGAATGGTTAATGTTTAACATTACAACCCTTTTCTTAAGCAGTCGTAAGCAGTATAAAGACCTTAAATAAATGGTTTATAAAAACAACTGTAATGCAGTTGTAATCTGATATAAGTGTTTATTTATGTAGCTGCCCACCAGCGTTATTTAAGTTTTAATGTTAAGCATTTAACAGTGGTCACGTTTCACAGTTATGTTTTTGCTTCTGTGTATAGTGCAGCGAAACAATTTAATATTGTTGTGATCAGAAGTCAGTTAATAACAATTTGCACACACAATCTGATTCCAGGCTACGCCGGGCACAAGTATTTTTCTTAAATAAAATGTTGAATCCAGTGCAGATATGGTGGATCCCGCCACCAACAGTTGAAACTATAATTAAACATTTTTACATACATCAGTATAATAAGAACTACTTAAAATGACAGAAACTATCTTAAGGGAAATTTTATTTGACATGTACATTGAGTTTTTAGTTTGGTGCATGTTCCATTTGCTAACATGGAGGGGGCGGGGTTTCTGACCTATACTGCAATCTTGGACAATCACAATGTGGCTGCCATACCGTTTATCTTTACAAACAGTCTATGTTTTTTAATCATAAGTCAGACAATAGAAGTTGCAATCTTAGTCTTACTTCAGGCTAATATTGAATCTAGTGCAAAAATGGCAGACCCCGCCACCAACAACAGAAACTATTCAATAAATACAGAACTTAACGCGTTGAATGGCTATTGCTGATTAAAAAATTGCATACCATGAGTGATACCATAAAATAAAGTGTGATTTAATTAAATGTAATTGAGGATGCTTTGCCATTATGTTTCAGTGAATAGAGAATTATATTAAATCTCTGGATAATTGCTCTTAAATTTCAGCCAGGCTGTTCCTGCCAACCTTTTTTTCTGATACATCTTATGTACTTTTTCTGTTTTTTTTTCCTTCGTGCTCTCTTTCTTTGCTTCCTCCCCCCTTTTCCAATTCTTCTCAGCTGTTTTCTCCAACCACACGCTTACCTCTCAGCAGCCCCAGGCCGCCACTTTCCTTCACCACCTAACCTTTTATTTCTTCAGCGTCTCTCAGCTTTTCACTCTCCTCTCTCCATTGATGCCTTTCCATATCACAACCAGACCTTTTGTCTTCTGCCCTCTCTGCTGCCCTGCACTCTCTCCTGGTTACCACAGCAGTAACTGTTTCAGGTGATGACCACTTTCTTGTAAAGAAACCTACACTTTTGCCACAGGGCAGAGATAAGGTGTTAAAAGGGCCAGGTAGCGAAAAATGTCTTGACTGAAATATCATATCACCTCCCTTAAAAAAGCAGAATAGGACAGCAGAGTTTTCACCTTAAAGAATATCATATAACCTTTAAATTATTCAATGCATATTTGATATAAGGAGCATGAACTAGCTGAAGTTGAAATTGTGAAATATAGGAACAGCACAGCAGTAAAAAAAGGTATTGGTTAAACTGTAACAGAAGTGACCATTTTTCTGTCTGTGCTTTTAATTGTGCTTTTTTTTTTTTTTCTTCTGATCATATTTGTAAGTGAAACAAAAAACCACCCACATTCCCATTTCCTGCAAGCGCTATCCTTTATTAATTTTCTATCAGATCGAGGATCACATTTGTGGAATTATTACATCCACGCTGCAAAAGAATATAAATCCCCCAATAAATAGAAATACAGACTTAAGACCGTTTTTATAAAATAAAGATGTTCCAATACTCCCACATACAAACAATCAATGCGCACGTGTTTTTGCTGTTGGCTTGGTGGGATGGAAATGTTGGTCTTCCAGCAAGCCAGTCGATTTTTGTCCACCACTTTGAAATATCTCAACAACTATTGGATGGATTGCCATTAAATTTTTGTACAGACATTTATGTTCCCCAGAAGATGAATCTGAATCGTTGGTGATCCCTTTTAGTTATTTTTTTCTTGCGCCATCATCGGGCTGAAATTTTATTCAGGATTTGTTTTTTTGATCAAAAACGAATGATATTCCCATCAGGCTCAGCTGTACTCTGTGTTTAGTGTTTATTAGTAAATGCTAGCACGCTAACAACCTAAAGTAAAATGGTGAATATGTAAACATTAAATTACGTACTTGCTTAAACCGTGTGCATCCTTAAAAAAAGTTCCTCTGGTGTCATTAGAGGCCAAAAACGTCTGTGCAAAAAAAACTGACAATATTATTTATATTAAATATTATTTTCCACTTTCACTGACTTAAAGTCCTAACTAACTACCAAATATTTGTTAATTTTCAGAATTTTTACCCTTTAAATGCCAGTTTGTTTAACCCTTTTTTCTTTTTTTCAGTGAAAAACTATCAAACTTTTTTATTTTAGAGGAGGAAAATGATTGCATCAAAAAACAGCTCTAAAAATATTATATTTGAATAATATTGTCCTCTTCCACTGAGTTAAACCTTTTGATCAACATCAGTGCTGAAAATAATTGCCAGATAATAATTATTTTTCCGAATTTTAACCCTTTAAATACCAATTTTTAACTTGATGTGTTTACATGACCAAAAAAAACCCCACAAGAAATGAATAGTTTTCACATACGAAATGCTATTTTTTTTTTTAAAATTTATATATATATTACAGTCTGGGATATCTCAATTATTAGCAACAACTTTGATGCATTTTTATTTTCTGTGCTGTGTCAGATTTAAACTTATTACCACAGAGTCCAAAAATGTCCCCTACTAAAACTAAATAAAATAGTATATATTACAATTATTTTCTTTAGTATATATTAGTATCAATTTTCATTGTCAGTGTGCTGACATTAGTGTTTAGCTCAGTGCACCACTTTTACAAAGTAAAATATTACAGAACTACTTGCACGGTTGTACACTCTTTGGTTTCTTTTGCTTTTGCTTTCAGCAATAACATCTTCTCTCTTTAATTTTTAAAAAATGTTTTCCTTCCTTTTCATGCTTTTTGCACTTAATCTGTAGGGTGTTAAGCTTTTTGTGCCTGTTTGTTGTGTGTTTGTCTTGTGTTACTTACTAAACTCAACTCAGCTCTCCTGAACCAGTAGGAGATCGGGCTCAGTATCACAGCCAGGAGCTGCAGGTGTTCCTGGGCCTCCTTTATCTTCATAATCCTCACAGTCTGAATGAAAAGCTTGTGATCCTCCTTAATGTTCTTGTGTGTTGTCACCTGTTTATACTTCTGCTCTGTCTTAATGGGGATGTTGATGTTCTTCTTGATATAGCCTCTCGTTATTGTACTGGGTTTGTCAGGGTCTTTTGACTCAAAAGTGATAAAGAAGAGTAAAGAATTTAGCAGCCAAAGAGCAATTCCCTCAGGAGCTGGTGGAGACCAAAAGTAGAGTGAATACTGGCTTTATGTACAGGTGGCAAAAAACACGACTTTAAAAGAATGATAAAGTTGCTTCTGTTATTTAGATTCCTTCCTGACAAGTGAGCATGACATGGTTGGAACCAAAGGATGCCTTAAATTGTCGTGTTTCATAAGATGCTACTATCTTTGTACTAACTTAAAAAATGAGTTCCACAGTTTCTTAAACTGATACTTTGCTTATTTTCAACCAGCTTTGTATTGTAACAATAATACAAGGCTATTTCTAGGCTTTTCAGAAACACATTTTAGTGTGCCGTTTAGCTGTACAGTGAGAGTTTGTGAACTGGAAGTGGGCACCATATTGTTTCCTGTACAGTGAAAACAGAGATTGAAAAAAGTGACATCAAACAGTACAATTAATCAGCGCTGATAAAATATAAACAAAGATTCTGTTGCTAAATTTTCTATTTCTTACCCCAAGTGTTTTCAGAAACATGTTTTAGTTTACCATTAAACTGTAATACAAGATCATTTATTACCACCCAGACGTTATTGTGTCAAACAGACAAGTTTGAATTACCTTACCCACCAGTGGGAGCATTTGTTGCTCTGCTGTGGCGCAGTGCATTCTGGTAGTTGTAGGTTTTCTATATTTTAAGCAAAAGTGAATGTAACCGTCCTTTTCCTAATTTTTTTCTGGTCATGTATGTGTCTTTCTACTGCATAGTTCAAGGACCAGTCCAGTTCAAGGACAGTAATGTCATCCTCCAATTATTTTTTAGGTGATCAGGGGGGTGCGCTAATTGTATCAGGGGCTCCTTGGTTGACCCTATGGGGCACCACTGCTATATGAATTTACAAGGCGACAATAGTCAGTGTTTGTTGACTGCTTGTTCTCGCTCCCCTCCAGTAGCCAAAAAACAGTTAATGCAGGTTTAGTTGAAATTTTTCTGTTCTTTTGGTGCTGTTTAATCTCCCATATTATTGTTCATTTTATTGATTCGTCTCCATGCACGCAGTCATTTTTCTTTCAGAACACATCTTCCTTGCAAGTTCACCTGTGCCACCAACTAAACCACATGCTGCTACTTTAATGCTTCACCCCAGGAGTGATTCTGATTCCTGTTTTAATTTTCTACTAAAAATATCAGTTTGGTCGAAGTCTTGGGCGTTCATTTAGTCAGACCACAGTTTTCTTTTGCATCATGCACTTAGAATCTTTCACTGCCTTTTTGCAAACTCCAGGCTGCTGTCTTCTGCCATCTGGCCACTCTCCCACACAGTCCAGATTTGTGAAGTGCTGCACTGACTGTTGTCTTTCCAGAAATTTCTCTTGTAGCAGCCAAGGAACGCTGTAGTTTACTTAAGACAGGTCCTTGGATCTTTGTCACCTCCACAACCGGGGTCCATTGTTGCCTGTCGCTTGATTTGTGGTTGGACGTCCAGCTCTTGGAGGGAAGCTTTACTCTGGCCGCTTCCATAATCTCTGTGCTCTCATGAGGCCACTACATATTCCAAGGTAATAACTTCAATTCAGCCTAAATAAAATGAAGAAAATGCAGTAAATGCAAATACAGACACAGTACTGGTCTTCTGATGTATGATGTAACTGGTGTAGGACATGGTTTTCTGTGATTTTATGCAGTACTTCTGAATATTGCACTGAGTTAAGACAGTAAGTTATTCATGAGGAGCTCCTTGTCATGCTTTGTGTTTAACTGATGGAATGTGTCATCAAGTGTGCAGTGATGGACAGCAGGGATCCGTTGGAGAGCTGCAGGGAGCTTAGTCCACATGCTTTTCTGATTTCCTGAGCTTTCTGACAGCATCATGAATATTTGCCCATACTTGAATATTTTTGTTTTTGTTTTTTCATTGTCAGTGTTTTCTGGCTCTCATGAAATTCTAAAAAAAACCCCCACAGGGCGTGTCACTTTAAAGCAAGATATTTGAGTAACAGTGGGCCAGCAATTAGTATTTTCCAGTAATAATCAAAGCAGCAGTTCATCCTCAAGGTCTTGTCTGTGTTTTCAAAATATCTGTTATATCAACATTATTCACTGAATTCCCAAGTTTGAGGATGGACACAAGGCTCCATGTGAGGTAGCTTAAAGGAACACTTCACCCACAAAATGACTATTGAGTTTGTCATGCCGTGTTACCTTGAATTCATGAAGGAAACATAGCTTTTCTCCCATGCCTCCATGGAAGACGACAAATGGACTTACTCATTGACTGGGGTCCGCATTTAAAATCAGCAAAACTTTATCAAAACATCCATTTATGAACTCTCACACAACTCGTGCAGCTGAAATTCAGTGTCACTTATCCAGTCGTCTGCTCAGTATTTCCCCAAACAGAAGCCCTTTCTGTTGGGGAACTGAACCGTAAGTGAAATTTATCTATGCTCCCTTCAAAACCAGAGTCCATTGAAAAAAAAAAAAGAATTTTACCTCGCTTAACACAGGAGCTGCCTGCATTTTCACAAAAACCTTAGTGCTTGAGTCATGGTAACATGTTAACATGTTATGACTAACTGATATACAAATAATCATTTTGTGGGAGAAGTATTCCTTTTTAATAATAATAATAATTTAATTTATATATATATATATATATATATATATATATTCTTAAGCAACCTAGAAATCCTAAATATGATGGTCCATGTTGTTAATAATAATATTAGTAGAAATAGTAGTAATAATAATAATAATAATAAATAATAATTAATAATGATACTAGTAATAGTAGTAGTAATAATATTACTAATAATTTGTAAAAATCTTTAGTACAGTCCGCATCACTCCACCACCTCAAATTTGACATCTTAAAAAACCTACTGGAAAGTGTAATAACTGCTGCAGCTGCAATAATTATTTTTTTTGCTTGTAATAACACACCTTTCTCACTGCACAGGTGTTAACAAATAACATCAACTATGGCTCTGTTCCATATAGGTGTGACAGTAAGTGGTATGCAGCCATCATCAATGATGATTAATTGCGCTTGTGTTTGGCAAGTCAACATGTTCACTGAGAGGTCTACTACTATCAGACATATGGTTTTCAGATAAGTTCCTATTTTAAGATCTTCTTTTTGTACTTTTAAAATATCAGTTTCATCTGTTTGTTAGAAACACAAACTGTTGGTGGAAATATTAATTTAGCTATTAATGTCTTGCATTTTGCACACCACATTGCAAATCTAATAACATTTGGCAGAGCTTTAGCTCTTCTGTGTGTTGGGAACCTCCTGGCAGTGCCTCATCAATACCATAGTCTGGTAGCAGACTTGGGAAAAAAACAGCAACTAATGAGATATGTAAAGGAAGTAGGACACAAAATTAACTATGCTGTTGTTCAACTTTTAAGGTCAAAGGTTTGAGCTTCATCCTTGTTGTCATAATGTAGCATAGTACAGGAATGCACGATGAAATGCAGTTGAAGCCTTGTACAAGCTACATGCAGAGACAACACATCAACAGGTTTAATATTTTAAATTAGAAAAGAATTAAATGATAAAATATACAATGGAAGATGATATAAAAAGAAGGAAGAAGCATATGTTTATATACAGCATCAATAAACAATATAAACACTTTGGTCAGTTTAGTGTACTTGAAGTGAGTCAGATGTCTTGCATAATAACTTGTTATGTTGTTTTTGTCAGACTGTGTGGCCTGCACAAGCTGGAGCTTTTATTAAATATAACCATAACCTGAGCTTTAGGTAAAATCCAAAGCAGGGCTGACACGCTACCAGATTTCACCATGCGTTTATCATGACCAAATGACAACAATATTATCATATCTATAGCAAGTTTGAGAGGAAAAAAATATGCTAAATAACTAGTTAAATTCATCTTAAAATTTGTTTATTTTGCATTTTTTCATCTTGATTTAAATGAATTACACTTCAAATATGTGTGCATGGAGGTGGGGCGAGAGTGTTCAGCTATAACTGTTAAAAAACATACAAAAAGAGCAATCCACGCTGGCAGGGAACATTCACACAACACTGGCTAACATTACCTACAAGTTTCAATGATGCTTTAAAGAAAACATTTAAATCTAATGTGCAAAGAACCTTTTAAGGATGTTTGTCATTTTAAATAATGTCCCTATAATTCTGAGGATGTTTTGGTAATGTTAAGAGGTGACAGATCATAAATTGTTCTTTTATGAATCATTCCTACAATGTTACGTGAAAACAAAGGAAGAACATTTTCAAAGCAAAACACAAAAAATGTTGCTCACACATGCCAGGGAACATTTTTTTTAATGAAAATGTAATGTAATTTTATATGTTTACAAAAAAAAACAAAAACACCTTTAACATTTTTTCAAGATTATAGAGAATGTTACTCTTTTTAGAACTAAAAAAATTCTAGCTGGGATTACACTTAATGGGTTGTGAAAAGGTAACCAAATGGCATTATAGGAAGGAGAATAAGAGAAAATGGAAAGAAACTGAAGCGATTTAAGAAGCCCAAGATTATTTCCTGGATAATTATCTGGATTATCTGCAGGTCATCACACTTCAAGATCAGATGGTGCATTCCATCAGACATTAAAGGACCACTCCTTTACAATTTGGGAAACACACTTGTCTGCTGTCTTAAACAGATTTACACGAGAAGATCAATGACAATTTCATCTCCGCACATCCAGTACAGAGATGTGTTTTGTCTGGCTCTGCTTTGCACTGAAGCTGTTAGCAGCAGGCAGGATGTGTTAGCTTTGCTCTGTCAAAAGCTGTCTTATTTGTGGTAAATAACATGTTTTTCTTTTGTAATTATGATTTCAGAACTATGTCAAGAAAAACAAACAAAGGAGCCTGCTTCCTGTTGGCTCCTCTCCGTCGCTCCCTGGCAGTGAAAACAGAAGTCATGTGCCTCAACACGGTCTCATCATCAGTGGCAGTGGTACAGGGTATGATGGCATGGCAGACCTGGTCACAGATGGTACACTTAGGCGCCCCAGAGGCTGCCTGCTGACAGGACACACACATTACACAAGAAACACTGTTGTCCTCTGCTTCCGCTTCAGACACTCTGACCAAACACCTCCGTCAGGTCTTCCTCTGTACAAATATGACTGATGCACTCTTTAGGTTTCTGGCACACTTCTCCATATACCTGAAAAGCTTCTTTTTTTTTATGCCTCTGTGCTGACGATAGCTGTGGCTGGAGAGATTATGTCATGGGTTGTCCGTCTGTCCATCCCGTTCTCATGAACACAATATCTCAGGGAAATTCTTCAAATTTGGCACATTTTGGAGATCATAGGTCTGTCTTATTTTTATAAAACCCATATCTCAGAAACATCTTGATGGAAATTATTTAAATTTGGCACAAACGTCCACTTGCACTCAACATTTGAACAGATTCATTTTTGGTGATGAAAGGGCAAGGTCACTGTGACCTTGCATTTGTCTCGTTCTCGTGAATGCAATTTTGCAAGAAGGCCTTGAGGAATTTTTCCTCAAATTTAGCACAAACGTCCACTTGGGCGAATGAATTGATTACAATTTGATGGTCAAAGGTCAAGGTCGCTGTGACATCATATAACATTTTTTGGCCAAGAATTCATACGCTCATCATGATGAAATTTAACACAAATGTCTAATAGGATAAATTCATGAAGTGATGATATTCGAAATCCAAACGGTGAAAGGTCAAGTTCACTGTGACACCATAAAGTAATGCCAAAACACTTTTCTGGCCATTAGTTAACGTCACTTTCACAACGTCAGGAACAGAGGCGGAAATGTTTGGTCAGATACTGAAGTGGTTACACTCATTTTGTGTGTACACCTTGAAACTGCACTGTAAACCATAATTGCAATATGAATGGTTCATACAGCAGAGTAGTAGTATTCCTTCATATCCAGAAGATGAAAGATGATAACCTAGATTCTGTAACCAGGTCTGTTAAGGAGGTGGTGTAAATTTAGAAATTCCAAATTTGTGCCAAACATAAAGACAGCTCTTTGTGCAACAGATAATTGCACTCTGTGGTGTTAGTCCTGATTTTCTGTTCCCTGGTCTGCAGGGAGATTCTGAACAGGCTCGATTTCTTGCTCTTTCTAAATTGACCTTATTGACTCCGTCTCTGTCTCTTTCTTGTGATAAAGTGCTTTTGGCAGATCTCATTAAAGCTAGACGTTACATCTAAAAGAGCCTTATAGCAGATCTCCCCAAGGCCTCGCATCTCTTTAGCAGCGTCGAAAAGTTCTTGAATCAATCAGAAATTTGAAAGCCCCACACTGTTCCTTGTCTTGACAGTCAAACATCTTTAGTGTTGGTGGCCAACGAGTACAATGATGATAAGACCTCTTCAAACCCAAATATAAAACAGTAAAAGGGAATATAAGTAAGCACTTTGCTGATTCATTAGTGTATTGTATGCACTTAAAAAACATGACTTGTTTAGTGTTTTTTTAGCTACACTAGCCATCTCTGTGTGGATGGCAATGTCAGTTAGTCCACTGCTTTGGTCCAAACATCTCAACAGCTATTGGATGGATTGCAATGAAACTGCAATGACATTCATGGTGCCCAGAGGATGAATCCTAATGATTTTCTCTTACTGATCTTGTGAAGTGTTTACTTAGTATTGGTTGACTTTTAAAAAGTGCTAAAAAAAATAATTTCTTCCCTGTCTCCTTTTCCCCCCTAAACAAATGTACCTTAGCTTTATTAAAAAGAAAATTTTACTAAATCTACTAATATGTGAAACATTTATTATCGTTTTGCTCATTGCCTTTTCTCCCTTGTTTTTGAAAGAAATCGTACTAATGTGCTTCGGGCTCAAGGGTTTGAATACTTCTAAAAGGCAACAAAAAGCAGCATAATGAAAGTGTCGCTCCAAGTTTCAAAGGGTTAAAGGACTAAATACAACCTAAATGCACTTGCTCCATACACTTTAGATCGTGCACTAAACAGGGCCCCTGGATGACTTTTATTGTTTAATTTGAATGGCAAGCTGCAGGTATCACTGCACAGTTGGGAAGATTTTGAAAACTGACAACCTTTTGGGGAAAAGTAGCCAACTATTGTTTCCTTACTTCAGAAAAATTGTTTCTTCTTTCCATCAGTATACCGTAAATACATAACTGAAGCCTTCACTTGAACGTTCAGACGTGTGACAGCAGCTGACACAGTGCTCCGCCATCCATGAAGGAAATGCAGGAATGGGATAGCTGTGAGAGGAGTGTTTGAGGAAGACATACAAGAACAGAGGCCGCAAAAGAGGTGGAAATATACAGTACTTCATAACTGAGTGTACAAAAAGAGAGCAACCAGGGGAGGCTTTGGGGGAAGTATAAAATAAAAGAAAATGTAGAAAGGGGTTACAGTTTAATCTTTTCTAGAAGAAATATTGCTGTAGAGCTGCTACATATAAAACTCCACACCCCCATAAAAATTAGTGACAGATAGAAAACCAGAAGTAGCGGTCAGTCATTTTATATAGCTGCTATACATCCTCTTACTTACAACATGGTTGGTGATGCTTTCAGATTCCAAATATATATTTCTCCTTGGTTAAAACAATGTAAGCACACACTGTATATTACTGTATACAATCAGCATGCAGCTCACTTTCACTGCCTTTTTGTTTTCCTTCCCCAAACTGAAGCCTGTTTTTCAGTTTGTTGTGTCGCTTTCTTTTGAAAAGGTTGAGACTGAGCTGTGCCGTCTTCTAAGCAAAACTCTGCATCTTCAGGTAACTTAAACTACAGGAATGTCACTGCAGGAGACTGTGTTTACTCGGTACAGTCACACATTTCTTAAATGTCAGCGCATCGTTGCTGATGAACCCAGCTTCCTTCCCTTATGTCACTGAGTTGCCAAGTGTTCTTTTGTGTCTGATTCTTTTTTTTTGTTTTTTTTTTTTCTTTTCACAGACTATTTCTCTTGCTCCAATTTCTCTTGACCTCCATATTGCTGAGTGGTGTGTTTCTCTCAGATCTCATTTTTAATCAGCTCACTTGGACAGGCTGAAATCAGAGACGTAGAATTTGTGAATTCCCTCCTGCTGCTTGAATTGAGTAACTGTCAGTGTGTTTACCCAAATTCCTGTCATTACGGTGCCATTTATTCGGGACAGTTTCATACAAAGGACACAATATTCGCTGCTAAGGTGGTTCTTGAAAAAAAAAAAAAACTTCTCAATGTTTCCTTTCAGTCTGTCCTTGTGACAGGCACTACTTTACACCCAAATTTGTTTTTAGACAAAGCCATCTGGAGGTGCGTGGACTCTGCTGTTTCCTATGACTGTGAGAGATGACGGTCAGGTCCCTGGTGTCCTTAATGGCTAAAGTTTCTTCATATGAATAAGAGCGTCCAACCTGCTGATGAATGTGCCCGTGTCACCTGTGGTTTTGGCATATCATTGCCAAAAACACACCAGATGTATCAATGATGAGCATGCAAAAATATGCATGCCCAACTTTCCACACAAAAACTGATATTTATGCGTAGAGGATTTATCTTGGTATCACTGTGGAGTTCCACACAGCATTAGTTTATTTATATTGATTCATACATTTTAATGTAATTATAGACTTGCCAGTGCCAATGCATTATTATAACAGATTAATTGTTAATTCTTTTTGTGATTGTTTTTGTTATTCTGTTATTTATTTGTTCTTTTACAACTAAATTTTGCATGCATTGTGCTTTTGCTTAGCTCCAAAACACTGAAAATAAACCCTTCTTTAATGAATTTTATTTATATATACTGTAATTATATAAACAATTCATTATGCACTTGCAAAATAACAGCGAAGTCGTGTTACATTAGAGGCTTTTCAGTGGAAATAAAGTGATAAGGCGAATGCAATCTATGGGAGATGATTTTCAACATCATACCTGCTTGCTGTCTCTGCGGGTTTGACAACCACGTGCTATTCAGAGGTGAACTGTTTGATGTTTGAGTCCTCCAGGCTAATGAAGAGGAGCTTTGACAATATCTTAACTGGGAGTCTGAGCCTCCAGTCACTGAAACCCCTCTGGCACGATGCAGTTAAAAGTGGCAGAACGAGGATCTGTCACACACGTGCACACACATTGTTGGTAAGTTGTATATCTCCTGGAAGTGTTATTGGTGGCTCACTGCTGCAAAACAAAACTATAATAACTGGCAGTGAATGAGTCAGATGTGTGAATGCCACTCACTGTGTCTGCACTGGTGGTTCTGGGGGCTCCAGGGAGGCCAATGCCAATAGTGCGGCAAGCCCTCACTATTCAAAATACTCATCATTGTCATCTTAGTAAAAAATATATAAAGATTTATTTTGTCACATGAGACATTGATTTGCTTTTATTCTGTTGTAAACATACACATTACACACTTCTCCAATAATCATGTGCCTCAAATCACAATAACAAAGAGTGCTAGCCTAGTGTCTCTGCTTCGTGGTGGAAAAAATATTCAAATAATTTACTCAAGTAAACCTTACAATACCACAGTATAAAAGTACTCCAATACAAGTAAAAGTCCTGTATTCAAAACTTTACATAAGTAAAAATACACGAATTTGCAATGAAATGTAGGCTAATTTAAGTATCAAAGTAAAAGTAAGCTACACTTAATGCGCAATGGTGCTTTACCAATTTCATTGTATTATAGTTTGGTCAAGTGCTTGGGAGTAAATAGTTATAGGTAAATGAGTTATTTAACTGCAAAATAAATATATTCTTAATGAATAATTACTGAGAATAAACAATGAAGTTGAATTACAGTTACTAATCAAAATATTAGTTATTCCAAAAGGGTTACATCAAAAATATCTTACAAGCTTATATGGAAAATATAACATTAACTCTGTTGCTTTGCATCTTTTTGCCATGCAGGAATGCCTTCTTTTGGCAAAGACTATTTCTAAACATTTCTCTTTGCTTTATTGCCCAATTAAAACATTTGTCAGAAAAGTAATCAAATGTAATAAGTTACATTACTTTGATGAAGTAATTGAAATAGTTACAATACTTGTAACATTTCAACAGGGTAACTTGTCTGTGACCTAAGACATTTGGAAAAGTAACCTTCTAAATACTGTTCATATAACATAATGTATAGCAATTTGTCATCTAACTGGTGATATGCTTTGGATATAAAAAAGTAAAATGAGAGGCAATTACAAGCAACAGTTGTTCGCTAAATATATTAAAATGTTAGGAAAAACTGTAGGCCTAAAAGGTTCCTTGTATCTTTTTCATTTAATACTGTATTGGAAAAAAATAATTAAAATTTAAACAATTGCAAAAATTTAAAAGAATTTCAAAAAATAAATTTAGAAACGTTTTATTATTATTATTTTAATTACATTTTTTTTGTTTGTTTGTTTCGTTGCCGTTTTCTTCACCGGCTTTCATTGACTTCCTTTGAGTGAGTGAAACAGCGCCACTCTTAGGTTTATACACTCATCAATGGCTCCCAGTCAGTGTGGTGAAAGCTGGTATTGCAACATAAAATATAAGCAGTCGCGAGAAGTCGGGTGCAGGTGCCAAACTTTTGATGGCGGACAGGTGAGGACAACACCACATCCTCTGAAGAAATAAAATAAATAATAATTTTGCTCCAGCTTCACAACAAACCAAAGAAAGTGATAATTTATTTTAAACAGCCGAAAGTTAGCCTAGCTCGTTAAACGTTACTAGTGTCGCTGCCGTGTTTTTGCGAGAGGACAGCAGAGGACGACATGAAACGTCATCATAATAACGTGGACTGGGACTTTACACGGTGTGGATATGGACCACTTCATCTCCTTAAAAGAAGGGACATCAAATAAGGTCAGTCAGATACACCTGCTTGCCCTTTTTTTGCCTGCTTTCCGTGTGGTGACATGTCGCCATGGCGGAGTGGTTGAACTACTGGCTGTGTGATTGTTATGAAGTGAGATCCAGGTACTGTGCTTGTTTGTGTTGACATTGACGCTGTTGTGTTGTTGTTGCTGTCCATGTGTTCAGCAAAGACAGAGCCCGCCAAGGCTCCAAAAGTTTATCATGTTTTGCTGCTATTTGTTGATTCATCTGTTGATTGATTTTAATTAGCGACTGCTTGCGGCCTGTGCTGGAGGTCTGTGTTTTTGTTTGGGTTTTTTTGCACTGTGTCTGATGAGTTGGGATATTCTGCAGGCTTTCAGTATGGTGAAGATGTATGAATGGGAGTCATAAAGTCATGCATTTGATGCATGTATTGGTACGTTTTTAATGTGAACATAAACATGTTAATCTGGGTGTGCGTTTGGTGTTTTAGTGTTTCATGATGTGCCTGTAGCCTATCAAAACGAAGCATTGGCAGTATATTTGTATGAAAAGAAAAACAAATTGTGGGATTTGGCATTTTTTCTTAAGCAAATCAGTGAAAGAGTGGACACAAACAACTGGACACTAAATCAAGCTTTTTAATAAAACTATAGGACAACTTATGTTCCTATCTGGATACATATTTTCATGAAACCTAATTAATTTGCAAATGTGGGCAAAGATTTGTGACATTATTAGTTTTGACATAACTAAACCATCAAAACAAAAAAACAAAAAAAAACAAAGCATACCAATCAGTAAGAGACTCAAAATGACCCAGAGGACATGCAGAGCAATTGCAAATACACACAAAATAGACACAAAATAACTACGGAGAGATAAAATGACTACATCTGTGTAGGTGAAGGCCGTCTGTGCCCAGGGACCCATTGTCTAATAATTCACCCATGGCAATAACAAATCCTCTGCACAGTTTATATGCACATACGATTGGCATATATGTTTGTTATGAAGCAGCACGTACAAAGTGTGGTCTAACTATGTCTAAAAGCAAAAGCCTGCCATCATAGAGAGGACTGATATGTGATGAATCCTACAAATGGGAGTAGTGGTGCAGTGCCACCACAGAGGCATTCATGGTGTTACACTCTGTCATAGCAGTTGTGTGAAGAGCGTACAAAAGGAAGTGCTTGAGAGAGAAGTTCGTACCTGTCTAATCGCTGCGTGAATTGGATGTGAATGCTGGATTGTCAAGTTCTGAAAAGCGACAAAACAGACAGACTCAAGCTGACGTCAGAAAGGTGCAGGGGATTTTAGAAGCTTTTTAGACAATTCGTCAAGCACACCGATACCTGTAGAGTGTGACACTTCTTGTCCACAACTTCACTCTGTATGTTTCTGGAACTCATTTGATAAAAGTTTGAGTTTCACTCGCTGTTTTGAGTCCTGTCAAATGACTGGAAGAAAGCACTGCTGTGAATTTACTCGCGACCCTCCACAAAGCAATTAATGGTGCATAAACTCTGCTGTCATATTAGAATGGAAAAGCACAATCATGTGTGATATAGTTTAGGGATATTGTCTTAATGCAGCAGGCATGTCTGTCTTCATATTTGGAAAGATTCAACTGCTGAAATTATCAGACAGATGAAATGTCAGAGGTACAACTCTGAAACAAACTTGATTTGCCACCTGAAAGCATGCTGACATCCCTAAAAGCACTGCATATTTTACCAAAACATCAAGTAAGACGGGAAAAACACCCTCCTCACGGCACACAAACTCCATCTCTGACAGTAGTCTTTAAAAATGCAAAGAAACCTGACTGAGACACTATCAAAGCGCATTACAGACAAACCCATGGAAATCATTGCAGATGTTTCTTCCAACAAATGTTTAGACTTTGTTACAAGTCGGATTCATGAGCTCCAAGCGATAGACATCTGATGTCACATCTCCACATTGCTGTACGTCTGCAGGAGCAGCCGGAGAGGGCAGACATCCCAGCATTAAGTTTTACAACTGGCGTTTGGAGCTCTGATGTCAGCCCCACTGGTGTGCTGAGCCTGACAGCTTAGTGAATTGACAAAGATTCACATTTTTTTTGCCTGAAGCACAGGCGTTTTGAGGGTGACATACTGCACAGCGGCAGCCATTTCTCATGCCAACTAGTTTTGCAGCGGCATACCGGTTTTACAGTTTACCTTGGTATGAAAACTGAAGGTTATCATATCATGGGCATTTGCTCTATGGCTCTACAATGTTGTAAAAATTACCACCAGATGGAGAATCTCACCTGCGCATCATCTCTTCTCCTTAACTGCCTGTTAGACATTTTAAACATACTTCTTTTTATGGTCATTGTAACCGATCAAGATAATAATTTTGCAATAGCCTATACCGTGAAACTGTGATATTTCCTAAACGTACTGTGAAAATCTGATACTGTTGCAATGCCAATATGTTTGAAACACGGTGCTTTCATATTTGTTCAGAAGTGCGATAGGTGGTAAAGGACAGAATCGATGTGATGATGAAATTGATAAGCAACCACAGTTGAAAGAGCAGTCATAGAAACTAATTCCTGAACTTATTTCCTCCCCAAACTCATTTCTAGAAGTAGCTGATTGAAAGTCATATTTTTTCCTCTTGAATCCATATAATAAAAATAAAAAAATGTGTAGCCAGCTGGGTGATGGGTAGACAGAAGCGAATGATTTTTTTCCACCATCAATCATTCAAATTCTGCGACAAACCTGCATCGCAGGTCCATCTGAAAGGGTCAGCGTGCATCAGCCGACCCTCCTCTAATTTAAGTTTGGACATAGGTTGCCTCTTGTCAGGTGAACTGGTGCTTCCAGTACTAATGGAAGTTTGGATTTGCAGAGTCATTGTAAAAAGCAAACTCTCATCTCCACATTGCTGTAAATTGCATTGTTTGGTGTGTGTTTGTGAGTGTGTGTATCCATCTGTCTGCAGCTTATCTAGCAAACTATTGGACCAGTTAGCCTAATATTTTGTGTGCACATTTATGACTGTAGACCTCTTGTGGTTGAAGTAATTCACAGTTCTTAAAAAAACTGTTTTGTTGACTGTTTTATACCCTCACTCCTCCTTAATGGCATCTAGGGGTCACAAGTTTTCCAAAAATTGTCCTGGCTAAAAACAACAAGGCTTACTGTCCGTTGCAGTACTTTTCATGCAGGCCACATGCCCAGTTTTGCATACTTACAGATTTTATTAATTTAGTCATTTTTACTTGATATTTGTGCTTCTATCATAAATAAGTACATAGACTATGTGGTTATATGGTTGCTTTTTTTGGGTCTATTATTATATTTAATTGTGTTTATTGTTTGTATGTCCTGCTTTGTTGTGCTGTAGCCTACAGACCAAGTAAATACTGTTCAAAGTCCAGTTATGCTGTGGCTCTGTCAAACAGTAGAACTAGACTTAACTTCTGGAAGCCTCTGAAAGAACATTTCGATCTCGATCAGCCCGGGCGGCAGTTTGGCTGCCTGGCGGAGATCTGTTTCTTTTCTTGTTTTTCGGTATGATTCAGTGTAATGCAGTTGTTTATCAGTAAAGAGTGTTTAACTACAGACTGCAGACTGGAGTCTCATGGCCCTGGCTGACATGCACAGTAAAACATAAAATTATTAGCCAGAAATGTGAGTGGCGCAGAAATCCACATAAACAGCATATTCCGATATGGCATTAATTGATCTGACAAAACAGCTGGAGGGCAGATTTTTGTCTCTCTAAAAGCCCAGTCTATTTCTGCTTCCCTCTCTCGTGTCTCTGAGTTTTTATATTTAGACATTTAATATTCTTCTTTGTTTGTGAGGAGTCGTGCCTATATACACAGATGACATATTGAACCATTACATCACTCTCCTCTCTGCAGCACTGCTGAACTCTTCGGGTTCTTGTTCATCTGGCCTGATTTTTCACTGTGTTTCTGTTGGTAGGTGTACTGTGGCGAAGCTCATTTTGAGCAGGATTCTGTTTTTATCAAATAAACTCTTTTCCACAAAGCTGCAGAGTATATATATTCAATTGTTAGATCAAATTTCTTCACCTGCAGTTATTTGTATTCATGACAAAGATGCTGTCTTACCCACACTTCCCATGGATTTAAACTTGCTCTTGTGTGCTGGCGGCTTGTGCCCCAGTGCTTTTTTTAATGTCTGGCAACGCCTCTAGGTGTCTGTACAGATTTCTTTAGCTCAGCCTCAGGCTAGACGCCTCGGGTAGAGACCTCATCAAGATGAATGACGGAAACTTGACCAACTAACGGGGAGCAGAGAGGGACTGCACTCTGCTGCTGACTCAAGGCGTAAAGTTGTATAATGCATATTTAATTTAATCATAACATGGGTTCAATTTCCATTTGTAAGCAACATTATAGTTAGTGTAAGTCCTAGGGAAGAACATCTTTTGTCAGATCAGTGTGTTTGTTTGTGTGCACAAGCGATGTTGAACCTCTGAGGCCTACTGTTGCATCCGCATACTAGGCGATTGCGTGGTGATACAAAAATGACTCATGCATATGAATGCGGTTTTATTCAGATAGGTACAAGTCTGCTGCCACAACGCTTTAGTGGTTACAGGTGGAGTTTTGAAGTTTCATATAAACACAGTTTCAGTGACTTCAGTTTGCCTTTCATATCTCTGCACCCAACTTTTTTCTGTGTGTGATTACAAACACGCAAGTTGCTGAAGGGGAATCTATTCAAGGAGTTTTATTGTTGGTTGTTCACATACTTTCCTGTTCTGAAATGTAAAGAATACTCAGGTTGTTGCTGAGAAATTCAGGGTGTCTAAACGATTCTTTCCAGAGTGACAGCTGACAGTATGAGCTAATGCAGTAACATCTTAGCATTGTCTCCTATATGAGGGTCTATTTTATGTGGATTTAAATGTCTTCTCCATCAGGGCGCCCTGTAGCTCAACTGGTAGAGCAGCGCCCCATGTATAGCGGCTGTGTGACTCCCTCCTGCGGCCCTTTGCAGCATGTCATCCCCTGTCTCTCTCTCCCCTCTTTAATGCATCAACTGTCCTTTCATAATAAAGGCAAAAGAAAAATCTTTATTAAAAAAAAATCTTCTCTATTATTATCATTATTGATAAGCTTTTCTCTATTTAAATGATCAGTGTGCCAGTATTATTAAATACATATAAAAACATAAGAAAACACCCATCCAACCCAAACCGACATTTTATTAAATGGCAATGTAGTAAAATACTTGGTTATGCATATGCACAACATCAGCAAATCTAACTTATCATGTTGACGTGCCTTTAATCTATCCTATTATTTGTGGTAGAAAATCTGTGCTGTCCCAAAAGAGTTTGCTGAAGAAATGTATAATTGATCAAAATCCTTCAATAATTCTTTTAGTGTGTTTATATATTTAGTTTCATTTCTGACTAAATGCTGAATATTTTACTCCTCGCACAAGTATTTTTCTCCTTTTTGTCTCTTTGTTTTGTCTTAACTGACTTTTTCAAAGAGCGGGAAGTTGAGCAGCAGTTGAGTGTCAGTGGATCATCTGTACAGGAGCAGCACACTGCCTTACAACGCCACTATGAACTCACCTGATTAGTGTTTGAAAAAAAGATCCTTTAGCATCACTGACAGGAGATTAGTCATTAAACATAATCTCGCTTATGTGTAATAGTTTGGCTGTGCATTAATGCACGTGTGGCATGGCATTTCGTAGGTCAAAGGAGCCTGATAAAGATTTCTAATCTGTGAGGAATGATGTTTATTTGTGCTGGAAGCTGACTGAGGTGTGAGCTGTAGATGAAGTCCAGGGCAGGAGGGATGGTGTCAGTACGTCCTGCATCAAGGGTCTGGTGATATGATTGTGTATATCTTGCAATGGTGGTCATTTGTCCACCGCTGCAGATTTGGCAATACATTTTCTACCACGGAAGTAATTTGGCAGGGCAGGCTATGTAGCGAATTAGGGCGGGACTCATATGAAATTGAGGTTCTTGCGTGATCTTGTGAGTACAACTGCCTCGTGAGGCCAAATGATTTGGGCACACATAAAAGAAACCTGTTGTCCCTTAGGATTATTCTCAGGAAACTCAATTACTTTCTGTGTCTTTTGTTTTTAACTCGTGTTGTCTCTCAGATGTCCAGTGTTTTGTTGACCCATTCGCGCCCCCCCGTCCTTCTCCCTACGCTGACATCATTGTTCTGTGATGTCATTTGTCTTCCTCCCATTGCTGTCTTCGTTGCTATGGCTGTTACAGGGCTCTGTCACCTGAAAGTAAACAGATGTTTCTTGCTGAGATGACTGATGCTGCTGTCGTTCTTCATGTGAGGAAAGTCTGGGTTGAACGGGACGGCGTATCTGCCCTCATGATTGAGTATGGTCAGAAGTAGGGCTGTCAGTGTTTACGCGTTAACCGCGATGTGATTAAGTTTCCTACACGACACGTTTTTCTGTTTAAAAAATGTTCAGTTACGTTAATCACCGGCTGACATTGCTGATATGCTAGTGAATAACTCTCTAGAGGTAGGCAAAGTTTTGACAGCATGGTCATTTCACAGCAGTCCCTTGACCTCTGACCTCAAGATATCTGAATGATAATGGGTTCTGGTGGTACCCTTGAGTCTCTCCTTTACAGACATGCCCACTTTATGCCAGTCCCACGCAGCTATTTGTTGTCATTTGATTCTTAATCAAGACAATCTTTACCTTGTCCGTATGGACTTCATAGCTGTTTTGTAATGCATGCATGAATTGAATTGTCGGAAAGTGATTAAAAAATGTGATTAATTGTTTTCAACCATTGAAATTCTGCCAAAAATGCGATTAAGAAAAGCTATTTGACAGCCCCAGTAAAAAGCTAACCTACTCATGCATTATCATGCCATAAACTTTGCAAAACAATATTATTAAAATACGCTGAAAAAAAAAAGATCGTGTATGAACATTTCCACTTTAACTTTAAAGTTAGAACCTTTTAGCTCACATAAGAAAGATCCGAGTAAGGTTTAGGAGTTTGGGTAATGGTTATTTGTATTTGGAGAGTTGGATCAGTGCTTCCCCAGTTTGTCTTTTCAAACAATTACGTTTTTCAGAAGAATCATATGTGTTAGTCAGGAACTGAGCTCGCCTGATCTGAGCTCTCGATACAAAGTAGGATGTGACCGATGTGGGGATGTCAGTGTACAAACAGAGGGGGACTTCAGTTATAAAACACAGAACATTTTTGAGCTATATCGCATCCATTTTTCCTCAAAAACAGGTGGTGCTCAGTCAGGCCTCTTCCAGAGGGATTGGTCTAGCAAAGGCTCACTGTACCTACAACTCTACATGTTTTTATGAAAGATGATGAAACACGAGATCAGTGAAACCCCAGAGTAACACATGACCCTAAAAGAGAAATCAGGTCATGTACGTGTAAATGGTCGGGCCGCACAAAGTACGACTGGCGGAGACCCGTGGGCCCAACATGGGGAGGGTGACTGACATGTGTACACTCAAAACAAAGGAAATTTTTATGGCAGTCAAGACGTGGAAGCCTCAAGGACGTGAAATCCACAGCCGAAAATACTCCAAACAGGAGGCAGTGGTACAGCTGAGAAAACAGTACAGAGATGACAGGGACAAATAGAGACATTTTTCACCAAACTCTGAGTCACATTCAGCAGACCAAAGACAAACTTAATCAGCCGCTGTTCGCCCACGGCTCAGACACACACACACACACACCCACACACTCTCGCGTTGGCAGGTGCTACAGTCTACCTTTATAAGTCACTTTACAAGATCAGTGTTATGGCAGTGACAGCGTGTACTTGTTTTTGTATCAGCAGTACTCTCCATCTCTTTATGTCAATAAACATATTTGGGTCGTCTCACTGAATGTACCTGACCACTTTGAAACATACTTATGAAACCCACTCACTCTCTGCAAAGAAATAAAACATAAATTGGAGCAGGATTCTTTTCTACTCATTATTCAGCTATTCAGAGGTGAAATGAGAAGAAAAGCTTTGTGTTGTTCAGAGTTTACTCTCATTCATTTTTTATATGTCTCCGGGTTCATCTCAAAGCAGCAAAGCACAGCGTTGCTCCATTTTAATTTAATTAGGTAGGTTGATCTGAATATTCATTTATTACCGTAATAAACCCTAATGATAAAATTATTCAACGTTTTGTCTTGCATAAAGGCATCATTTGGCACTTCCAGTCTCATCTGTCAGATTTCACTCCTGAAAAAAAAAAGATAGAGCATAGATTTGATCTTGATTAACAATATGTTAATGGAATATGCCTAATTTGCTAAATATCAGCACAGGTTATTTTGTAAATGAAGCCACTAAATGGAACAATGTTAATGGGGTCTGTTGTAAGTTGAATCACAATGGACTTGTCTTCGATATGATAACCTTCTCACAAGCATCCGGGGTTTCTGTTGGAGCCCGTGGACGTGTCGTGGAGGATTTCAATGTCCAGGACAATAAAATGAAATTCCAGTCAAATATAATCTGTGTTTACTGAACGTAAATCCATTGATAGGCAGGTTATAAACATAATGACATCAAGGCATGTAGAATTTCTTTTTTTTTTGGTGAAAAGTAGGCTACTTTTGCTTAGACATTATATCCCAAATACTGTTTGTAAACATTATCGCTAGTAAAAATAAAAAGAAAGCAAAGACTCATGCTCGTTTTGGAATGAGCTTTGTCCACTTGGCATTATGCCTCACTGTATTTGCGTTTTTTTGGCATCGTGTTCGCAATTCACTTCGCTTCCTTTTGGATGCATGCTACTCATGGTCTGGCACCTGACTAATCTTTCTTAGTCATCACTTAATGTCCCACTTCACACCTGATTGCAAACTTGTAAGAAAGTCCCGACCTCACCTGTGTGCTGTGCTCAGCAACGTCTGGACAACCAAGAAGAAAACAAGAAAATACAGGCAGAGAGTCTCTGCAGATAAATGCACAACTACACGCTTGTAGTAGGACATTAAGTGATGAATGAGAAGGATTACTTTTTAAAATTTGTCTGTACAATTATTTGATATTTAGTATTCTGAAATTCTATATGACTACTTTTTCATTATATACTTTATATACTCATAAAGTACATTTTGATTCAAATGCTTTTTCTCAAGTAGAAGTTTTAATGCATCCCCCTTTACTTGTAAAGGAGTATTTCCATACTTTTGTATTGCTAATTTTACTTGAGATATCAGCCCTGTCTCACTCCCAGCTTGTCAAATACTGATACTTGGTCAGTGGCCCTTGGCGTCAGAAATTGATGCATAGAGGCACCCTTAGAGGTGGTATGATACACATCAGCTGGTGGCAGTTTCTGACGCTGCAGGCAACAACTCAAGTATAAGTACTGAGACCATCTGCATAGGGAGGGTGTGAGGAGAGTCGGATGGGTTAAACAATTTTCAGACTTTCACTGGGGAGCCTGCTGTTTGTGTCCAGTGTGACACTAAAAGTCAATTTAATTTTTTTTTTTTTCAAAACATAAGGTAGTGTGCTAGTATGCGAGCAGGCTATGCTAGTGATGTATGTCAGATGATGTGACATTATGTTGGTAAAAACTGTATTTAATTAAAGTGAAAACATGTTATTTTCTAAACCTAACCACATGCTTTGTTGCCAATAGTTAAGGCAATAAACCTAAAAACCAAGTGTTTCACCTACATTGGTAAGTTGATTTTCAAAGACTGTATGCATCTAACAAGCAGAAACTGCACATTTCCCATGAAACCAGAAGTGTATTTTGAAATAGCGCTGGTCGGTATACCGGTTCATTGAGAATACCAGTTGTAAATTTCTATATGATATGAAAATATCAGATATCATCATACCGGCGAATAGCTGCGACTCAACAGGGAGTTAATTATGTAACATAATAATGAGCAATCCACAACTTACTCTCCATGAGGCCAGACACACAACAATGTGTGACACATAACAATTTGTGTCATTGTGAAACCACAAGTGAAACCCCCAGAATCTTTAAAAATAAAACCAAGATATTTAGGTCATACTGCCCTGCGGTATTTTGAAAGACACAATGCATGAAGCAAGTGTGTATTGAGACGCGGCCCCTGAATGTTCAAAACCGACGCAGGAGGGTACCTAGTGTGTCTTACTTAAACATGCAGGGTCACTGACTAAGCTTCAGTATTCGACCTTTCTGGATGAGAATGTGATGAAATTAGATCTTATAATCATCCACACTGAATCAATGTGGTACAGTCAGTCAGTAATGCATAGGGTAATCTGCCAAACATTTTTTCCGGCCTACAACCAAGTACAACCTGCTATTTTATCTACAATAAAATGTCTTCCTTTACATTATTTCTCAATGTTCAGCATTCACAAACTATTCCCTCCTGAGTCTCAGTTCTTGACACTATTCAGGCTCAGAGGGGATGAGCCTTACACACAAAAACAGCTAATACAGCTACCACCAGCTCAGAAAATAGAGGAGTAATACCAGAAATCCTGTCTTGTCATTTCTCACAGGCTTAGTCTGGCTTTTATCTTTGATGTATCCCGGTGTAATGCAGCATTCACATCTCTTTATCCACTGTGTACCTGGGCTGACTCAGCAATTGAACATTTCTCAGAGAAATGATGTTGTAGTTTATCTATGGGGGAAAAAAAACCTGAAGGACAGCTTTCCAAAACACGTCACTGGAACAGCCTTTAGATGGTGACTGGTGATTCCAAGGAGAGTTAAAGATGAGAAAATCTGGCTTCGGGGTCAGTCGCTCTATCTCCCAGGACCTTCAGGAATCAGTATATCTCCAATGTTTGCACAGTGGAATATATTTTTAATTAGCCCATCTTCTTCTGTATCTGCAAGTGACATTTCCACATATAAAAGCTCTTTGCAACTTTTATCAGGATAAAAATAATTTATATTCTCTTGACACGAAAGCAGTTTTTTGTGATTGTCAGACAGACTGTAATAATCTGTTTATAATGATGAACATTCAACACCATGTCCAAAGTGGAATGAAATAGATCAAACGGATGACTTGGAGTGATGGCTCTCTTTTCTCAACTTGCTCATATTTTCTTTTCACCCCACTGGAAAAAAAAAATGTTAACAGCATGTTATCGTGGACACTTGATTGATAGAATGAAAAAAAGTACAAGCAAGAAGGCAAATAACAGTCATATTTACTGCAAGGTTTACACTCAGTGTAATAAAATGCTCATTTGGAATAGTTGTAAATGTCATTTTTTATAATTTATTGTAACTCCAAACAAAAATAATTTCTACAAAAAATATTCAAATAATGTCATATAATATTGATACGTGGTCGATATCTTTTCTCTCTCTTTTTAGACGTCTGATAAGTTAAATTCTGTTAAATTCTGCTTCCTGAATACTGTGTGAAGATTAAATCTCGCTAAGTGTGGCAACAATCACTCATTCCTATAACAACCATAATAGTGACTAAATTTTAATAATTCGTAACCCCCTGGATATTATATAATATGTATAATCTCAGCGACTGTTAGTGGGCACATTAGATACAATGACTGAAGATATAATTCTTAAAAAAATGCAGCAGAAATAGAATAAATGTAAAATCAAGTCTCATCTTTTTGAGAAGAAAATGAAACCTGGTTTATATACTATGTAGGCCTCAGCAGCAGGATCAAACGCGCATCTCGCCTCCCAACCCGTCCGTCGTGTCGACACGTCTCGTACTTCCACTGAGTCTGACCACACACACGTTGGCCGTCAGTCAAACGGAGGTGAGATCCTTAACTCAACCAAGAAAAAAACAAAAACAAAAAGGTCCTTGTGGGTACAACAGCCATTCCCTTTGAAGTGAAACAGTGGTGATTTAAGTGTTAATGCTTTTTGGTTTGATGCACATAGCTCCAGCTCAGGGATAAAGGGAACAGTGGTTGGTATGATTTTTTTCCCCCTTCGTCTGCATCTTTTTTTCTCTAAGGTCGCTCCCCCTTTTTTTTCTCTTCTCACACCTGAGCACACACTCAGTATCATAACAGTCCTGTGAAGTGTGTGTGCATGTGTGTGTGTGTGTGTGTATATATGTGTGTTTGAAAGGAGACTGGGGCGAGTTAGTGTTGTGTGAGTGTGTGCGCTTTTTGCGAGTGCTGCGGTGTGTGTTCATCGGGTCCACGACTTGGGCGGCCCTACCCGCTCCGGGTCACCCCTCGCCTCGCGTACACACACATATACACACACTCGTTGGTCTGAGGTGTTTTTTTTTTTTTTTTTTTTCTTGGCTCAGTGGGGAGTTAACGTGGCCAGCAGGTGGGCTAGCAGAGTGCAGAGCAGCAGGGTGGCCGTGGTAAGGTGCAGGGAAGAGGCGGCGTTGCAGTCCTTGCCCGCCTCGCAGCGGGAGTGTTGGCACAGTACCCCCTTAAACTCCGGAGGACAGATGCACTTCTGGCTCTGGTAGCATGTTCCTCCGTTCTGGCACAGGAGCATCTCCTCATCACAAACGTTAGCTGCGAGCGAAGACAGAAAGCAGCAGAGGGAAAGAGGGAGAGTGGAGGAATTGCGGAGGTAAGGAGAATGAGAGAGAAAGAGAAGTTTGGAATAAAGAGGGCACGGCAAAGTGACAGAGTGACAGGCAGTGAAAGGATGGTGTGGGGGAGTAAAGAGCACAAAGACGAAAGAAAGATGTGTGGCAAAGAGAGACAGGTGAGGGGAGATAAGGAGGGGCAATGTTAGGAAAAGCATGATGGGAAACAGAGATACAGGGGGAGGAGAAGAATTCAGGGCAGAGAGAACAAAGTAGAAAGGAAAGCAGGAGGAAGGAAAGAGGCAAGATAAATTCTCAAGTCTTTGCCTCGGGGACGACAATAGGTAACACCTGCCTTTTTTTTGTTTTTGAAGTCCCTTTCGCTGTTTTTTTTGCCTTCTTCTTGAGCCTGCACTTTCTCTGGGTCACGTAAAAATCGTTCTCTCAAACCCAGCAGAATACACCGCATGTGTGATATTTATTAACTAATGATTGGGGGAAGAAATAGCATCATTAAAATGCTATAAAAGGCATTAGGAAAAGCACAGAGGTAGTTGTACTGCACAAGATACTTGACCTAAAAATGTTCTGAGAAAAAATGGAGAGGATCAGTTGTCCATGACAGGAAATAATTACATGTGCTAACATGTTTTATTACACCAAAGATTATTGGCTCGGTTGCACTGAAATATTCGGAGTAAGATGTCAAAACGTACTTTCCTGCTGTTAACTACAATATGTCTCATGTTGGAGTAAAACCCACAGTCAAATGGCATGCATGCCTGTGGAGGTTTTGTGTGTGTGTGTGTGTGTGCGTGTGCGTGTGTGTGTGGATCTATGTGAGTCCTCACTCGATGTTAGATGGTGGGGGAAGCCGATTCCCTGTAATGGGGTTAAGGAGTGACAGGGTCATCAATTAAAGAGCCAGCTGATGCTGCTAATGAGCTACATGATCTATTCCCCTGGGAGTAAAGAAAACATCGGGAGATGCACAAGCTACAGTAAGTGGCACAGCACACATGCAAAGGTTGCAACATTTGCTCATGATATTTAGACAGGAGCCCCCCAAAAATCAACCTCCTCATACTCACGGTAACAGCCTTGTTTCCAGTAGTATCCCAGCAGACAGTCGTCACACTTGGCCCCCGTGGCCCCGTCTTTACACTGGCAGAAGCCCGTGCCATTACACCGGTCATGGACAGAACCCATCTGGTTGCAGTTACACTCTGAAAGAAGAGAGTGGTGGAGGAAACGGAGATAGGAGTCATTTAAAAATTAGAATTAGAAATGGGATTTGACCGAGAGTTGAATTAAGTTCAGCCAAAAAATGTGTGCATTTGTATTCGGACCACAGACTTGTCTTTGATATTGATGCCTTTCAGAGCTGCAGTGCTGTGCATGTAAGGTGGAGTTTCTCCAGACTACAGAGATGTCCCAAGATGCTGCAGAGATTCAGACCTGAAATATAGGCCTTTTTCAGACAGAATTAATTTTGTGTTTTGCCTATCATGTAACTTTGTGGTGAAAATTCAGATGCAAAGGCCATGTCTAGTGTTTTTTTATGTAGACGCCACAGATAAAATATTACATGTAATGCTGTCTGGACTTATAACTGCTGTGATCTAAAGCACATTGCATTTTGCATGTTATAATTGCTATTTGATCCCACAGACGGTAAACAAGATTTCTAATAGATTTGGCATTGGTTTCCTAAAAACAACACCTATCATACAGCCTGCAATACTGGGAAGAGACTACAGTGACTCCTCTTCTCTTTAAAGAAATATAAAATGACAGATGTCAGAAAGTACTGTATATATCAGATGTTGTTTGGTAAACTAATCCCATCTAAACAGAACTGCAAGTTCTTTTGATCGCAGACTATCTCTTTTCAAAGGCAGGTAGAAGACATGTCGGGAACATTGTGGTATTTTGAGCAGTTGAGATGCAAAAGTCTAGTTGTTGTGCTGCATAATTAAACTTAAGCCTTGTCTGTTGAACTTGTGGCGTATAAAACAACACAAACCCGTACTTGCTATACTTCCTACCAATCACAGAAACACATTTTTGTTTTATTGAAATGCTAACTACTAAGACTCATGTCAGATCATTTGGAGACTGTTTACCTCTTTAACACAAGATGACATTGAATTTAATTAGCTTTTAAAATTACTCTCATTTCTGCAAGTAATTATCATTACAAATACATATATTTATAGAATCTGACTGATATCAGATCAGTTGTAGCAGATCAGAGATGGTAAAAAACTGCAGAGCTGCATATTTGCATTACATCTGCCGGTCGGTTGATGACAAAGTTTTTCTCACGTTTTGATGTAAGCCAATAGTTTGTCTTTCAGTTAAACCCAATATCAAATTAACTTGTTTAAAATGTAATTTATTATAAAATATTCATAAAGGTGAAACAGATTTCACAGCCACAGCAATGCACTTGGCATCAGTGTCTTTGTGGGTCATGTGCATTAATTTTGGGTTTATATGCGAGCCACTCAGACTGAATGTGTAGCTGTGCAAAATGTTAGTGCAAATGCATTAGTGTTCAAGAGGGCATGGTTTCTTGCTTTAGAGACGCGTGGTGTGAACTGATTTCTGTTGCCATGCTCGGTGTGCCAGTATGCTGGCAGATGAGCTAATGGGGCCTTATTTGTGCTGACTCCAAGGCCTGGCCCTGTGTGTGCCCCAGCCGCACCAAGTTTACCCTCCAACCCCCTGCAGTCCACCTACAGATGGATCCAAATCAACACCAGATTTTGCTCCACAGCTATGCATACAGAGTGACCTCATATTAGGAGTTAGGACATGCCCTTAATAAGACTAAATACTGTGTGAAAGCATACAAACAGTGTGTATCACTGTCCGTAAAGATGTGTGAGATTCATTTTTCTATATTACAGTCAGAAAATATCACAACCATTATATGTTTTTCATTGTTTTGGCTCTCCAGCACATTGGATTTAAAATAACATTAAGTGTTAATTTTCAGCTATAAGGGTGCTTGAGGGTGTTTGCATCAGTATTAGTCGATAAGCGTTGCATACAGTAGCACCCATAGATAAAGCACAGTGCAGCAGGGCAGTGAGTCTAATAACTCAGGATGTTTTTTTTTTTTAAGTACAAATATTGGAAATTTCTTAACAGACCAAGTCAGGTAAAGATCTGGAACAACAGCTGCAGGGAAAATACCTGCTGATGTCTACAGGTTGTAAATTTTGCCAAGGATTTGTGTTCAAATATTACATTTCATGGCTTTATTTGAATCTGCATGACTTGTTTTTTTGGGGCAGTACAAGAAGCTATGAACACAACATTAAATTATTAGCACCTTTTAAAGTTAGTGTTGTTAACATTTCAACAAACAAATCTCGACTTACAAATCCAGCAGATATGGGGCAACATTAGTTAGTCACGTGTCATGCCACCCTCATTTTAGCTCTAGTTTGGTCTCCACCAACTCCTGGAGAAAATAACCTGCTTTTAACTGTTAAATGCTTAATGAAGTTAACCAGCTAGTAGATCAATTTGGCTGTCTGCTGTTTGGTGCTGAGCAGGTCAACACATTTTCACTCTCAACTCATTACATACCAACACTTGTTGGTATGATCCCACAGGCGGTAAACAAGAGCAAGTCAACACATTTTCTAGGTTAGTTGCCCTCCACGTAGCCATCCAATGTCAATTTTGGATGCTCAGGGACTGAGTGTCAATTCTGGCACGTTGCATGCTAGGCTTGGCTGGTATCTATTTTTTCATACCTTCATACCTTGCTGAAATTTCACAGGGGTATAAGGCATATGACATTATTTTTGTGCAATGCTCCACCAGTACAGACCAGAGACTGACCTCTGGTGGCACAGTATGTGCACTACACACAATTTAGATTTATTTTATTAATTTAAGACAATAAAAGCACATGGTTAGGTTTAGAACATCATGCTTTGACTTAAAATAAGTACATGTGTTTAACGTAACATGACATAGGTCACTTATATAGTATGCTACACATACTAGTGCACTGCATTATTTTAATAACTCAATGAATTTTGGTTTCACACAGAAAACAAACCACAATGCCACGGGTTCAAGTCTGGCTTTTGTTTGGCCCTATCCATACTTTCATGCTGTTTACATGATCGTCTGAAACACACTGCTTGCATGAGCAGCACATGTGCGTTGCAGAACCTGCTGTTTGTTAGTTTTTTTTGTTGCCCATGTTAACAAGTTAGTAGAGCAGCCACACTGCCTGCATAAACAACGCTTGCAGGCGCGTCTAAGCTGCATTTCAGATGGGCACATGAAAAATGAGAAATGGTGGCTCGCTGTTTTTTTTGTATGCTGTGTGCCTTTTTCAGCAGAAATAGATATTGAAAATGGTGACTTGATAATTCGATTGACTCTATGCCACCTTTTATTGCATTTTCAATGTCTTTATCTGTCAGAGATGAGGAAATTCAAACATGTCTATTTTACACGAACTTTACTGCTTCTTTTTCGAAATAAAAGTCTTCTGACAAGGTCTCTGTCGTCAGAATCCCATCATTTGTTGACACAAGGCATTTTGTTTTGAATTTTCTGCAGGACTGTGCTGTTGTCAATGCAGGAGCTTGCATGCCTTCATAACTGAGTAAAATATGTGCTTATAAATGTGGAAATATAGCACTCAAAGCAGCAGGCAGCCCTGCAGAAGCAGGAACAACTCTGTCTCGGTGAACAACGCTGTCAGTTTGAACACTGCGAGAGTGCAGCACACGGCATTTCGTCGAGGTTGCCGTCATGCGCTGCTCATACATGAAGTGTTTTCCAGACATAAGGCAGTCGCTCGGAGCATCAAAAAATTCCCCTGGCCCATGCATCTCAAACCGCTGCTAAAGGGTGCCCGAGTGTGTCAGTATCTGACCCACTGTCCAAGTGTTGTTATTTGACAAATTTGGAGTGAGAACAAGCTTTTAGCTGAATACAGCTTCCTGCTTACACAACAAAATGTGTCATAAAGTGTCAGTAGAGCAGCTGTATAGTATTGATAATATTTGAGTATCTTTTACTACATTCATCTATTTAGACTACCTTGGTGTGTAACCCTCACTTTAACTGAGCAATTGCTGTCATTTTAAAAACATTGAAAATTATAGCATCTCCTTGTCTTGTCACACACAACACACACTCACACCGTCCCCCGCCACACACTCCCTCTGTCCCCCTGCAGACTGACCGATGCAGACGCTCTCATCATCCAGTTCGGCAGAGGCGTTGCGGAAGTATCCCAGTCTGCAGTGTTGGCAGTTCTGGCCCCTGGTGTTGTGCTTGCAGCTGACGCATGTGACAATGTTCAGGTAGTCGATGTAGCTGCAGCGGTTGGAGTGGCCGTAGCACTCACAGTCTGAAACAAAAGAGATTTATCTTTAGGTTTCTTTTACAAGCGGAAGATAGCGATACATGTGCATGAAGTCAATACTTGTGATAGAGTAGTATCTTTTTAAGCATTCTCCTGGGATTCTTCTGTGACAGTGGGAAATGATAAATTACTTGCACCGGGAGATACGCCCGACGGTTTTAGTTTTAGACGTCAGTGAACAAATGAATGACTCTGAGTGTGTTTTATGACTTGCCTTTCTGACTCTATATTGGTTCAATAAAGACAGACCACTCCCTCTCCATTACTACACTCACAGGTTTGCTGAGTCTGCTTCACTGGGCTGCACTGATTACTGATGGGAATTCCACTATCCTGAGTGTGTGTGCGTCTGTGTGTGCATGCTTGTTTGTGTATATGTATACAGGCGTGTGAGTACAGGCATGTTAATTGTGTCTGGGAATTTAATTGCATTACCGGATGAGTAGATTATATGCTACAGAATCATAACCAAGGGAGTTTGAGGTGAGTGATACAGTAGGTGTTTTCAGGCTGCACCTGACACCATGAAATTGGTCTGACACCACTTAACCCGATGGAAACCCTCCACTGCCTCTCGTTTCTTTTCTCTGTTTGTTCTTCATTTCCACAGTCTTAAATTCTCTTCCAAAAAGCTCTGCACAATCAGGGCTCTTAATTAAATTTTCTCTTTGTAATTCATGAATTATCTGAGAGGATTTGATTGCAGGTTTTACTCTACATGCTGGTACGCTTCATAAATTAAGACTTCTTCCATATTTCACACCCTAAAACCAAAGCTTAAAAAAAGACATGCTGTGGAGAATGGTGTAAGACCTTTTGTATAATTTTTCCACAGAGGGAGAAATGAAAGCCTGATATAATTTACCGTAGGATCTGCATTGTGCAGAGGGGTTCAGCAAGTGTTGCTCTACATTCTCGCTACGATTATCTTGGCTGAGGCTGGTACCTAATTAAGGTTTTATTAAGCTTTAGAAGTTGGCTGCAATAGTGTGCTGCAAGGCATCACTGTCCTCTAAAGAGGCGTTTACCAGGCATGTTTATGCAAATACACATTTAAATGCACATTAAAAAGTCGGAGTTTAGCTGTTTAATCAGCCGTCACATTATTATTTTATTATTGTTTGGTTGATGATGCCAGCTGAAATATTAATGAGCTGGTTTAAAAGGAAGTCAGCGAGAGCAGCGCCATAAAGTGCCTCTCTCAGCACTGAGGAAACCATGCTAGCAGTGGGGGAAGAACTGCCTAATTAAATATAAATGGCCAATTACTCCACAGACCAGAGAGGCAATGGGACATTGTTCCACAAATTAACATTACGAGTCAAGATGCTGCTTTATTGGTGTTTATCAATTTCGGATTGTTAACGGTGAAAGACAGTTACATTGAGAGAAAGTGAGCATCAAAGAGTCTCTGAAGTTGAAGGAGTAGTGATATATTTTACTAACAAGAATCCTTTCTAAAATCCATAAACAGGAATGTCGGTGTTGGCAATTGTTTGATGGTTTAATACGAATTTAAAGTCCAAAGACTTACCTTGATCATGCACATAAAGCAAACACAACCAAGAGGGAGTTGCATGGGAAAGAATGAACAAAATGAAAAACATAAAACATGGAATGAAAGGAATTTTTCCACAGGTTTCTTTCTTTAAAAACAGCATACACTTAAGTCAAATGACAGAAAGAGTTTCTAATCCACTGATCTGAACCAACCAATAGGATTAACCAAGCTCGAGTCTCCCCTCTGTATCTTGAGGCCAGGTGCTGCTCATGTTGGTCTCTTACCTCTGAAATCATCGTATATGATCCCAAACAACTGTTTGGCCTGCGGCTCTCCTGAGATCAAGAGTTTCAGAAGCCCTTGAGGGATGAAGGAATCTTTGTTTAAGATTTGTCGGCACATTATTCACTGTGCTACAGTCATCTATGGCCCTATACCTTTGCACAGCTGGAGCAGGTATAGATGAGCATCAGTACTACAGAGAGGCAGTATGGATTAGATGGATGGGATTCCCACTAGATTCTACCTTTAAAGAAGAGGGTTGCTTTGTTCTATAAAGCTGACATAATCTTCACCCAGTGCAGTGTTTCTTAACTGGTTGGACAGAACCCAGAAGTCATTCTGAAGATTTTATGAGTCTGTATGCAAGGAACGACTGTAGTGCTGCCCATGACTCAGAGGTTTCAAGCTAAAGCTGAATTTTAGGGTTGCCACGGTGAGGAAACTTTCCCACCACTTAATAAACTTGGAACAAAACCAATGTTACCCATTACACCAGACATTTTAGAAGAAAAGATAATCATCCATGACGCTCAGTATCTCTTTCATTGATTAGTGATGTTTGATCTGAGGATCTTCTCCTTACTTTGACCAAAATTTAAAGGAAAACAGTTGGTGTGGCAGCACATGCTTTCTTTTTTATGAACTCCTGTCTCCACGTCAGCGATGGCCCTGGCTTGTTTTCAGGTTGTTCGACCATCCCATTCTTGTGAACACCTTGAGGACTTTATTAAAATTTGGTACAAAGGTGTACTTGGACTCAAGAACAAACTGAGTAGAATTTGGTGGTTGAAGTTCAAAGGTCAAGGTCACTGTGATATCACAAAACATGTTCTTGTCCATGTTTTAGCTCGGCTCATCCCTCTCCACAAAATGCGTTGAGCAGACCGACTTGCTTCTGAAAAAACTCTGTGCTGTGACACTGCTGCTATACGTAGCAGGTACTTTGAGTTTATAATCGTAGCATCTGTCATCACTAAGTATTGAGGTGGTGGGCAAGTAATGTATTCAGTCTGTAATCAGTGCGTGCTTGAACACCATCTAATATCAGTAACACTTACTACCTTACTAATATTTGAGTATTGTTAATATCTGGCCTGGTGTAGAAACTGATGTGTCTTGTTTTTTAAAGCTTGACATAGGTAAGATTAATACACAATATAATTTTCAAAACTATTCAGAAAGATTAACTTCAAAGTCAATCTCTGACCTTGGAGAAGTTGGCAAAGCAATCCAACCTCAAGGTCCATTGATTAGTGGCTGTTCTGGAGTTTTTTTTTATGGTATCACACAATCTTCTTTTTGGAGAAGTGTGTGATTTGATTGTTTTTGGTGAGATTGTTTTGCCAACCCTTGTCTCCAAGGTCAAGAATTAACTCTCAGTCTCAACTTTTAAGCCAATATGGTCGAGAAGTCCTCTTTATTGCCACAACAACTGGGCACACTCAATTTGCTGAAAATCGTATAACATAATCAAATTCTTTTGCAAAATCCAAAGACTTTTTAAAATTTAAATCAAAAACTGTTGTAGGAAACATTTTGCATTGTATTGTCTGTTAGTGAACTATGCTTTTTAAAAATCCTTACTAATTTCTTAGAAAAAGCATATAGACATATTAAACTTAAGGTGCTTAAGGTGAATAGGTGAATGTCAGTTCAAAGATTCAGAAAATGATGATCAGCTGTGGACTTAAATGACCACCTTTAATGGAGCTATAACTGCAATACTGTGTCACCTATTAACCTCATCATAACACATTTTGGGTCCCAATTTGCAACCAGTTATGAATCACTGCACTACTATTATTGCACATGTTCATGTTCTACCTTTCTTTTTCTCTCTTTCTCTCTCTCTCTCTTCTTCATCCTCTCTCCCAGTAGTGTGTTTTGGGGTCACATGGCTCCATCTTTCCCACTCAAGTTTGTGCACTACAAAGGAGCAACAACTTTCAGATCAATCTGTATTGATGTAGCACAGATTATCTCTGGCTGTTTTACCAAACTAGAAAGAACAACTACTACTGACTAGACAACATCCAATGATTTGTGAGAAACCTTTGCCAATATAGATCCTACTCCCTTATAATGTAATTGACTGAAGAAATAAGGTGCTGATGGGTATTTAGAATATTTTCTTATATTTTAAAAATATCATCCGAATGTTTTTAATATTTCTAATCAGACATCAAGAATTTAACAAATTATTGTGAAAACCTGAAAGTGCCTTTTCTTCAAGAGCATTTTCAATGTCAAATTCATCTTCCTTTTGTAGTTTATCCATTTTTTCCCCCACTTCATCCTCCTGCCTTTTATTTCTGGCCCTACAGTGTCAGTCGTCATCTCATTTGAAAAATATAGCACAACAGTTGGTACCAAATTAAGATTTTGCCTTATAGCGTATGTTGACTGACAGGCTATCATGTATTTGGAGATAAATTTAGATACATTTGTTGTTTCCAGTTTCTGTTTTTTTCAGCGTGAGCTGCCAAGTTAAACCGGTGGCGAAAGTTTATCTACTACATATTTACTGCACCACAAATAATCCACTGTATATAGCTACTGTAAATCTTCAAGGACGTTGCCACAAATACAATTAACTACAGTTTGCTGCAACCACTGCAGTACATACAAAAGAGATACCTTCTCCGTGCTCAGATGAGGTTGTTGTTTTGTGACCATGAGTCTCTTGTGCACGTCCTTCAAAATTATGGGAGACTGAAACACCACAATCGTTATTGATGTAACAATCAAAAATGAGGTAAATAAAAAGTTATGAGAAGATTGCCATTGCTACATATAAAAGAGATACCTTTTCTTTCCTCTCTATGCCCAGATGAAGTTGATGTTTTGTGACCGTGAGCTTCATGTCCATGTCCCTCAGACTTGTGGGAGACTGTCACACCACGATCATAATTGACATAACAAGTAAAAACATCATATGAGGACAAATTTATAAGATCCTTTTCCTTACAGTCTTAATATTTAGACAATGTCTATTCCTGTGTTTCTACTTGGTTCTCCCATTCTTCTCCCTAAAGTTGCAAAGTTAATTAATTAACTCTAAAGGCTATGTTTATGTTGCTATTGATTTCTTTATATTTCTTTATAGTGGATATAGCTTGTGGGAAATGTTTATCTGCTACAAATTCACAGCACCACAGGTAAACTACAGCATCTAAATCTGTGAAAAAAAATTGCCACCACTTCATACAAAAGAGATACCTGCCCCGTGCCCAGATGAAGTTGTTGTTTTATGGTCATGAGTCTCGTGTATGTGTCCTCCAGACTTGTGGGATACTGAAACATCAAAATGGTCATGGAAATAACCATCAAAAATATAGAAAAACATCCAGTTTACAGGGGCAAGTTGCCAAGTTGAACTTGTGGTGAAAGTATATCTATTGCACGTTTCCATCACTGCAGGTACTCTACATTATATAAAATTACAAGAACACTGCTGCCGCTACATATAAAGGAGATACCTTCTCCATGCCCAGATGAAGTTGTTTTGTGGTCATGAGTCTCCTGTACGTGTCCATGGGTGTCATATGCGTGCCCCTCAGCCTTGTGGGGGACTGACATTAAAACATTTTTCATTGACAATGAAGAAAAAAACTGTTAAATTTATTCTGTGTCTACTTTTCTCGTGATAAAATTGCATACTACATATTTACATCACTACAGGTTAATGTTCTATTTTTTAGGGGCCCATTTTTTGCTCTAACTAAAACTTTTCTACTGCATATTAATACTGGTATGTTACAGCAGAAAACTACAAGGACATTGGTACTAGGGGTGTAACAATCCATTGATCCGGGTCTATGTACCAGTCAAATGATCACTAATCCAACAAAACATCAATCTGTATTATCATCTTTAGGGTACGCCTTTACTTTGAAATCTCCATTGAACGTCTGTGTCACTATCAAACAGTGCCAGGCTGTTAATGGCAAGCAGCCAAGAAAAAACACCAAGGATATTTACTCCCCTCTTGGGAATAAACAGCAGTGTGGAAATATTTGGGACTTGGGAGAAAAGACAGGTCAACAGACAAAGTATATGCCCTATGCAAACAATGCCTTGAGGAGACAAAATACTTATGGCAATGAACCTTTCCAGCCATCTCACTCTGCCAACTTGTTGCTCCTGCTATGGCTATTATAGCTGCTCTTTTTCAGTAATGTTAGACTAGAAAAATGTAATGTGAAAAATGCACACTGAAATTCAACCGTGCAGTTCTGTCGGGAGATGCAGTGACTTAAACCAAAAGTGAGCAAAAAAAAGAAGAATTAGTTTTAAGGTATGAGTAGAGGAAAAGTCCGCTAGCTGCTAGGCTAATTTATTAATGTAAAAGCGCAAAGCTTCATTACTACAGGCAAACTACAGCGTTCTTGTTCCCACTACATGCATAAAATACCTGATGTTTCAGCTTTTCTTTCATAATGCTCCTCTCTTTTCTCCCCGTGCCCAAAAGAAGTGGTTGTTTTGTGGCCATGACTCTCATGAACGTGGTCATGAGTCTCTTGTGCGTGACTATGAGCCAGTTGTGCTTGGCCATAAGAGTCAGGTGTGTTGCCATGAATTTCATGACCATGGCTATGACTCTTTAGTGTGTGGCCATGAATCTCTTGTGTGTGACCATGAGTGTCAGGTGTCTGGCCATAAGTTTTATGACCATGGCCAAGAGTTACATGACCATGAGTCTCTTGAATGTGGCCATGAGTCTCTTCTTCATGACCATGACTCTCCAGTGTGTGGCCATGACTCTCCAGTGTGTGGCCATGACTCTCCAGTGTGTGGCCATGGGAGTTTTCAATGTCGCTATGAGTCTCTTGAATGTTGCCATGAGTTTCATGACCATGGCCATGAGTCTCAGGTGTGTGGCCATGAGTCTTTTCAGTGTGGCCATGAGTCTCTTGAACGTGGCCATGAGTTTCTTGAATGTGGCCATGAGTTTGTTGAACATGACCTTGAGTCTCTTGAACGTGGACATAAACCTCTTGCGCATGGCCATGAGTTTTGTGACCATGGTCATGAGTCTCCAGTGTGTGGCCGTTAGTCTTTTCAGTGTGGCCATGAGTCTCTTGAACGTGGCCATGAGTTTCTTGAACATGGCCATGAGTCTCTTGAACATGACCTTGAGTCTCTTGAATGTGGCCATGAGTCTCTTGAACATGACCTTGAGTTTTGTGACCTTGGCCATTAGTCTCAGGTGTGTAGCCATGAGTCTTTTCACTGTGGCCTTGAGTCTCTTGACCATGACCTTGAGTTTTGTGACCATGGCCATTAGTCTCAGATGTGTAGCCATGAGTCTTTTCAGTGTGGCCATGAGTCTCTTGAACATGGCCATGAGTCTCAGGTGTGTAGCCATGAGTCTTTTCAGTGTGGCCATGAGTCTCTTGACCATGACCTTGAGTTTTGTGACCATGGCCATTAGTCTCAGGTGTGTAGCCATGAGTCTTTTCAGTGTGGCCATGAGTCTCTTCAAAATGACCATGACTCTCTTGAACATGGCCATGAGTCTCAGGTGTGTAGCCATGAACCTCTTGAACGTGGCCGTGACTTACAGGTATGCGGCCATGAGTCTCTTGTGTATTGCCATGGGTATCAGGTGTGTGGCCATGGGTATCATGTGTGTGGCCATGAGTGTCATGACCATGGCCGTGAGCCTCTGGTGTGTGACCATGAGTCTCTTGAAGGGGGTCATGCTTCTGTTGAATAGGGCCATGAGTTAAAGGTGTGTGGCCATGAGTATCTTTTACATGACCACGGATCTCTTGAATGTGGCCATGAGGTGCATGTCCCTCAGACGTGTTGGGAACTGAAACACCATAATTAAGATTGAAAATAAAACAAGCAAAAAGATGTTAAGGTAAATTTTATTCTTTGCAACCTAAAAACCTATTGAAGCATATTTATTTCCCTCGCCTTTTTCAGTTCTTTCAGTCACTCTATACCAGGTTGAGGTTCAGCTGTATGTTAGTTTCCAAGTCTAACCCATGGTAATGTAATAGATATTTCCATCACTACCTGTTAGCTACTACTACAACTACAGTATAGTAAAGATGTACCTGTATTTCTTTCCTCCTCATGCTTTTCCTTCCCATGCTCAGATGAAGTTGTTGTTTTGTGGTCATGAGTCTCATGTTCATGTTCCTCAGACATGTGAGGGGCTGACATACCAGTGTCTATATTAACATAAACAACCAAAATTTTGACACATTTCTGCTATTTCCTGTTTACAGGGGCACATTTTACACTGAGTTGCAAGTTTAGCTTGTGAGAAAAGTTTACCCACTGCATATTTACTGCACCAAAAGTAAGCTACAGTATGTAAATCTTGGTGAACATTGACTGCACTACATATAAAAGAGATACCTTTCCTTTCAGCTTTTATTTCGTTATGCTCCTCACGCTCGCTTTCCTCCCCGTGCCCGGATAAGGTTGTTGTTTTGTGGCCATGAATCTCATGTACATGTCCCTGAGACTTGTGGGAGACTGAAACACCACAAAATAACAAACAAAAATGTACATATCTCTCTTATTTCCAAATATTTAGGGACCCATGTTTCTCTGTGAGTCGCCAAGTTTTTTCTTTAGTCTGTTTTAAATTAACATCAGTGGTAAACTACCGTATATAAATCTAGTAGATTCATATATTCTCTCCATGTAGAAGAAATACCTGTCTCCTCAGTTTTTGTTTCTTCCTTCTCCTCCTTTTTCTCCCCGTGCTCAGATGAGGAGGTTGTTTTGTGGCTATAAGTCTCATGTGCATGTCCCTCAGATTTGCGGGAGACTGAAAGTCCACAGCCATAATTAACACAAAAATACAGTTTCATAGGTAAGAGACCATTTTCTGTTGCCAAGTATAACTCATTATGAAAGTATTTCTACCACTACAATTAACTACTGTAGCCATGACCACTACATGACATACATAAAAGAGATACGGTACCTTCTTCGTGCCCTGATGAGATTGTTGTTTTGTGGTCATGAGTCTCATGTTTGTGTCCCTCAGAATTGTGGGAGACTGTAACACCACAAAATAACAACCAAAAATGTAGATATATTTCTAAAGTTTATATTTATTTAGGGGACCATGTTTTGCTGTGAGCTGCCAAGTTTGACTCGGGGGTGAAAGTTTATCTACCACACTGCTATCGCTACAACTACAAGAACATTGCTACAACTACATTAAAAAAAAAGAGATACCTTTTCTTTCAGCTTTTCTTTCCTCCCCGTGCTCAGATGAGGTTTTTGTGTTGTGGCCATGAGTCTTGTGTTCCTCAGACTTGTAGGGGACTGACACACCGCAGTTGTCATTGACATAACAAGCAAGAACATCCAGTAGTATAAATTTTATATGCACTTGTCTCAGCAACGCATCCACAATAAATAAATTCCTCATCCATTTCTACTGCCACTCAGATAAAAATATGACACCTCTATTGGTGCCAAAATTATGATATTGCTCTAATGCTTATATTGAGTGACAGAGTAACATGTCAGTGAAGAGATGAATTTAGATATGTTTTTCATCTTTTTCAGTTGTTAGGGTTCCAGTTTTCACTGTGAGCTGTCAGGTTTAACTCATAGTAAAAGTTTATCTACTGAATATTTACTGTGCCCAAAAGTAAACTACAGGATATAAATTTAAAAGAACACTGCCACTACTACGTATGAAATAATAATACCTGTCTTTTCAGTTATTCTGTCTTTCTCCGCCTCCTTTTCTTCCTCCCTGTGCTGAGATGAGGATGTTTTTTTGTGGCCATGAGTCACATGTCCCACAGACATGTGGGAGACTGACACTATCAACACAAGAACAGACATTGTATGAAGTATTTTACATACTCTTGCAGACGGACGCCAAACAATAAGAACTCTATAATTAGGCTGATACTGCACTGGGTAAAGATTACTGATATCGTCTGCCTTTTCTCTCCCTTCCCGTCTTCCTCCGAGACCTTGTTTTCCTTTTCTATTCCTTTCTCTCTCTGTCAGATAGTGGATTGCCCCATCAGGGGCCTCAGCCCTGGGCTTGGGAAAAAGCTGTGAGAATCAGAGAGGCTTGAGAAACTCCTTCATCACTACATTTTCACTCTGGGTGTGAAAGAAATGACATGCACTTCCTTTTATCTGAATGTCATGAAATCTTCAGACTGCTACTTGCACTAACTCTCCATATGTGCTGGTTTCTTTGTTCAGATCTGCCTCTGTTCTTATTTCTAACTGTATTTAACCAAATCTGAATATTCATAGAATGCCATATACTGTAATATATTACAGTAGCATCTTCTCATGAGTGTACCTTCTTATGTTCTCTGCGGTGCACTTGCACAAAATATCTCAAATCAATACTAGAGACAACCACGCGCACACATCCCACTTTTCCTGCATTTTTAATTGTCTCTTGCTCAAGTTTTCCCTTTTTTTTTGTGTGTTCCACTTTCCCAGAGGGCTTTATGCCATTCCCAGGATCCTTTGCGTCAAGTTTTTCGGGCTACAAATGAAAGAAGAGAGATGTGAAACTAGTTCAGTTTATGGATCAAGCCTCCTCTTCCTTTTACCTTTCCATTTACTGCAACACAGGCACAATTCAATAAATCAAAAACACCACAGTCCTCCTCACAGAGGTGATTAAGACTAAAAATACAAACAACCAATCACATGGAGCGACCACACCATGCACGTCATTGAGGGACTAATGATCACCGGACCACAAGGGAAAACAATGCTTCATGCATCCATCTGTGTTTCCCCTTGAGGTGTTTTTGTACAGGCGATGTACGTCTCCAGTTCTTCTTCAGAGGGGGACATCCTGCAAGCATCCTGCTCCCCTGCGGAGCGTCCCCCTTCAGGCTGTCTCCCACCCACTCGCTCCCCTTCATCCCTTCCCCCTCCCTGGGGCTCCAGAGAGACAGGACGCCAGCAGCTGTTCCTGCAGCACCCTGAACCATTTCACACAACTGGCATCATGCCATCATTACATCTCATCAAAGTAACCCCTGCCTACCTCTACTCATGTCCGACTCTGGCCCCACCGGACCTACTCTCACACATCAGTCACGGCTGCACACACACACACACGTGCATACACACTGGAAAAAAAAAAATCTCCTGTGGGAAAGCAGGATTCTGAATCACGGTTGTTTCAAAGGGCTGATGTAGCACAGCAGTGAGCATAAATGCATTTAATCTCGGTAACCCATGCTGCCTTGGGGGTAGGAGTGATTCGAACAGTTCTTGGCATTAATCTCAATCAGCTCAGCCTGAACTGTCTCACATCAGACTCTGGCAGCCAGAGCATTCGGGGTTCCCGCTTCCTCTACGCTGACTGACAGAAGGGACCTCAAAGGCCGCTTGATTGTTTTATTTATATCTCGACACTTCGTATATATATGCCCCCGCCCCATGACATAGCATTCTGTAATGTACCACAGTAAGTTGAGGTTAATGTTAAGTGGGATGTTTTGGGCTTAGTCCTGATTCTGTCTCTCCTGTTCCCTGTTTCATATCTTTCTGTCACTCTGATCCAGTGGCTGATGCTCCACAATCCTCTGAATGATGCAAAGACAATGTCAACTGAGCTCAGACTTTTCTGCAAACCTTCCTCTGGCAGTGCTCATACTGCCTCTCACTCACTCACCCATGTTAACTAGATTTCACTGCCACCACCTAAATTGAATAACAATTGACATGCGATATGATGCTGGACAACATTAAGATTATGAAAGCTTGTGTATACGAGCATGTTAGTGACTTTCACCTCCTGAAAATTGCCCATTTCAGAATGGTTCCACACCATAAAAATCTCACTCACTTGAAATGAAAATGATCTCCTGATTCAAAATTGGATTATTTTCTGGCAGCCTCGACTCTATATCTATTATCATCTAGAGCTATGGGTGTGCCTTACCTCCGCTCTCGCTATGCCTCGGCTCTGAGTGTTTTTCCTCAGTTTCATGCAGGCTTGCACTATGGTGAAGATGTGTGAGGACAGACTTTATTGTGATTGGATGGTGTTGATGATGATGAAGATCAACGACTTTATGATGTGTGGACTCCTTTGGGACTGGGTGAGACAGATGTGAATGTTCGGGGATTGTCTCTGAAGGTGTGAACTCCTCTGGTGTCAGGGAAACTCGGTGCTCCTCTGATGGAGAGGATGCTGAAGGAGGGTGAACCTCAGCTGTAACAGGAAGTGTGTCAGATTCTCCCATGGGTGCCAGTGGAGGCTCAGACAAAGGCCTGGTGTGTAACACATTGTCTGTTAGTGAGGTTGAGCTGTCTGTAACTCCGGTTTCTGCTGCTGGAGCTCTCCTGTCTGTTGCATCAGTTGCAGGGGGACAGAGAATGTAAATGCAATGAGGAATGAGCAAGCTAAGACATTAGCATAAGAGATGCAGCCTCAGATTGTTTTTCCAAAGAAAGCCTAGTTTTCCTTTTTTCACTTCCAATGTGCACATATAGACACACACAGGCATGCACGTTCACACACACAGAAGTGAGAACACACAATGATAGTGTGATTTCACACTGCTGAGATAGGCTAAACTCAAAAGCTGTTCCACAACCCTTTTAGTGCTGGAAAATTGTGTTGTTTCTGCAAAAAAACAGTGACTGTTAAAGGTGTGACTATTGTTAATATGGTTGTAAAATAAAATCACACAGTGTTTGTCAAAGTGTATTACTCTGTTTTACACTTGCAGTGTTGTGTATGGATGTGCGCATATGTGTTTGCACACACTCGGTTTTGTCATCTCCAAATCTGAGAGATGAGAAATAACAGCAATGTTCATTTTTCACCTTGACAGCAAATTAATTACTTATCTATAAATATGGCACTGTACAGTGCTACAATATAGTACTGATATAAGTTGAAATTGTTCTGATGTCCTGGCTAATTATCACACTCTTTCCGCTCATATGAATCTAAAGTAGTTTGGTGGCCACATTTTTATTCATAAGTCAGTTAATGAAAGAAAATAGCATAACTGTGCTGCTAGGGATTCAGACTTTTGGCTGCAATACTTTGAGATGTTACATGCACTGGGCAAAACAGTCTTTTGCACAAGCAATACATGTGTGATGTACGGAGCAGAGGTTAAGGCATGAGTGGGTTCACCTTTCACACCTATCTCCCTTTCCAAGCATTATGTCAGGAGGGCTTTCAAGCTTGTCAACACAAAGAAAGCAGCATGATCACACGATACCAGCGGGCTGGTCCTGAACCGACAGTATGTGCTGATCGAGTCCCAGTGTTCACAACGATATTCAACTAGACACTGGCTCAGTCTGTCAAACCCACATGCTTTAAGAAGTCCACCATCATTCCTGTGCCCAAGAAAACAATGGCACTATCCTCTGTAGAGATGAAACGCTTTGAACAGCTGGTCAAAGTATACATCTCCTACATCCTCTTTAACCAGCACACCAGCTACAGTTTACCCACCATCCCAACCGACATCATTGCACACATCCTCCATACCACCCTATCTGATGTGGAAAAGAAAGGAAGCTATGTAAGATTGCTGTTCATTAAATACAGCATTAACCCCCCCAGGCTGTGCACAAAGCTCAAGAAGCTGAGATTAAACACCTCACTGTGCATGTGGATCCTTGACTTCCTGACGACCCAGGTGGTGAGATCCCTAACACCAGAGCACCCCAAGGATGCATTTTGAGTCTCCTGCTGTACTCCCTGCGCACACACGACTTTGTTACCAACTCAGACTCCAACACCATCATCAAGGTTGCTGAGGACACAGCTGTGTTGGGCCTGATCACAGATAACAATGACAAGGCTGACCTGAAAGAAGGAGAGGATCTGACCTGCAGCAAAACTAAGGAGATGATAGTGGACTTTGCAAAGATGCAGGGAAGGAACTACGCTCCCCTTGTTATCAGAGGATCCTTGGTTGAGAGGGTGGACATCCTTGGTACCTTGGTGTCTACATCTCTGAGGAGCTGACCTCGGAGCTGCATTCTGACTCTGAGGAAATTCTGGGTATCCCCTCAAACACTGAAGGATTTTTACTCGTGCATGATCAAGAATGTTCTAATGGGTGACATAATTTTCCAGTATACAGGAAATGATGTTTACCGGGACCACAAGGCTGTGCAAAGAGTGGTTCATTCAGCTGTACAACAATATTTACACCAGGCGTTGCAAGAATAGGACCAGGAGAACTATTGAAGATTTCAGCCACCCGGAAACAGCTGTTTCAGATGTTTAACCACTCTGTTTCATTGCGGACACTGGGCTTTCCACCTCTGTATTAAAGTTTGTTGTTTTCTTTAAAAATTAAACTAGACAGTTGGAAAACAGAGTTTGAGAACATGTCGACCAGACACAGGAAAGGGGGATCAAGCAGGCTTTAATCTCAGGCTACCAGGGATTTGTAAGCTCTGCATCATCAATAAAAGCAGGAGTTTGCATAACTTTTAACCATCACACTCCTATAGCTCGCTATTCAAGTACAATCACACTAAAATCGTGACTAAATTACATTAAGGACAACAAGTCTCATGCTACCTACTTTCCAAGAGCCTACCTTTACTCAGATCAGAATGATGAGGGTTTGAAGAGCTGAAATGTTCATTTCCAGCCCCAGAAACAGAGTTACTGGAGGCAATGGACTCTGTATGTAAGAGTAAAAGCAAAAGCAAAAAAATAAATAAATAAAAAAATAACAGAGGCAAGGTCTTAGTGTCATTTTCAGCCATGCGACAGCGCCATCATTCTCTCACGCAATGCACCAACAATCTAATCTGATTCATTACATAATCCTATGACATGTGCCTGTCTGTCTGTGCAGATGGACTCACAAACTGTCCCATGACACTCTCTCTGACACACACACACACACACACACACACACACACACACATACAGAATTCAGCGAGCGTACAGTGTGCAGTCTCTGGTGGGACACATTTTTAGGTGTCTTCTGCACAAATGCATTTGCATATAATGAGATCATTTGTCACTTGTATTAATGTAGCCCCAGAAATGATAACAATAATGTTTAATGCCACCTGTCAGTCTTAGCATTCTCATCATTTATTAGCGCAGTGCTGGACATTGATTTAGCTCCACACTAATGAAGACATTGTGATTCAGGACCAGTTAACGTCTTGCCGGAACGGCTAATGGCAGCGGACGGAGTGACAGCATGGGTGTTATTAATATGTCACATGATTTTCCAGACATGATCTAATCTCTCCGAGTCTAAGGCCAAGTTCAGTCTTTATAAAAATGCAAGGATTTTGGAAGATGAGAATGGTGTACAGAGATGATTGTGTTCGTGCGAGTGGTCGATCTGGTGGTACATCTGCAGTGTGTTTGCATACACTTGCCTGTATACGTGTGTGTACTTGTACTGCATTCAGGCTATCCTACAGCTTTGGGAAGATGAAGTCATGTGGGGTCATGGTTGCTGGATAGGTAGATGTATGACTGGGCTTTAGGATTTGGTTTGTCTGACCTCCCCTCCCCCTTTGCCACACACCCATCTGTCCAGCAGACCAATGGGCTGTGGGCTCTGTGGATCAGACTTTCTTGCCAATAGATCGCTAATCCTCATCTGAGCATGCTCAGTGACTTAACTGGGACAGGGACATGACAAAGGGTGCAACTACTATGACATGCTGTCCAACCCATAAGTCCTGCTGTATGTGTATAAGGATGCATTTGCTGCGGCAGCACAGACTACAGTCCAAATTTTGTCTTTGATCTCACAGTAAAATCACACACTACAAACCTAAGCTGGGATATGCATTTACAGATTCCTTGGAAAAGTAATAATACTGAAATTATGATTTATATAACCGACTTTTATGTGGATGAAAACTAAAGACAAATCCCAGGCTGCTTGAACACTTTTCTACCCAGTTCACAAATAGAGTCAACATTTTCTGCACTCATATTAGCATTTTTTCAAAATAACATACAAGCTTTTCATGCAGTTAAAAGCCATAGAAGATAACTGAGATTACAGCTGATAGTATTAAAGATCACTTATGTTGTAATGTGATGTAGTTTTTAATGTCACAGAACCTTCATCCACACATGATACAATAACGCCTGTGTGTGTGTGTGTGTGTGTGTGTGTGTGTGTGTGTGTGTGTGTGTGTGTGTGTGTGTGTGTGTGTGTGTGTGTGTGTGGGCGGACGCACTGTGAGAATGGAACCTAAGACCTCAGATCCCCGGAGTAAAAGGAGGGGATGGAGATGATTTATGGGTTTCACTGAATTGCACCATATGGCCGCCATAACTCTCACACACACACACACACACACACACACACACACACACACACACACACACACACACACACACACACACACACACACACACACGGATAACAAGGGTTTGCTCACATCAGGGTCAGGTTCAAGCCCAATACACTTCTCAACCTAGGATAAAAAAAGTCAGGGATACTCCACAGTCATATGATCTTCCTTTCTTATGTCCTAGAAGTATAACTGAGTAGTTCTGTCCTCTTTTTTTTAAATGTAATATACCACAAATTACCTGATTTTTTAATTATTATTATTATTACCATTATTATTATTATTGTTATTAATGTTGTTATTGTTATTATTAGTTGACATAGTAGCAGTAATAGTATTTTGCAAATTCATGATTTAGATGCAAGTGATATAAGGAATGAATATAATTTTGTCCAAAAAAGGTTCATCCTATGTCTGAATAATGCTTTAAATAAGGTGCATTAAACTTGTAGTTATAATTTGATTAATCCCAGTTGACAGAAAACAAACAGGCAACATATTTTATCATCAATAAGTATTTTTTTAATGGAAAAATTGCAAAACTCTGGTTTCAGCTCTGCAAGTTTTATTTTTCTCAGTTAAAAAATATGAATTTTCATACTTATCTATGATAGATTATTGAATATATTTGGGTTTTGGGTTTCTCAGACAAAACAAAATTTGTGATGGTTTTTTTTCACTTTTTTTTGCAAAAGTGATCCTTAGATTAATTGATAATGAAAATAACATTTAGTTGCTGCTCTATATTTGAAGTAAAATATTGTTCAAATGTTTCCAGCTTGACTGTTGAGAACACGTGATAGTCTACATGGGATGTTTCTGTGTCCTTCACAGCGGGCTTTAGAAAGCTTACAAAGGACTGTAACTCTGTTTGTACAATGCTGAAGCTTCTGTCAGCCCCTCCTAAATCACAGCTAATCAGTGAATTCTTCGACTTCCCTACTGATGTCAGCCAAACAACAAAAGTGCTGTGCTGTTCAACAAATGCTCTTAATGGATTTCCTTCACACAAAAAAGAAAAAAGTCTGACGACATCACAGCGGTGCCGAAATCCCTTCACCTCCCACTTCCTAAGTGCTTTTCTGTTGGAACATGAGAGGTCTGCTGCCTACCAAGATGGCAGGTTTAAATTTAGCATGAGGGCGAGCCGGGCTTTGAGGTCCACTTTACTGTACATTCAAGCGGCTGACAGAATCTGTTCCCATCCATCCTGAGCTGCTTAAAATCAGTCAGTCAGAACAAATAAAAGTCTAAATGTCCATACAGTTTGACGCCCTCGCTTTCAAGACGGGACAGCCCACGTCTGACATTAACGTCAGAGACATATACGAGCAGGGAAACAGCCCATGTGCAGCCTAAGAACTCCAGTAAGTCGCAGGATGAATTATGGATGATATGTACACAGACACAAACACACTGCTTTTCAGCGTCTATAAGCACAGTCATAGGCACTCACGCTGGATTTGACACAATACACTGCGGCTGAATCATGTGACTAGCGGTGGAAGGAGTGTTGAGATTCTTTACTTAAGTTAAAGTAAAAAATATTGCACTGTACAAATACTCTAGTACAAGTAAAACTTCAGTAAAAGTAAACGAATATTGCTGTCAGAAAATGGCAGAATGGCCCCTTCATATTATATATAATTGGATTATAGTGTCGATTTTGTTTTACCGTGCGTGTAAGTGTCCTTTGTATCATTGTGTGTCCTCTTTCTAAACTTGTTTCTGTGAGTCAGTGAATTCAGTGTGGGTAAAACTCTTAGTGAGATCTTTTTTCCTCAGCAACAGTTTGTAAAGTTTGAATCACAGGGTGGATAGTTTATCTGTTGATCCAGTCAGAGCTGATCAGATCAGATGGATGGATGAGAGGAGAAGCTGCTGCTGAGGCGAGTGAAAGGAAATTTTTAGACCCAGCGCAGTAGTCGGTGAAGTTTCACTTTCACTGTGCCTGGCGTGCTGCCGCTCCGTCTGCGCCCAGAGTACACTCTGTGCTGCATGAGTGTGGTGCAATGAATAACTGAATGGTATGAATATGCTAATAGTGCTCCTAATGAACAGTCCAGCTCCAAAATAGAAAATCAGTATGTGGCAGCACATTTTCATTGTGGTGGGTCACCACAAATAAAGGAATATGTGGAATACCTCAATATTATATATATTTGGATAATTATTACGCATGTGTTAAGCTGTAAGGTGCATTTTAATGTTAGCTGGTTAAGGTGGATCTAAATAATTGTACGATTCAGAAAACTAATTTCTTCCTAAGAAATTAACAGATAGCTAAGATAAAAAGTGAAAATATCTGCATGTCTGTTTAGATTATTTCAACTTGTTTACTGCAGAAATCAACTGTTCAAATGAATAATTTGACATTTTAGGAAATACGCCTATCTGCCTTCTGGCAGAGAGGCAGATGATACAGGAGAGGATTGGTACCACTTACATATCTGTCCATCAAATAGGAAGTTTCCAGTTTTTGTGCTAAGCTAAACTGAACAGCTCCTGGCTATAGCTTCATATTTGACGGACAGACAGGAGAGTGGTATCGATCTCCTCATCTGACAGCAAAGTGAACTTCCGTATTTCGAACCAGTCAAACTGTTCCTTGAAGAAGTGTGCGAATCTTGAAGGAAGTCGGAATAATGGGAAAATCTATTGTCTTCAGTGGAAACTTTGTCTCTGCAATGGCAGGGGTTTCCACTTGTTTTAAGAAAAGAAGACTTTCAGGACTCAGATAGAGATTTCTGCAGTGTGTGCAGTATATAATATGCTTATCTATCAAGTAACTAGTAACTACAGCTGTCAAATACATCTGGCTACAGCTAATGTACTTTTCCGCACCTTCCCGAGGGGCTCCAAAGGGCTCATGGGTAATAGCTGTGGGCCGTTCAGCTTGCGAGGCGGTTGTGGTGCTCTTTGCTTTGCCCTTGGGTCCACTCTCACCTTCAGGTTCACCCTGTGTTTCAACTTCACCTTCAGTTTTACCCTCAGCTTCACCCTCATCTTCAGCTCCAGGAGCAGTTAACGTCTTAGGTGAAGTTGACGTTGTGGCTATTCAGCAACACAGGTAAAAAAATGCAGATTAAAATACAGAAACTGAATCTGTGGCAACCTGAAACTGAGCCGCTAAACTCATTATCCGCCCATTAGCAAGCATCGTTCTTCTCTTTGATAAATCATACCCATCATTTTGTATCTAATTGTGAGAGGAGCCCTTTTAAAAGCAGACTTGTGCAGTGCAGTCCAATTGCTCAGTCTATCCATGCATCAGCCTTTTACTGTCCGGCCATGTGGAGAACAGCCCAGTGCTGTCAGGGTTGATGTTGCCACTTTGCCGATCGTTTCTGTCTAACAGCTCGGAGGCTGAGAGCCTCTCCACAGAGAGAATCCCTAATCAAATTCCCTTTTATTCCTGCCTCCCCGAGCTCCTCACCCGGAATCACACTGCATTACAACAAACTAACATATGCCCACATCCTTCTCCACCATTTCTCTCTCTGTCTGTCTCTTCTCTCTCTCTCTCTTGGCTCCCTTTGCTGCTCCAATCCACCGCCCATTCGCACTCAACCTTCTCTCTCATTCCCCCTTTTTCTTCAATCCATCTGCAGCACTGTCTTTAGTCGAAATAAGAAAAGCAGAACTGTGGAAGAATTCCTCCTGTGCAGGTTAGTGTGATGTGCTGTGATGAAAGGACATGGCGACAGAGAGGCCTATTAATAATGAAGCACACAGGGCCCGAGCTGCAGCACTGAGAGAGGAGACGCAGGAAAAAGAGAAATGAGTGACTGGAGAGCCAGCCGAAAATCACAGGAGAGAGGGAGAGTTTAGGAGACATGCGGGAAGCGAGGTATGGGGTTAAAACTTACATTTTAAAAACAATGCAACAAAAAAGAGGGAGAGACAAAACAGGAAGAGAGAGAGCGAGAGAGTGTGGAATACCAACTCCTCTGCTTCGCTTTGCATTATTACTTACTCGAACCGGAGGGGGAACCAGCAATTGTACCTGAAAGAGAATAAGAAAAGGGAGAGGAGATGAGAGCTTGTTTATTTATGCATTCAATTTGCCTAAAGACTTGACTCTGCCTCATTTATCAGACTCAGGTGGTAGAGAACGCTTAAGAGCTGTTCTGCAAAATAAGGGTTTGCTGTAGACCACCTCTCAATGTCCTGGAGTAATTACAGGGTCTGCGCCGTCTCCCCCATCCTTCCTTATTGAACCTGTTACACCTTCCCCATAAATCCTCACATTCAGAGGTCCTCATCATATATGTATGTTTTAAGAGAGCGCTACCACTCCGCTACGCTTGAATCAAAACTTTTTGCCTTTCTTGCATGTTTTTCTGAGATTGTATTTATAGTTAGCTTAGCTCGGCATGCATAATGCAATCTGCAGAGACCAAACTGTTTCGTGAGCCCTGGCCATTTTGTGTAGCATTTCAGCTGAGCAAGTAGCAAACATTTTAATTTTTAAATTCCACTAATGGGATTCAGGAGTTTAAAAGGGTGGTGATGGGCTCTGAAGGTGTGTGTCAGTGCCATTAGAACTGGGTTGGAAACAATAGTGTGATTTTTAAAAAAGGGGTGCTGACAATAGAGTCATGCTCTGCAGTGAGTGCAGGTACAGGTGTATGCGAATGTGTTTCTGCCTGTTTTTCTCTGAGTGTGTGAATGCTTGTTTGAAAGGAGAAAAGTAGGGAGGGGCTGCCCTAGATTATTATTTTATCATAGCTAGCTACTGTAGCTGGCTACACTCTCCAAGAGGATTTCCCCCCACGCACTCCCACGTTGTTCCACAGCTCTGATCTGCTCTCTGCACCGACGTGGCTACAACTCGGAGAGCTCTGTCTCTCCATCGACTTCTCTCGACGTCTCCTCTCCTTTCAACTTGTTCCCTTGATCCTGCTTTTCATTCAGGGCCTCAGAGTGATGACAAAACCTATACATCCATCAATCAAGAGTGCTGCAGGATTTAAAATAACTGCATGTAGACCTATAGTTGTTCTGAAAGATTGAAATGAATTGCATTGATGCCACAGGAGAATACCGGATCATTAAAGTAGCAAAAATGTGAATAGAATAAGGGAACAAAAGAAAATAAACCATTAAAATTAGATACTGACAATATAGAATATAACGTTATTGTTGTGAGATTAGAGATCTCATTGGCATAGAGGAATATTTGCTAATGTGTTGTGACCATCACAGTTCCTCTGAAGTCGGAGGCACATCTTTTCATCAGACCAGTTTATTGTTCCAATTTATTAGCCATGCACAGAATGGTAAAAGATGAATTTCTTTTCAGTCTTAGCTCTCTAGTTTGCAAATATCAGCTAAAAAGCACTGGAAAAGAATTAACTGTGTTCTACTTGTTATATGCAAATTAATGCTGTAGCAGGACTCAGAATGATTTCAGTGGGATCAGATTTGGTTTGCTGATACAAATATTCGAATATTCGACTATCTGTTCCTTTTTTTCTATATAGAGTTTGAATTGAGGTCAGTGTCGATGTTCAGTGTGACAGTCATTTACGTGATAATGAAATGTCCCCAGCAGCGCACTGCACACTAAGAAAAACAGAATACTGCTCGACTTTAAGAGTCTCAGTCGACCGGTTTTTAACTGGCGATTCAGATCTCCAACTTTCTCTTGTGAGGAGCATCACTTGTACTGACAAACCCACAGAGGATTGCTGCTGCAGTTCTCATAAACTCCAGAAATCATTTTTAGCATCTCTTAACTTTACTGTGTTGGTATATTTTAACAGCTTTTTATTGGTAACATTTAATTACACCAGTGAAAAAAAAAAAAGCCTATTTGAGTACTTTTCATGGGTTAGATGAGAGGACAGAAGTCACTGTCATGTTTGTACAGTAAATAAGCTACAGTGAGCAGCGGGTTATCTTCGCTTAGCATAACAGCTGGAAACGGAAACAACTGGCCTGGTAATAAAATTTGCATCTCCATACAAAATTGTGTCACCTTTTACAATGGCAGGCTAACTGTTTCCCTGTTCCCACTCTTTGTGATAAGCTAAGCTAACCGGCTACTATCAGTCGATATCAATCATCTCGTAACTTTTGGCCCTGTTTAAACCTGGTATTAACATGCATCTTGGGTGACTGATTCACAAGTGGACAGTGTACTCAGCAGTCCAGAGATCCGATCACTCAGACCACATTCGGAGATGGCCTGAGCTGCATACTGCATGATAACATGGTGGTCTGGGCCGCGGAGAGAACGAAAGCATTACTTTCTACGCTAATGTGTCCTGGCCCTGTCAGCTGACGTCCTGTCCCGACAAGCAAACTTCCTGACTGACAGCCGTTAACACAGGTTAGACGCAGCGCTGAGGGACCATCTCAGGAGCTGTTCTTCTCGCTGTGAATGATCAGTTCAGCATCTGCCCAGTTAGCAAGAGCAAACACAGCAGCCACGGTTAATCGGCCCCTATAAACTCACACCATCACCAGTGAAGTTAGCCCTTTCGCTTTGAATGTGCGTACAGACTCTTATTAAACTGCCCCCTGCGTGGAGCTCACACTCCTGCAGCAGTAGTCTGACTTTGAGCTGTCAGTGTCTGACTTTACCACCAAAGTTGCATGTGAATTCCAGGTGTAAAATGCAGAATAAAATTTGCTGCAGTGTTTAGGCCCTCGTGGACACATCCCTTGTTTGTAGTACTATACTGGTGCTACATATTTACTGCAAGTGTTGCAGCTGAGATTAATCACCAGTAATATCGTTGTATCCATGCATAAAACAGTAAAGCAAGCCGACAGACATCCATAGCTAAGGTGTATGTAAAGAGACAGCAGCATTGTATCTAACCGAGTGTCAGATTGATGAGCTGGATCGACACAGTAGGAACAGATAAACATGTTTTTGGTACGTACAGGTGTTGGGGGTTCCGTTGGGTGTTGGCAGGTAGGAACCAGCCTTCCAGGACTTGGCTTTGAAGCCCTTCCTGCAGCGCTGGCAGTCCTGGCCAGTGGTGTTGTGTTCACACTGGCACTGAAGGTTCCCATCCTGCAGCAGGCACTGGGAGGCATGGAGGTTACACTTACACCTTTAAAACAAAAGAGAATATACATGACAAGGGTGAGATGAGATGACAGGAAGTGAAAGTTGTCATCACACACTGGTTGTACTGTAAGTGATAATGATTTTGGATATTATAACATTTTTACACCAGGGGGATAAAAAAAAGGAGAGAGTTCAAATACTGTGTGGTAAAAATGCAGGGACAGAGCATCGATCTATTGTTGGTGAATTGCATTAATTGATGCAATACGAGATCAAACAAGATCAAGATTGTTGTGTATTTTTATTATCATATGTTATTTTGTTCTTCCTATATGTTGAGGAATTACTTTCACACCCATATACACATGTAACTAGTTACACTCTGCACTCTGTGTGAAGCGAAATGCTGAGACAAACAGCTCATGACATGGTGAGGCAAAGTATGTGTAACTCATTTCATACAACTTGTCCTGCCAAAAGGTCGTTTTTGGTGATCGGAGCATAGAGACACAAAGTGGCGGTGTTCCTGTTAGATTCTAGGAAAGCAGTCCAGAGGGAAGGCCTAATATTGTAAGATCACTGTTGTTTGTGTGTTTAGTAAGAGAGACTGAAAGTTTGACACACCTCTGTTAAGCTATAAAAGATGTGAGATGTATTAGAGGAGTTGGATTTTCTATGTGGTCGCTATAGATGACCCCATCACTTGTGCAAACTTTTTGTGTGATTGATGAATAATTAATAAACAAGGACTGATATAATAGTAATTTCTGCCTCTGTATGATTTCTAAACAACCACACAAATATTTGATAAGATACGTAAGGTTGCACGTAATTTGTTGTTTACTAAGTAGAGTAAATCACACTGAGCACCGGGAAAAAAAGAGAGTAAAAAGTAAGAAAAAATTCCGATCAAACAAAACTTTGTGTGTGAGAGCGTTTACACCATGTGTGGTGTTATAGGTGTGTATACATATGCATGCATTGCTAAAATGTTTCATAAAGCAGAAATGAGAGTTGAAACAGACTTAGAAGTATGAATCCGCAATGCCATCAAGATAAATTGGCTGAAAAATACATTTTTTTCATAAAGACAAATATCACAGTTACCATGTTAACTGTTATTAGTCTCAATTCAGTTTTCTGTTGTAAGTCACTGGCAGAGCTACAGCACCCATTTCTGTGTTGAAGTTTTCCAGTGCAGTTTGCACATTTGCCAGTTCATCTGATTCTGTTGTTTGATTTCACCACCAGCTTTACTACTGTATCTACACCTAACTGAGTGAAGCATCAAATTTCAGGGTTTTTCCCTGTGCGTGTCCTTGGTATTATCCTGTATTCCCTCTCTAAATTCAGACATTTTTTCTGCGTCTGTGAGCGCAGCTCAGGTGGAACTCTGAGATCTTTTTTCTCTTCACAGCAGTTTGTAGAGTTTGACTCGTATGGTGGAAAATTGATTCATTTATGCAATCACAGCTGATCAGATCGATGGATTAGTAGCTGCCAGAGGGGAGGGAATGCAAACTTTTAGATCAAACTCAATCAATAGTTAACTTTCACTTTCACTGCGTCTAGTATTCTGCTGCTCCATCTGTGCCCAGAGTATGCTCTAGGCTCCAGGAGTATAGCGCTCCTAAAGAACACTCCAGCTCCAAAATATAAAATCAATACATGGCCACAGATGTTTTAATCGTGATGGGCTGCCACAAATATATTATATTTATTTATATTATATATATAAATGTATGGGAAACACTTTCATGAGTTGCAGGCAGCCCTAAATGAATGTCCTCACCATACTTTCAAAAATATTTAAATAGTTTTGCTGTATTTTTTCTGCTTATTTGATCATTTTTAAAGCGAAATATGATTGTCACACAGAAAATAAATGTAAAGTAAGCAATACTTGTTGCTTTTCCTCTTTCTAAATAATTCTAGAGTGCAGGAAAACATAGAGCAGGATGTTAAGTGAAAAAAGAGAGTACACTTTACAAAAGTTAAATGCAAAATATTGTTGCTCCAAGATTGTTGGTAATTTATTTACCCAATCTCTATCCAACACCCCCATTTTAAATTGTTATTTGCAAATGCCTCCTGTGAAATTCAGATATCTTGACTGCGTGTGTGTATGAGTGTGCATGCATGAACAAAATGTGTGCATATGTATGTGCACAGAGCATCCTCAGCAGAGGGCAGGGCCCAGGTGGGCTGATCCAGAGGTCGAAGTTCTGCTGGGCAGGAAATGAGGATCTTAAGGACATTCGGCAGCTATGACTTTAAATTACAGCCTTTTCCAGATGAGCGACTGGACTCCAATCCAGTTTGTTCCACTGGAGTGAACAGCTATCCGTCTGCATCAAATATTCAAAGAATGGCCCCTGTATTCTAGCGAGATGAATACTTCAATCTTCCTTCCTCACACTAATCTACGCTTTCTCATCAGTTTTTCTTATCTTTTTTTGTGGTTTATTCTGTCGGCCCACCAACCTCAATCCTAGTTTCAAGGCAGTACTTTACATGCAAAATAACGATGACTGAAACTTAGAGACGCACAGTAAGCTTCATGGGAAAAGAAATGGAGACAGTCGATCATGGTGAGTTGTGTCTCGCATCACATTGTTGCTTGCAATCCTATAAATTACCCACGTTTCCCTCTGATCACCTGGTCGAGCTGACAGGACGTGCCAGGGAGAATCCATCCTTCGACAAGGCCTTGTTTCCTGCACGCTTTCTGAAGGACACAAGCTGTCCACTTAGCAAAGCGGGAAATTGAACATCTCTTTTTTGTGGAGGAAATAGAGAGAGCGAGTGTGTGTGAAATGAGACAGGTGTGTTTGTGTGTGTGTGTGTGTGTGTGTATGTGTGTTTCGGCTTTGTGTGATAGTGATGCATTTGTCTGAGAGCGGCGATGACAGACAACAGATCAGAGAAGCAGAGGCGCGGTGACTAATGCCTGGATTGAGTGACTGACAGCGCCGAACATATCACCGCTTCTCATCTCCTGCGTCGTCGGTGATAAATCTCATCTGTCTCATCTTAAAAGTGGAAGCGCCACTGAGTGCAGGATCTAGAAGTTGTAACTTAAAATCAATACTAAAGAACAGAGTGATTTTCGAGGTATGCTGCTGTGCAGTTTGTGTCTCGCAGGCCTAATGGCTGCGGCGTACGAAAGGAAATGGCTTCACTCTTGTCTATTATCTGGACAGTTGACATACGTTTGAGGTTAAAGCCTGCATGAGCAGACGAGTCCGGATCCATGAATTTACCTTGTTGAAATGTCACTGGCTCCATGCCAGTAACTAATATTAACTCATTTAATCATTGAAGCAAAATTTAGCTTGCAGGTCGAAACTTTCACGACTTTGACACTCCATCCCCTTGACCTGCTTTTTTGACTCCTACCACACAGCACCACCCAGGAAGACCAGGAGTACTTCTTGACTTGCACTCCTTCCGCATGAATGATGTGACACTCCGACTTTTCAAGTGCCGTCTCTCTTTAGCTCTCTCTCTCTCGGATGACAGCTTGCACTGGGATTTCTCCCGATCCCCCTTCTTCGGTCCCTCCACACAGAAATAATACATGGGCACAATCATATGTTAATGTGCAAGATGTCTGCCTTCACTGCAAAGTCATCAAAGTGGGAGTAGCAGCTCTGAGCTGAAGGAAGTTAAGACGGGACAGCTGGATCCATCACAACCCTGTCTATTTACTTAGAGAGTGAGGAGAGAGAGAGAGAGACGGAGAGATGAAATTAGAGAAGGTGAGTGGAGGAAAAGACAAAGAAGGGCAAGAGAAAGCGGGGTGAGAAAGAGAGTGGAGGAGCAGGAGGAAATAAGTGATTCAAATCTATTCCAGTCTACATTAGAAACCACACACACAAGGTGGTGTTTTAATTAGCTGGTGTAATTATGGGTCAATACTTCTGTTTATCAGTCTGTCGGAGACTTTCCTCCCAAGAAAAATGAGAGTATCACTCGTTTCAGCCAACAGGCAAAAACGACTTACATTTACATTTAAGAGGAAAAGCCTCCAGCAGCTGCAGAAATTATGACTCTTGTCTGTTGCAAGCAAAACAGGAAGTCGGGTGACGTTATCATAGAGCCACAAAGTCTGCAGAGAAAAGAGGTCGTTGTGGATGGATTGGCCAACAGAACATCAGGCTTTAATGCTGGAGACCGCAGTTTGTTTACAGACAGAAAGTGAATGTTGGTTTCTTGTGGTTATTCTGTAACCTTAATCAATCCAAATTATGACCTTTCCCCTGGACTGTTGGTTGGTTTTGTTCAAGTTCGGGTCCTGAGAATTTTGTGCTGGTTATTTTGGTGACGCCTTTTATAGCTGGTGATGATGACCAGAATATTCATATAATACAGGGTCCCAAAAACACATTGTCACTCTCAACTTGTCAAATACTGACACTTGGTCAATGGCGCTGCATGTCAATGACGCTCTAAGTACACTCCTTGCATTACTCAGGGATGGCATGTAAAGTTACATACATTGTGTCTTTTGAAGTGTTCACAGGAAATGTACAATCTGTGGTCATTAAATGAATACAGTCTGCTTTCAAAATGCACATCCAGTGTAAGTCTACTTTGTTTTTAAGGTTAGTTCCTTAAGTTTAGGGAATACAATTTGGTGATTTGGTTCAGAAAAAAATCATGTTTTGGGTTAAATAAGTTCGTCTGGCTATTGTAACATAATGTCACGTTTGCCACATGACATACATCACGTTCATGATGTGACATACTACACTAAATTGTTAAATGAATTCATTGTTGACTTTTGGTTTCACACAGGACATAAACAGGAGTGAAAGTCCTGTGTTTGCTTGACCCTTCATTCAAACCTCGGACCCACCCTAATCAGACTTTCTTGCTCTTTTACTGTGGCAGTTGCTCGGAGCATCAGGCAAGGACGAGGCCCAGTGCGCTGCATACAGACGCAAAGGGGGCCCGTGTGCGTTGGTGACTGACAGCCAAAAAATAAGTCACGGACTTAAGCAGTTCATTGCATTCAAGGCTTTAGTTAAGACGACTTAATAATATCGTCCCACACTGACTGTTGTTTTCCCGTCGAGTATAGACGTATACTTGCTTATGTTTTCCGTAACAGTTACAATGCATGCATCCACTGTCTCCTGTGAATTCCTTTATGGGGAAATATTTTAAATCTCCTTGCAGGAAAGGCGGACTCCGTCACAGATAATGAAATGTTATATATATGAAGGTATATAGCAGATAAGTTGCTTAAAAAAAAGACAGTTGGATACTAATGACCCAGTTATTTACTGCTTACTGACCTATTCCTTAATGAATCTTTTCTGATCAACCCTTTATGACATAACACCAATTAGAGAGTCATTATTGTCATTTTAATGTACCTCATACTTGCTATTTTTATGTCCTCTTAAGCAAGCATGTAGACTTCTTTACATCATTTGGAAAGACACTTATGAGGGTCCTTCAGAATCAATTCTGGGGATTTTTTATGCAGTGATTTGTACCTTTTTTTGCATTAGTTTATGATGTAAATGTCTTTCTTTTTTTTCTTTTTTTTTAAGTCTTCTGTGACTTTAATGTTTTTACTGGGGGGTGGGGCCAAATAAAATTGACCGTATCTGTAGAACAGTCACTTACATCGTATGCAATTTGTTTTACAGTAAGTATGGTTTTTCATGGTTGTGTTTTTGCAACTTTTAAGGTTAGAGAAAGTGTGTGGTCGTGGTTAACTCTACTAACAAAAAAAAAATATTTCAGCAGTGACACAATACAGAATTTGTGTACTCTATCTATATTTAACTAAAGCCATGGTCTTTCCCTGTCAGTGTTTTTTGTAACTTAACCTTGAGCAGGATGTGCATCCCGTATTCTGGTATCAAAGTCCTGGACCATGTACCCCGACCACCTCCCTGTGATAACTGTGTGCTACAAGAAGTCTCACTTTGTGGACAGGTGTTACCGGTGAACATAATCCAGCCAGAAATGACACGTCCTCCAAAACATTCAAGCCCTTTAATAGGATGCAAATGTAATTCTCCTGAAACATGGCTGGTCGATGTATAACACAGTATCTACATATCTGCGTACTCACACTATGTTTTGCATCCAATAAGAGACAGATACAGTGGTTGTCGGCTTATCTGTGTCATGCGTTTCTCCGTCCATTCTCTGCGCAGTCTGTCTCTGTGTAGTCATGTCGGCCCTGTGTATTTAATGATGCGACGACTGCCTGTTTTAGACGGCAGAGACGCTGCAATTAGGGGAATAAATAATAAGAAAGATAAACAAACATCAAGGGGGGAGTCATGTGGTGGCAGAGCCTGAGAAAGCAGCTGGAAGCAGCAGTTAATGGGGCTTTATCTGTCTCTTTACTGAAGTCGACGCCTATTCCTCTATTTCCCTCCAGGGACACAGCTATCACTCCCGCTCTCTTATTTTTGGTTTTGCACTCTCCTCCCACCATATTTTTTGTTTTTTTTTACTGTTGCTCCTGAATTTCATCCACTGTGACCGTCTCAGTTCTCCAGTCTTTTCTTTTGCTTTCCTCTTTGATCTCCTATTTTATCCTCCATCTCTTTCTTTACTTCCCTTTCCGTCTGTCTATTTAGCCCTTTCCCCTTAAGCGTTTTTGCTACTGCCCGTTGCACCAGTGCTCACGGAGAAGCGCATTGGGTAAATTGGGTTGTGGACATGTGTTTGAGTGGAGTGGGTGGAGGAGAAAATTGGGGGGTGCAGACGATGCGGGGGGCTGAGCAGTCAGTACAGCAGGGAGTAGGGCAGCTATGTCAAAGCCCTGACAGTCTGCCTGCCTCCCCGACTACAGTGGTGAGACTTGGAGGAGGAGCAGGAGGAGGGTCCGCATTGACGTGCTCTAACCTGCGATGACAGACCGCATCGATGCGGCTCTGACCCAGCAGGAGATCTTCCTCCTCTTCCACTCTGTGTTCGATCAGCCGTCACTGAGAAGGCCCACTCGCTATTCACAACAGCTCCCTCCCCTGATACCACAAAATACACAACCGGCTACACAACCTGCTGGAGTAAATAGTAGAGTGAGAGCCTAATGGGCAATGAGTGTCAGTGCTTTTGTCCGAGAGAGACTTAACACCCAAACCAGGGCTGACTCATGACACGGTGGTCTATGTGCAAAGTTAAGTTAAGTTACGGGTTACGTTACATATAAAGATTTTTTTTCTTAAAAACATCAGAAGAGTGCATACAATATGAGGTTTTGTTACAAATTAAAGTACCCAGTGGTCTAAACAAGTACAGCTGAAATAATCAGTTGATTAATTAATTAGCTGATCAAAGGGAAAGTAAATGGCAACTGTTTTGATAAAAATTTAAGTTTTATTTGAATAGTTTTTTTGGAGTGTTTTAACTTTTCTTGTGAATAGCGAGTGGGCCCAGTCATTTTTTTATGGGGTACTTAGTCAATTATTTTAATATCTAATATTTTAATACATATTTAATAAACTATTTTTAATTTTAAGGAGTATTTTCTTTAATTTTTCAGATTTTTCTGAATAGGATACTTTTAATTTTCATACTTGAAGTGCATTTTCCTGATTTTACTGTTACTTGAGTAACATTTTTATACAGGACACTTGTAACAGAATATTTTTACAGTGTGGTATTAGTACTTTTTACTTAAGTAAAGGAACTGAATACTTCCTCTCCCACAGATAATCCTACAGGTCACGCCACATTAATGAATGTATATCTGATTTTTGTCAGACAGAGGACACCATTCAACTCATGTTTTAAGTTTTGAGGTTGTACTTTTTGTGACTGTGGGCACTTTTTTTCTCACTAAAAGATGTGTTTGAGACTTTGCTTGGATGTTTGACCTTCACTTTGCATCATGACTCAGCTTTTGACACGAGATGGCTGTTCATACACAATCTGATGAAGGGAGAAAGTTTCTTAGCTTTGAGTTTGAGACGGGTTCGTGCAAGCATGATTTATGACTTTCCAACTTAAAAACCGATCATGGTCCTGTAAGCAATGGGGCTGCATTCAACCAAAAGAAAATCAGGGTTGACTCAAATTCTACTTCAACCAATCAATTGATGGGGTTAAAAATTTGCATGTTATCTCTAGATTAACTTAATCAGCCACGGTGCATGATTGCGCCCCACCTCGGAACATTTTGTGTCCAAGGCATTTTTTTTCTCTCTGAGGCAGTTTATTTTTTAAATTCTTTGCAATGAGAGCGTCACTATTTCCACTATGCTACAAATACCAGAAGCATTTTGATGTGCTGACAGTCTATTCTTCACTGAACGCTGCACATTTATAGCGGTGTACTTCACAAGTTTCATCACAATACATCATTTTGGACAACGATACAGTATTAACTGATATCACAAAGTCCTCCATGACATGATTTTATTCTATTTTATTCACGGGTCTCTGATTGACATGAGATGCTATCAGTAAATATCCTTATCGTCTTTTTTTTTTTTTTTTTTGCAAACCATTATCTGCCTGGGGCTATGCTGCTTACACTGTTATAATATTTATGAAGGAGGTGCGCTTGGAGGGAAATGAAAACACAGATGTGACATGGGAATTTCAAAATAGAGACTTATAAAGATGACAATATGTATTGATGGTTTCACTTTGCATCATTACTATTGTATCATTATACCCCTACATGTTAAGCATTTTGTACTGGTCACCAAGAGTTGAAAAATTTTCATCTCTTGGTAAAACGCTGCTCCCGTCACTGTCACTTTAAACAAGCCGTCCAGTCACAGTCATTGAGGGACAGGAGAAATACCACAAATACAAGCCGTCACATCCTACATACGTACGAGTGCTAAACAGCAGTAACCATGGAGGAGAACTGAATGCTGCTGGCCACATAAACCAAAGGGTCTCCTGACGTGTTTGAGCGTTCCTCATCCAGAGCGAGTATTCTGCCTTGTGCTGACATTTGACCACTGCAAATATTTCATAACATAACATCTAGGGCTGTACCAAATACCATTTTAGAGGCTGTGAAGCTTCAGTAATAATTACTTTGGAATATTCAAAGCTTTGATGGGACACGACTGGATGTTGGAGTGGGGCGATTTAGGGGGGGGACAATTATGTTCATATATGTAAATCAACCACCCACACCCAAGCTGACTTTAGTGGGACTTAGAAATGCTGTATGTGTATTAGAGAGATAGTGATAGAGAGAAGACAGAGAAGTTGGACTATTGCAATGTTTCTGTAAGTTATTAAAAACTGAGGACGCTGCCGGTTAGACTTTGTCGCTGGATGCAAAGCAAGTGCTTCACTACAGTTGGCAGCCGCTGATAACCGTCTGCAATTTATCTTGTTTGTTCCTTTTCCTCATTGTAACGCCAATTTAGAGCTGGAGGCTACTGTCCTTGACTGTGCTTAGAGTACTGGTCTCATTTGTGTCTGATAATACAAACCTCCCTTTACAAAACTTGAAGCATTGTAAGACTGAATGAAACTGAATTTGAAGTTGGCAATGGCCATGGCAATGATTGAAGTTTCAAAGCTTTTGGATCTGCATCCAGACATAGGCCAAAACTGTGCATTTTCAGCGGCTTGCCTGGTATTTTTATTTTGGAAAAAAACATGGTGGACACACAACTTTATGAAAGTAACACCAGTGATTGTCCGACTAATAACAGTTTGGTCAGACAAGAGCTTATCAACCAGCTAATCGACCAACTGACCAGATGGTGCCAGCCCTAGTTTGCAACTTACTCAAGTGTATTGTGGAAACTTTAAGCCACCAGCACACTTAGAGTGAACTTTTTGGTTTAGGAAGAGACATTCTGCATGCAGACTTTAAATTTTAAATGAGGGGGGATAAGTAGATGTCATTTTAACAAAGCAAAAAAAAAAAAAAACTTTTTTGTGAAAAAATCATATTAGACTTTAAACATGTCTGGAGGCAATATTAAAGCGTGTCCACAATTCAAATGTGATTGCTGGAGGGCAGCCCGCAGTAAAGCCCAGTCCTCGGACACTGTATCCCTAGCGCAGCAGGAAGCGACCAAGCGAGGAGTGGGTGTTGCGTGAAGCTGGGCTCATTGATCAGAATCACGCCTTATTGGCTTCTGCTGAAGTCTTTATCACAGCGTCCCCTCCCACTTCCTCCCTCGCCTTGCCTCGTAAATTCAGAGCAGCTAATTGGACATGACTGCGTTTATGTTCCAGCTTCATAAATTTCTTTCTCTGAAGGGAGAGGATCGATTTTCCTCGAGTGCAGCCTCCCGTAGCAGGGCGAGCAGCGTGAGTCTTTTCAAACCTTCCCTCTCCTCTCCACCATTCGTCCTTTCTCTCACATGTGCGCTCCTTCTCTCTCCCTCTAGGCTAAACAGGTAATCTATATCTGACCTCCCCTGCAATCATGCGGTGAGAAAGGATTACATCGGTCCTCTTTTCATAACCACAAGCCGCTTCTATCAACCCCTCTCTCTCTCTCAGTCATCAATAGCAGAACTGGTGTCATTTTATAAACAAATCATTCCACCCAAGATCATTATTTATCATTATCTAATGGAAGTTGTTAAGACCACAAACGCTTAAGCTACATTTTCTGCCTCTTGTGTCATCTCAGTTGCCTTCCATCTCTTAGTTTCTCAGTTTTCTTTATTTTTTATTTTTTATGCATTAGATAGAAAACACTTTCTACTAGCGCATCTAAAGACAGCCAAAGAGACCGTGTGTTTGAGGACAACACGCACACATACACACATGCATACACTCATAATATTGTATGTTCAATGCTGAGAGGTCACTGGGTGTTTTTGGCTTGTGAAAAAAGAGTGTGAGTGAAATTGTCCAGCAAAAAGACATCTTAAATTATTCAAAGCGCAGGAATGACCTTGATTGTCTTTGCAATCCACACCCTGTGTGTATTTGTAGTTTGTGTGTGTGTGTGTGTGTGTGTGTGTGTGTGTGTGTGTGTGTGCACGCCTGTGTGTGTTTGCCTACAATGCAGTGTAGGGGGATGTGTGACCTCCCTGGTGTGTTTGTGGGAGGATTCATTATATTAGCACAGTTTGCTCTGAGTTAAAAAGTGTTTCTTTTAGTTTTTTGATGCACTAGAAAGAGAGAGAGAGAGAGAGAGAGAGAGAGAGAGAGAGAGAGATTGTGTGTGACTAAGCGCACAAGTAAATTATTTACACAGGATACAGTAAATGACTATTGCGTGCATGCCCAGTCCTGAGAGCTTCTCTCTGATTGGTTGCTTTTGGTCGTGTAAAGCGCAGCAGGCAGAGTCAGACCCACTTTGAGCTACCTGCTCTCTGAAGTATGTACTGTATGCACAGGACCAAATAACTAAATAATGGAGCCTGGGCACATCCTGTTCTCCAGTCCAGACCTCAAAGGACCGCTCTCATGAGCACAGAAGAGACTCTGTGTGTGTGTGTGTGTGTGTGTGTGTGTGTGTGTGTGAGAGAGAGAGAGATACTAGAACACTTCAGGTGTGGGTTACATGCCAGCTGTGTAAAATGCACTGTTTTTGCTGGCCTTTCAAACTGCAGGGGTAATTAATATGCAGCTTTCAAAGGATTTTGTCACCCCGGCTGTTTCCAGTGATACACTGTGTATGAGCCGAAGTTACAATTTGTAAATAACTTTCTCGCTCGCTTAACTGTGGATGTAACTGTTGTTTGAAGAAGTTCCTCGGTGGTTTCTGGTCCCTATTTTGAGAATTTTAGGTGCTCGAAGCGTAAATTTGCTGAGATTTGGGGTCCCTTTATTGATTATATCAGTAAGCAGATTGACCCGGCTGCAGCTAACACTATATGTTGGTCTATGTGCCCCTCTTGAATGTGGTTTGATATTTTACTTAAAATTGTACTTATTGTACACCCCCGGATTGTGACAATGTATGGTCAGTTCTCGGCTGTGTGTACATTTATATCACAGTGGCTATGGACACCAGAGATTATGTGGGCATGCATGGACACATATTTAGTACTCGATGATGGTAACCTTTTTTGTTTTGGGCCTGAATGTGATTTTCTCTAGTTTGTAGGGCTGGATCTCAACTGGATCCCAAATTTGACCATTCAGATATCTGTGTTTTGGGTACTCAGTTTTCAATTTTGAGAAATTACAGTAAAGAAATTACAAATGTTTTTTTGTGGCGGCTCACCACAGTATCAACATTACTATTTAAAATGGTAACAATGTTTTTTCATTGCTGAGCTGTGTGCAGAATCTTGATTCGGTCAGCACCTTCCTCCCTCTCTTTCTTTCTCTGTTTTATCATGAGAGCCCTGCTCCACACCACATACTAGGGTTGCAGCGTTATACCGGATTTCTGGTATACTGTGATATAGAAGTTGACAATTATCATAATATGTGCATTTGCTTATCTACAATATTGAAAAAAACAAAACTGGATTGATAATCTCACCTTTATGTTAGTTATTTTCCAAAGCAAGACAACTTTATACATACTTCCATTAAAAAAAATTTCTAAGTCTTAATTATAGTTATAAGACATTTGCTCAACCAAAATTAACCCTTGTGTTTTAATTTAAGCATCATTCTGACTAACAATAATTCCATAATACTGGGATATTTCCTGAGACAGTTATCGTACTGTGAAAATCTCACACCGTTGCAACTATACCACGTACACACAGTAGCAGAGCTAACTGTTCATCACAAAGGTAACATTGAGAAACAGTTTAACGATGAGAGTTGGGGCGTTTTGATGAGTGTTTTGGGACTGTAGATCTAAAATCTTAAATTTGTTGAAGGAACACACGCTGTGGTATAAAAAGCCCAACATGGCTGTATTTTTGCATAATTTTTTAAAAGTTTAAAATAAAATAAAAACATAAATAAAATAAAATCAAAAAAAGAGTGACAGTTAAACTCGGCGTACAATAGACCAAAGACTTGCATAAGACCACATTCAGGCCAGCTTTGGCCCTGGATGAAAAATGCAACCTTCTGGTTCTTTGCAAAAAACCTGCAAGGTCATCCAACAAAAAAGTCGAACCTTGCTTAGCATTTGCCAGAAGGCACAGGGACATCATTCAGCAAGACTCTGGCCAATCAAATACGTACAAGAGCACATTCACTGTGTATCTCAACGGTCACAACAAAAATTAAAAGTGTTCTCTGCAGCATTTTAAGTGCGCTCTGTTTTGGTGGCTGATAATCCTTCATTCTTATAGATCTGTTTTTGTCCACCTGGACTAATTGAGTCGTATTTAATTGTCTTTTAAAGCAGCATTTTTTATCTGAACCCCCACTAAGTCATTAAAATGCTATAGTCGTCTGTGACCAGGTCAAACAAACTCAGCAACAAATCAAAAAACTGAAATGTCAATAAAAAAACAAAAAAAAATGTCTGTGCAAATGTAAAAATATCTACTGATCATTGCTCAAATATGTATATAGAAACAGTTCCATAACATTTTTTTTTACTGGTTAAACAAATGCAACCAAAGAAGTCAAATATATGCTATATTTATGCCATTTATATTTGCATGTCAAGTGCCATTTAAATCTGTTTCTTATTGTTCAAAAGATCTACTCTGCAGAATGGAAACTGCAATTTAAATTAACTGATTTTTCTTTAAGATTCTTTCTGTGTCCAAAAAATAAATAAATACATTTTAAAAAATTACCAAAATATTTTACGTTTAATATAAAATCACCTTCCGGTATAACTAAACAGCCAGTCTTTCTTGCACAAAATAAGAGTATATGTCTGTGCTTAGTATGCAGACATAAATGAAATACTGTGTGAAAGCCCTGCATCAGCAATTTCACCTATACCAGTTTCCTCTGCTCGTCTCTACGTGACACTAATAAAAAAAGTTATTGTCCTATAAATAGCACATGCTGAATGGTATCACCTATGAATAGATGCACTCTCAAAACTCACTGACCACTGTGGTGGGTGACCCTTATTAATTCGTCCACACAAGACATATGTTACTGGCATTTGGCACTTGGCAGGTGGTAATTTAAGACACTGCACGCCAGCATTGTAATATTCATGCAGCGTGATGCAGCATGAATGATGCAGAATGGCTGTTTTATTCTGAAGCAGCCATGTCACCGCCTCTAAAGGCTTCTCCCACTAAAGAGAGTTGGGCCTGGCTCTATCCGGCTCCGCTCGTCCTGAGATCACTGCGTAACAGCGCTGGATATTAGAGTGTAACCTCCCTGCAGAGTCCTTACCGCTGCTGAATGTGTTTTAATGAACACTACAGCAAAGAGTAACACCTGGGGAGAGAGGAAATTGGGCATGAGTTGGAAGGAGGGGGGGGGCTTTATTATACAGTCTCCCCTTATTTAAGATATGAACGAGGAAGAAGGAGAAGTAAAGGGAGTTGGGAGGCAATGAGAGGAATGAAAAAGTGATGAAGAGACAGAAACAACTTGGGGGTTTGGTGGGAGGTTCTTCCTGTTGTGCAGCCCCCCACGGAGTCTGTGGACCCCCGGGGGCGATATGGATCTTTGTAGGATCTTTATGATTGTTGTGTGCGTATATATCAGAATGAATAACTTCGGAGCGGAGAACAGAACACACTCGGAGCCTTCTCCTTGAGACAATCTGCCCGCCACACGAACTTTAGAGACGCACTTTTGAACCCCTCATGTGTTAAGGCATGTTATTATAAATGAGCACGCTAACACACACAAGCCTGCAGGCCTTTACCCATCTCCACCCATGCACCTCATTTTTCCTCCCTTATTTTCTTGGCTGCATTTCCTCTCATTTACATGTGAACTCATTCGGATAAAGTCTCCCAAAAGTCACCAAAACTTACACACTTACAGGCAAAAGCTAATATGAAATACAATTCACATAATGTGTATTCCAGTATAGCCATGTGTGTATTAGAGTCTAATTCCGGTGAGACCGCGCAGGGGAGGATGCCCGGGGAGGAAGAGCTGAGCTGGGATCAGCCAGAGGACAGGGGTTAATATAATTATCCCGCTAAAACCTTGAGACTGAAAGAACATCATTAGTCATAGAGAGAAAAGAGTCGCCCGAGCCGCGGGCCAGAGGAGGAGAGGAGGTGAGGACACAGGAGGAGAAGGAGGGGAAGGAGGGTGGGGGGTGCTTCAAAACACACCAGCGCAGTTAGCAAGACAATTAGTACAAGGACTAAAACTTGGGGGTCTTTGTTAAGAAAAAAAAAAAGAGAGAGGACAGTGTTTACAGTGCTCTGAGCTGTCGCAGAAACTGCTTCGCTTAGCCAGTAATTATGATATTTTGTCGAATAATCTCTACATAATTGAATTACTTGTGGTGAAATGTTTTGGAAATCTGATTTGTATCTGAACTGAACCCATAATGATACTGTAGCAAAAGTATTTAGTAATTAATGAAATGACCTCTGGTTTGTGTAGATTTTTATGAAGTCGTAGTTACTGAAGGACTTAATATTTGCAGTGAATTTGCACAGTGGCCAGCACATGAACTCATAGATAACAAAGAGCAGGTGTTACCGTTTAGGGCCGTAAGCAGGACTTAAAACAATTCACTGATCAATTAAATTTAAAATGCATGATGGTGAGAAAACAATATACATTTACCTTTGTCTCATTGCTCTGTACCAGTGTTCAAGTGTGGGGAACTGAAGTGACTTTGTGTGACATAAATACAATTGACTAATAACAATCAAGGCCTTAAAAGTTTTTTTGAAGGACATAAATCGACATGTGTCATTGAAAGTGTTTAACTTATGATATGAACTGATACGTTTTCTGCAAGAATAGAAATTGAACCTCTTTTGATATTGTATTTACTGAACGGTAATAAGTGGTGTTTAAAGGATGACATTTTTGGTCCACCTGAAAGTTAACATCACCATGGCTCCCTCAACAAAAAGCCAATGTGATTGACAATGACAGTTAAGAAATGGAACAACGGAATTTTTGGCATTTTTGGTCCAAAGACGTATGATTATCACAACAGCTGTCGATCCACTAATCACTTAACTGACTCATTGTACCAGTTGTTGATCAAACAGAAAGCAATAGTACAATAGAGCAATATTTAGACAAATATTTTTGTATTTTTTCAGTATCTAGTTTTCCTGCAAACTATGTTTTGCTGTGAAAGGTTTAAATCCAACACACTGCATCCTGCTTCGTCGATACAGATTTTTTACAAGAGAATTAGTATCAGAAGTCTGCTTAATCAAGAAAAACAATTAGGTGCACCGGGTAGATTAGCTTTGGTTATCATGAATAATGATGTATTTCTCCTGAGTATATTGGACCAGTTCGCTTTAAGGAATGCTTCAGCCCCCAGATAAGCATTTGTATCGGAATTACTCACGCCATATTATGCTGAATTTGTGAAAAAGAAAGTGAAACTTAGCTGTTCTCTCTTCAAATCCAAACTCTATTGGCAAACCCGGTAAAGTAATCAAGTGGTAATTGTCATCTACGTAGTCCTGTGAGAGTTCTCTACTTTTAGGTTGTTGATTAATTAGCAGGGCCTATAGTTACACCTCAAGACGTCCAGTCTGGCTCGAAACTGTGACATCACCTGCTGTCTTGTTAAGCTGGACTGAAAACTTGCCGTCCCTCCTCAGCCCATAATGGGACAAGTGAAAGTCTCTGACATCAAAAAAGCAACTGATCACAGTATGAGTCGGTGTGTTTCTCATTGACAAGCACATGGGCTTATTTTCTGTCTCTCCAAACTGATGAGTTGTTTATCCGTCTACATGCTTGTAATGACAGCGACAGTAAAGACTGTGTGTTTTTTGAACACACCATGCCTGTAATAATGCTATGCTAATTAATGTGGCTGACTGAGAACAAACCATCTTTCCAAGGACACCCTCCCTCTACCTCATGTTCTCCCACTTACAATTCCCAGCATGCTTTTCAGCTTTAAAGCACGCTTGCGGTATCAAGAGATTCCCCTCTCACCAGATGCTGGGTAAGGCACAGTGCAGGCGCTAGTGGGGAGAATTCTTTATTGTATTTGTGAATTTAAAAGGATATTTATGGGATGAGTAAAAAGGAGGGGTGGGAAGGTGGAGGAAGAAAAGAAAAATCTATTGAAGAGGGAGGGGATGAAAAAAGAGACATTCATCTGTGAAACAAAAGATGGGGGAATGAAAGGAAAACAGGCAAAATCGCTGACTTTAACTTTCTCTCCTTCTGAGGGGAAATAAACTGTGATTATCAAATCAGTTACAACCATTGTGTCATAAATCATCGCATATGAGGGGAACAATGACACATTCCTCATTGCAGTCCCACAGCTTTCTGCATGCCTTTCTTTTCTGCGGAGTGCTCATGAATGATTTAAAAAGTGATCTGTTTCCGAGCCTCGGCTGCCTCGGAGGAAGAGGAGCTCGGAGGGGAGGAGTCTTAACGGGGTGGGAGGGACCACGCATGAAGGCTTCCTGTCTTTGGCGAGAACACACACACCCCATCACACATCAAGAATGGGTCGTATATTTCATTCATGAGGGAGAAGGTGGCACTGTTCAAGTGCAAAGCGGTTTTCTCATGAAACAGAATAGATGGCGGAAGTTTTCAACCGAAGGTGGAAAATACAGAGAATGTGTGTGGCGACGGTGTTACTCTGCTGTGTGGTGATCGTGTGAACTGGAGAATAATATTTACAGTGCATCACACCTCACATCATTCATCACAAAATCACACACCCCAGCTAGTCCCATGAAACTAGGAGTTAATCCATCATCTGCCTCCCTCTTTTCTCTCTCTCCCTCTCCCCCTGATCCGGGCTTATACCTACCATGCTCTCACCTTCACTCCGCAAAGGACACGAAAGAAAACTTTAGTGTAATTCAAAAGTAGTGGTGACAGTCTCCAAAGTCAAAGTCACCCTACATGGATAACCAAAAAGACTGGAGGCTCCAAAAAGGGAGCAAAGGAAAATCATCTGTTCTTCCTTGTTCCCCAGTGGAGATGATGGACAAGCCTCGAGGCCACAGAGATTCATGCTTCCAGTGCAACAATAAACCTTTGAAACTGTCAGATTTAGCCACAATTCAGAGTCTAATTAGTCCATCCTTCAGGAGGCAACATGAGTACAGATCAGGGATGTTGAAGGTTCCTGATTTCCGAGCTTAAATGAGTATGTCGCAGTTAAAATTTAAAGCGTTGTTGTTTTCTTTGCATAAATGATAAGTCGAGTGTTTGGACTGGTTTGTTTTTTCTTCTTCCCTGTTTTGTTCAGCACCTGGCTTTTTACTTCACTCCTCTGTCAGACTCACAATAGTCAGTTGTCTTAAATAAAAAGGATAAAAATTGACGCAGTATATCTACACAGTATTCTTTCTGGTGCATACATTGCCCATAAAGCAACTGTAGTCAGGTTTCAGTGGGGGAGGGCTGCGTTGGTGAGGGCATGTTTAGGGCACTGCTGAGACAATGAAGTAAGATCCATGAGGTCCAGCTGGAGTAACAGATTAATGCGTTTAAAGGCTTATGAAACGCTGAAACACTGAACAGCAGTTTGTAGTACTCACTGACGGGGTTTTACGGCTCTGGAAAGTTTACACGAGGATGTGTAAAACTGGGCGAGCCCCCCTTTACAGCACTTTTCCCACTGGACAAAAAACCCACTGACACACTGTCTTTTGTATTTAATGGGAAAGGTTACAATTGGCATTTACTTTCGGGACAAAGATTCTGCAGTAGCCACAGACATTTATCGGCTCTGACTGGCAGTAATGGGTATGCAAAACCCACGTGGACGTGCTAAATTTAACTCTTTGCTGACGCGATGCAATGGGCCACCTCAAAATACTGCCCGTCTCCAAGCAGGATTTGAACATCATTCAAAATGTAGTCGGCACAGAGTTTGAAAGAGAGACTGAATAAGTGAAGAAGTAATTAAGTAACATTTTCACTGGCCTCCATGCTGCTTTCCACTGTTTGTTTACCTGTTTTCTGGCCTGTGTGTACATTGAATGTTACATTTCAGAAAAACAAAAACAAAACACATACTCCTATAACGCAGAGCTGTGTTAGCGGCTCTGGTCTACAGACAACTGGAAAGCTGTCAATTGCTTATATTTAATGGGTTTGCTTGGATAAAAAAAAAACTGCATACACACACAAATTTTGGTAGGAAGACAATATAACCATCTTACAACTGTTTGTATTTATCTTATGATTCCTTGAGGGAGGTTTAAACCACAGTTTTGGAAGCACTGTTTTAGTTGATGTGAGTTGAGTCATAGCAACAGGAATTTTTAATGTTTGAGAGCAATGGCACAGCAAGTTAATACCATGCAGTCTCTAGCTTTCATTTAGTCATCTAGTGTCAGCAGATAATACTGTTGCACGTTTACGACCTGCTGTTAGCGATTTTAGCGTTGTTAGCTTGTTTACTAGTTTAATGTGATAGCCGTTGTCATACTGAACGTGCCACGGAGGCCAATTCAAACTACCAGAATACATTAATATAGGTCTAAACGCAAAGGCTCTCAGATCAGATGTCTAAATGCAGAAATAAAGCATTTTTCCCCCTGATATTCATGATTACAGTTCCAATTTCTTCTTTTTTTTCCCACAAACAGACAAGTGATAACATCAAAAGAAAAACAGGCTTAAAGAAGTTGTTGTCTCGAAACTGCTTTGACTGTCCTTTCTCTACTCTCTGGCACAGAAAACCTTACTGGTGTTTATTAACACGTTTCAGTCTGTTCTAGTCTGTGAGGAGATGGAGAGTTTAAACCTCTCAGCACATTAGCTCTGTCAGCGGGGGGCCAGGATGGCACTGAGAGAAACACAGACACATGACCAATGAATGAGTCAAGCAGGCATGAAACAACATGACCATGTAAAAACACTCTGAATGTCATTAGCATTTATACGGCTTGTTTTCTGGCAGGTCTACTCTTAACTAATTCTCACTCCTGGAAAATAATTAGTTGTTGATGAAAGGTAAGGCTTTAGGACAAGCCTGGGCCCATCAAATGCAGTGAGGGTTTAAGGCCACAAGACTACATCACTGCATTGTTTTGTGGCCTGCTGGTAGTAGCAGTAATAGTAGTGGTGGTAGTAATACACTATTTTTTCTACATTTTAACCAGGCAAGCAGCTGTGGAGGTGAAACTGTCAATCTAAAAGTGAAATATGTCAACACCTTAGTGGATTGGCAAACATTCATGCATCCCAGATGATGAATCCTATTGATTTTGGCAGGGCTGCCCCTTTAAAGTCAAAGATTCGAATCATCAGTCAGAGACGCCTCAGTGAATGGAGATTTCTTAAAGTCGAACAGTTGTTTTGGTCTTTTTTCTTTTTTTTTTTTTTGCTAGTCAGGATGCTGTGCAGTGTACTTTTTGCGATGTTTTAGTCCCCAGATTTTGCTGCTGAGTGATTGCTCTTCACCGTTACAATACTCTTTACAAGAAGCTGCATACATGCTGCAGCTGCACAGAGACACAGTAAGGCTCTGTGGTAGCATTATCATCTCTCCTCTGCTTAGAAGTGGTGAATTTTTAAATTTTAACTCTTGCCATTTTTAAAAATATTTAGTGTTGACTGAACCCCATTCTAAAAAAAAAACAACCAAAAAAACGAAACAAAAATTAAAACCCCTGAAAATATCAATACTCACAATGGTATTTCACAAAAGTATTGAAAAAAATATTAAAAATAAAAAAATGATTGCCTCAAATGCCAGTAGTGTGTTCATCTTTTAATACAGTTTGACAGGATATATACTATAAACTGTGTGTGCACAATTATGAGTTAAAATGTGAATTTCAAAAGGATAAAGGATGGTGACATCAGCACAGCAGTGCTATATTGTACGTGCTGAACATTTCCTTGCTCAGCCGTCTGACATCAGGGAGTAGGACACACTTGGACTGCATTCTTGGCTTCTCTTAAATGTCATTCTTCCCCCCGTCAGCCAATCAAATCAAATTGAGAAGTCGGGGAGAAGAAGACCTGATGGTGCAGCGACTACCAGCCAGGAGAGCAAAACGATGCAGACTTTGTCTTCCCCCACATTCTGCTCTATCTCCTTCTCCCCGTCTTGGCCCTAATCCACTTAGTTGGCTCTTCCTGAGCTTACAGCCTTTCCTTTATTCCATTATAAAGACCCACCGTGCGACCTGCTGCTTATTTCATTAAAAAGGCCCAATCCGTGACCCCACGTCTAATCCATAATGCAGACTACAGGCAAGCCTATAGTCCACGCCACAGTCCAGCAGGGCGGCTGACAGATGTGACAGAGGGAACACTGAACAGAAATGGAGATGGAGGTCCAATGAATGAGGGGGAATTTGAGAGCTGCGCTTCTGAGTAAAGCTTCCCGGTGAATGTGATTTCACTGATGTAAATGATGATAGAGTTGAAGCTTTGCTACTCTATCTTTGATGGTTGGAGATGGCTTTCACATGGCCCATCAGTGATATGGAAATGGCCACATCTAAGGGTCGAATATAGCCTGTAAAATGAGCATGAAGCCCGAGGCTCTCAAAACCCCAAACACCTTAGCTTAGAGTTTATATTGTAGTCACTACTGTAGCTCATTACAGTTAACCTTGGGAGAACTTTGTGACACAAAGTGAGTGATGCTGAATCAGAATATTCTATCAACTCTATCCAATTTGACTTTGCCTCTGTTTGACCTTCTCCTGTTGTCAAAATCCTTGCTCCACCTCTGGCTGCCCTCCACCTTAAATGCCCTCTCACAACTTGCTCAAGATCCAGTTTGCTGAGCGTTTTCAAAGCGTCCACAAATCTAAATTTACAGCCCCCCTCCTATCAAACCTAGCTTCCCTGCGTTTGCACTTAACTGCCTCTCCGGTTACGTATTTATTGATAAAGCAGCACTATTTAGCCCTGAGTACCTGGTTTCCCGCATACCTGCGCCAGCTCTTTAGAGTCCAGCCAGTCACTCTGACAATGCAGCATCAGATAAAAGAGACCCATAGAGGTAGCATCTTACACCAGTTGAAGGGAAAAAGCGCTTGTTTTGCTGTCTCTGTTCATGCTCAACCCAGGCCATTAAGAAGAGTTAACTAATAATAATTACTTTTAACTGGGTTCAGCCAGAGAGCCACAGATAGAGGCCTGGGGACATACAATACGGCCAGGAAGTGACTACAACCCTCTCTCCATCGATAACACCAGCATATCTCATTACCGTGGCGACCTGCGGTACACTGCCATTCGGTCTTGATCATATAAAACCCATTTCAGTGCACCGTCCCCGCCGGAGCACCAGCCGAGTGGAATATTCATTATTCAAATTTTAAGCATTGGAAATCCCAATATGTTACTAAGGCCAGATGAGATGAGATGAAATAGCTTAGCCTTTTGTCCAGGGAACATTGACTAATCGTCTCGCTCCCCAAAATCAATTTCCTAGCCGTAAGCATCAGACACTCTTGATTGTACTGTACTGTTGAAGACCCCCCACCACTATCACCTAATACTCCTGCTGGCTGCCCAGAATAACTTATTGATTAGTGATTATGTTACGGGAGGTGTGGGTGGCCGGGGCGGAAGACGGACTGGCCTCAGTCATCTCCACAGGGCTAAATTTGGGTCCTCTTGTTACCAGATCCAGCGCACACTGACACTATCTCCAGCTGCCACCAGTTATCAGCCGTGCTCTCGGGATGAAGAGAGAAATTAGGAAAGTTTTCTGGAAGTATAAATATGAAGAGAAATCTGCAAGGCAGGGGGGTGTTTCAAGCAAAGCGGCTCGGCAGGGAATTCGAGACATATGATGAATTCTAAGATGTGGTGCACTTGCGGACTACTAAATAAAAAAATAAGCACAAAAATTTCAAAACAGGCACACTTGATTATTAAATTTGCCGGCTGTGGTGGAGGTTCTGGCGTGGTGATGGACTGTTTCGCCCCGAGGGTATTGGGCTGAGCTCTGCCTCTCTCTCTGATTCTGTGCTGAGCCTGAAAAGTGGCTGTGATCAATACCTGCAGGCCCTTTCCACAGTGCCAGAGGGCTGTTTATGTGCGTGTGTGTGCATATGTGTGTGTGTGCGTGTGTGTGTGTGTGTGTGTGCTGTGTCAGCATCCACTCAGGACTTCATCAAACAAGCCCCATACCACGACTCCACACACACATAAACACAAGATGCCCCCATCGGACAACGCCCCTCTCAAACAGTCGCTCATTTTCACTTTCCCCCTTCTCACCCACAGTCCCATCACACACACATACACACACTGACACACACACAAATTCACGCCTCCACCCTCCCATTCCAAGCCATCCCAACACGGATGTTAAATACCATTCAAATGTCAGCCTCCCGTATTGATTGGAATGATAATTCTGAAAGGTAGGAGAGATGGCTTGTTGATGCTAAGCAGGCGCGTGACGGCCCCGAGCATCCTTCACTGTCACAAAGTTGCCATGTAAGGGTTCCCGGCTCCGCTGGCAGAATGTGGATGGCGGTTTACGTTAGACCACCGAGGCCGTATGTTTCTGTCATTAATCATTGTCCTCACAGCCCGGTGACAGGCACACCAGGATTCATGTTGAGAGAGATGGGGTCATTTTTAACGCCCTCAGATCAGAGAGGCCACGTGAGTGAGTGTGTGTGTGTGTGTGTGTATGTGTGTTTGTTTGTGTGTCAGTTGAGAGGGTTTGTTCATCACCAGGTGGCTTTCTTTTACATGTCATGTTTGAGAAAAGATATTCAACAATATGCAGATTGCTTTATGATTAAAATCTGCTGAACTTTTGTTATTGATTCGATTTAGCTGGTGTCATTTTCACAGATAAAAAAAAATAGCAGTATTGTGTCTTTTATGTATAAATAGACATTATTTAAGGGGATTTGTTTTAATGTTCATTTCTCCCAACTTGTAAAAAGAGGTGTTTTTCACTTACACCTGGTGTTTACTACTTTAGCTATGCAGAAAGTAGTGCTAGACTAAAATGTTTGACTTTTTGGATATAAGTGTCTCAGGGATGACATATTTCTGTAGGCCATTGTGGAAGGTAGTGGCCTTGGTTTCCTTGTCAAAAAGTCTATGGGGTTTTTACTATTTATTTTAAATTATTATTGCAGAAACAAGCTGTGGCAAACAAATTTATATGATACTTACATGTTTTTTCTAACAAGATAATGTTAACCCAAAGAACACCACTTTTATGATGTTTTTTTGCCTAAATGTAGAAGTATAAAGTAAAAAGCTAATGTTAGTCTAAGCATGAACTACACCACGCTTGCATGACTAACAAAGCTGTAAAGCCATTATCAGTGATAACGTATTTAACAATAGAGCTGAGGCGTTTGATGTCGGTGTGTTGGGGTTGTTTAATGGCTTGGTGTTGGTTGTTAGTTGCTGCTGTTGTCTTCTGCTGTTGGCAGAAGTTGAACTTATTGTTTACCGTAAGGAGAGCAGCTCACAGTGTATGCTTTGAAAATGCAGCTTCCACAGACTTTTTCTTTTGCCCTGGTCTGGTTGGATTGCCAGCCAGTGTATTCTGCTTCATTTCAAGTCATGCTCTGATTGGTTGGTTTGTAGACGTGGGTCATAGCAGCAGTAACATTGTGAGAATTTGGTTGTAAATTTCTGACTCTGTTGAATTTTGCCACAGACGATTTTTTTGCTTGCCAATACTATAAAGCTGCATTGAGATTTTCAGCTCTCATTTCGTCCTTCTGTAAATTTATGGTAATGGTTACTTCAAAATGTAATAAAAGGGTTGTGTTTATACTGCAGTGTTCCATTTCTTTTGAAATTAATCCTGTCATGTTGAAAGGAGTTAAGATGTGCATCACTGACCAAGTCAACATTGACCCTCACCTGGCAGGTACCTCGATGTTGGAGATGGCATAGAAGTACTTGAGTAGGTTGTCTCTCTGGACGTAGGTGCCTCCAAGGGCGGGCCTAAGAAGCCGCATCCTAAGGTTGGTGAAGGTGAAGAAGTCCCTCAATCCCTTCATACTTTCCATGCGAGTGTACAGGCTGTCCATGTTCTGTAGCCGTGGCCCTGCAAACACAGCAAAACGCGCCCGCACCTCCAACTTCACATTCTTGTCGTTCTTTGCGCCGACCCAGCTCGAGTACTGCTCGGTGCAGATGACCCGTGTGATGTTTGTGGGCGAGAGGTCACGCACACTTTTGGGTGGCATGTTGAAGGCGTCCATGCAGTCGTCAGCGTAGAACTGGTATGGCTGCCAGGAGCGTCCGTAGTCCATGGACTTATCCAGTACCATGATGGTCGGACGGCCGTACTCAAAGGTGATCTGGATGTCGTCTGTGAGCTCCAGAGTCTTGTTCCACGACATGGTGATGTTGGCCAGCAGTGGCTCTGGGTGGCGTCTCCATGTGACTGTCTGCCAGTAGGTGATTAGACCGTTGCGTTCCTTGTCCTGCATCAGTTGAGGAGGGTGGGCCAAGTCTGGGTTAGAGGCATCACACTCGTCACTGCACAGGTATGGGTTTTCCTAAAAGAAAGATGAAGACGGCAGAAATACATCAGTCAGGGTTTTAGAATGACTCCAATGGTAGTAGCCTCATATACTGATACTGTATACTATATAGTGTATATACATACAAGAATGGGCATGAGTGCTCTAGTACTCGTTTGGACGCCAATATTTTTTCAATGTGTAGACTACCCACCACCACCCCTCGCAAATGTGAACATATATTTTTTACTATTTAATATGGGTAAAATCTCAGTAATTCCCAGGACCAGTGCCGGTATTTAACAGGTTTTATTGAGCAGTTGGTATCTATGTGAGTTTTTTGGGTCCATTAAGAGACTCAGTGTCGGATGTCAGCTGCTGCTAAACTGACCTGGAAGAGATCTGCTCTGAGACGGTCCTTTAGTGCTGCATCTACCCCATGTAACATAACGTCAATGGCAAAGACAGAAAGATTGAATCGTGGTTGTTCAGTCAATAAATTTCAAATAGCACTTGTTTTCTTTGTTTCGTTGTTGACCAATATATACAGTATATCTATATCTATATCTATATCTATATATATCAGGTATCAGGTCACAGACTCCTCCTAACCAACTGAGGTGCCATAGGGCAAGCTTCCCCCGCTCTTTGTGCATGTGTCCATTGCCTGTTAGTACTTATAGTACTTAGTACTTACAGAGCACAACAGAGCTCACAGCAGCAGATCACACAGGGCAGTTTAATTATATTTTACCCTGAACCCCAGAAACCAACAAGCACTACAATGCTCCATTGTTAAGTGGCCCCAGTTTTGCTTGCTGTTAATTAGTGGTAATTTCAGAAAACATTATATTATAGAAACATAAAGTGAACTGATATAATGAAGGTTTCAATGTGGTTATTATTTCAATTTATAATGTGCTTTGATTGTGAATATTTCCCCATCAGAAATTGCTATTAATCAAATCACTACAAAGTAATTGCCTCAGAGTGTACACGAGGCCTTTGGGGTCCCTGGGGGAGTTTTCATGGTTTGCACATTTGGCAATCCAGCCTCACAGAGACTTTGTCAAAATGTAATCTCGGCTAAAATCTCCCAATTAACGAGAAAACAAAATGTGCTGTGGTCAAATTTTTAGCTAAGTGTTTTTGAAAATTTGTTGTTTGAGTGGACGTGTGGCCAACAGAGTAGTTGACTGTCATTTAAGGCAAATAATTACAATTTATCTTCCCAGTCTTCCAGATAAAGTATGGATGTTTCCCATATCAGTACTGATTTAAACGACTTGTGCTGTCGTGGTAAGAGAAAGGAAAAACCATAGACTCGAGGCTCAGGATGAAAAGGGTTTTATATAGCGAGTGCTGGCATCACAAAAATTTTGTTCTTGCATAATCAATCTTCAACAAGAGACATCCTGTGAATACACAGGATGTTTGAGCCACACACAAACATTAGAAATCATTGCCAAATCATGGTCTGTTTCTAAATTTCCTTGACCTCCTATTTTGTAACTGAGCTACGTTTTCCAGAATTTTAGAAGTAAACACTGAACACTAAATGCTTTTTCTGTCTATGAATCTCCGCAAAAACCTCCATATTGTTCCGACAAAACATTGCGTGTGTTTAAATGAGTGCCTTCAACTCCACGCCAAGGCACGGAGGGACAGAGAGCTTAAAAGTAAACTTGCCAAACAACACAACAGGAAGTGTGAAGGTCAAGAGGATCGTGCATCATCACTGTCTTTGCATAGACAGCAGAGTGCTGCTGCACTTTTAACTCCAGAGAATTGATCCTCCTCTTCTAGTGATGCCAAGACTTTCAAGCCGTGGCCCCACTACACAACTCAGAAGTCAACGGGATTATTCACACTCCTCACACACACAGAGCCTCTTTCTACCTGCACTGTGAAACGCCTTTCACTCCGTAATAGGAGATCTCACGCCTCTCATCCTCCTCTTTCTACCAAGAAGACAAATTCATAATCAGCACATTTAGATTCCTACATTTCCGTGTTAGAAAAAATGTCAGGTCCCGTACCTTTCATGACCTTTTTTTTTTTTTTTGTTGCAAGTTTTCACCAAACTTTTCTAAATGTAAAGCCCTTCCCCTCAGATAAGTTTCCCAAGAATTAGTAATTCCTCAGTTACTGGCTCGTCATATTGAGACATTTGCAGACATTTCGGTAAAATTGATGTAGCTTACTGTTGTAAGCCAGTTGTCTGACATTCACATCACCACCAGAAGTTAAATATTTACACAAAGAAATCCCAGAGATCCTCACAGTCATCTCTCCTGGTGCTTAATTTGCAAAACGCAGCTCTGACGCTGTTTGGATTGTATCACATTCAGAGGGCTCATCGTGCCCCCAGGATGTACTAATTAAACTGAGAAGGATTATTATTTTCTCCGATATTTAGTCACAGTCATTAATTGCATCAAAGAGGTCATTGTTTGTATTATTTTCCCACTTTATCACACATAGGCAGTGTTTTTTTTAAATTCTGTTTCATATTTGTACCATTACTTGAGAATTCCAAGCCCCAAAACTGTTGTTTCCATCGCTGTCATCACATTTAATGATATATTTCATTGTCCAGAGAAAAAACCTAAATCAGTTTCTGCTCTAAATACAATACATCAATTTTATTTAGGTTAAGAATTAGCTGCTGATGCCTGTGAAATTTCCACCCGACTGTGTTTCCAACCTCTGCACTTGCTGATTACATTTTATAGCTGATGTTATCCTTCTTCTTTTATTTATTGGAAATCCAATAGTCTTTCCAAATTTTACTGCATTCCTAGCAAGCTCTTGATGGAGTACAGAGTATGTCTTAAAATATCCTTCTTTTTTTCTCCCACCTCCACCTCTTCCTTCCTCCCCTTTCTTCTTTGTTTTGTTCCTTTTATTATTTTTGCTCTTGGGTGTTATTACTACTTCTAATTGTAGTGTTTAAGACTGCGACCAGCTCATCTTGAAATGCTGTTTGGGAAAGTAATGGAAATTATGTTGGCAACAACAACTACAGGAAAAAAAAGCAGATTTACTTCAAGAATTATTTGTGGAATATTTTTAGATATTTAAATATTATATGACAAAGAACAAATGACAAGCAGCAAGAGGCAAAGCAGGCAAATCTGAGCCCCAGTGACATCAAATATTTGCCGCTTTAAACATTTGACCTGCATGTGACAGAGACATGAATAACAGTAGCTTGTTTGCAATTCATACTGTTTACATACCAGTTTTATCTTTTCTTCTCAGTACAATAAAAAACTTTCTACTGTGTGTTTTTAGCATCCAAAAATGACTAAGAAGACGCATTTATAAAAAGACTCACTGAAGAGCAAAGAGTAATAGTAACCTTTAAGAGTGACTCTCAGGTGATCACATGATTGATAGCATGTACACTCAGAGCACAAACAGCCAATCAGAGACGAGATTTTACTCGACATCAGCCCCTCCTGGCCACACTGCCTGTATGACCAGCATGTGTGCGTTGCAGAATCTTGTTTTTTCTGCACCCGTGCTGACAGGTTAAAGCAGCCTCAATGCAGTTAAAGCAGTGTTAATGCCCACGTGAGTAGCGCTGTTCAGTTGCAGCGTAGCTGCTACTCAGCTGGGTAGTTTTTCAGCAAAAAAAAAAAAAAAGTGAAAATGGTCTTTTGATAATCATTTTAACATGGTACCGCCTTTCTCTTCAGTTTTAGTGTTTATACCTGTCACAGACATGAAAAAATATATAACTATTTTTTATTCGACACTTTTTGTTTCCATTTCAAAATAAAAGCTCTATGGCAGCTTTTCTGTGGACAGAATACAATCATCTGTTAACAACAGGAATTGTGAAATATTAGTAGGACCGTGCAGTAGCTTTACGACTTTATAAATGAGTGGAGTACAGGCTTTCAATTGTGGAAATACAGTAGTTATAGCAATAGGCAGCTCTGCAGCAGCAACACTGTCTGTGTTAACACTGCACGCATGCGAGCCACAGTAGTTCAGCAAGGTAGCTGTCATGAGATGCTCATGCAGGCAGTCAGGCCCAGGCATTACATTTTACTCTGTGTTACTGTGTGTTGTTTATGATATATTAATAATAATGTATACATATGAATGAAATAATGCGTATTTGACTAGAATTGATATTATATAAACCCAAACTGCAGAAAGCAAGAAATTTTGTTTACCACATTGACAATTAGGGACAGTTAAGATGCATGAAAAGTGGTTGCAACAAAATTATTTCCATCTTTATTCTTCTTGTCTGCACCTCTAAACACAAAACAAAAACACCCCCAAAGTGATGTGAAATTTTGTAATCAAAAGCTAGTCTAAATCTACCCAAATCTGAATCACACATGAAGCTCTCCTGAATTTAGCAGAATTTTAAAGCCCTAAGAAATTTGATAAAAGCTTTAATTCGAAAAGTTCATAAAGTCGATTTTATCTTTCTCTTAATTCCCAAGTTTGATATTTAGCCGTTAGATGAATACAGGCCCTGATGATAATAATAAGATTGACTAATGTGCCTTTTCTTCGACGTCCAGAGGTTTCTAAACCATATAAATCATTAAACTCAAGGAAAATTTGCAGAAAGACACCTCTTAATCCTGGCAATGTAGAGTGAAATGTTATGCAGATCCATGCTTACTCTGATTAGAGTGATGCATAACATTAACTCGCCTACTCAGCCATTTATCAAATTACAGCCATGATTAAGATACTGCAGTTAGACTGAGAACACAAATATACGGAACATTAATATTACTTAATGCTGCAACTTCTTTAAGTTCAGTTCAGCTAATGACTGTTAAGTGATATCACCCCCCAAAATTTTCAAGTATCAACACTTCTTGAAATAAATCCGGACGTTTCTGCAGGTCTGTGAAAGCAAGAAAAAAAAAGTTGACTGTTGACAGCGTGTAGTTATTTGTGATGAAAGCACATCAAATAGTTACGCCTACATATTGAGATGCAAATGGTGTATTTCGCCAGATTTTTCAAGGACCTATGAGTGTGTAACATACCGAGCATTCAGATGGATAGTGGATTAAGAAGTGGTTTGAGATATTTCTGTGCTTGTTTTGATATTTTTCCATCAGAGTTTATTGTAATAAACACAAATTCAAGCCGACCAAACTTTCCACAGCAACTTCTCAAGCCTGCAAAGGCTGATTCTTCAATACTCACAAGACTCAGGATGGAGTATTTTATTAAGTTTTATGTCACACATAAGAACCAATAAATTGAGAACACAAAGTCCCAGCAAAATAGCATTTTAAGTCTTATGTGTGATTTATCCTTGCGTTGTATGAGTAGAGGAATAGTCAGCTAGCCACGAGGCTATTTTTTTGCTATGGAAATTGTCATAGGCCTTTGCTAATAATATTAGCATGTTGTATTTTTGGGGAAAACAAGTCTAGTATAAGACAATTGTTTTGGTGTTGGTTCTGTGAACCTTTTGCATTAAAATGGTGCTTCATTTTGCGAAATATATGCTGGTTTTCCTGGCTTTATGCAAGTCGAGGAAGTCGCTAAGCTAATTTATACAATTTAAAATGTCAAATGCTTATGCTAATGATGTTAGCATGCTGTATTTGTGTGGCAAAACAATTTGTGTGGTGTCTAGAACAAGACAGTTGTTTTGTCTGTGAACCTTATGAGCTATAATGGATCGTTCTTTTGTTTAATAATGTCGCTATTAGGCCATGTTTAATGTGTGCTTTACGTGTGTTACTTAAATCAAACTATAGTGCACTCGTTTTGGAGGTATAATTGCAGAACTTCACAGACACACCACCGCACATAGCTCTGCGAAGAACCTACACACAACTATATGTCAGTCTTTTATTGCACAGACAGACAACAATCCTGATAGTGTAGGTGGATAAACCAATAACCATGGGAACGTTCAGAGACCAGCAACACATTATATCACGAAAATCCCAACGGAATAAAGGGGTCCTAGTTTGGGTGACCACGAGTTTGCCTAAATGTAAATGTCCAAATGTCCAGTAGGGGACGCCTAGCTACACCCTAAACATAATCACAATCAGACCATGAAAAAAACCTGGCCTTTTCAACAGCAATAAGCACAGATCATGTGTCACCGCGTCTTTTCAACCATTCGCTTTCTCACGTCTGTTGCCCAGAAGCTGCAGACAGTTCTGCCTTTTGAACAAAGTCATTGGACTCTACCGAGGGGAAAGTGAGCAGTCAGTCAAACCCACTCTAGTGGTCTAATAACAAAAGCAAAAGTTACAATTCTGTGAGGCTGAGATTATAAATCATCTGATTTATGGTGACAACGCAGAGTGGGGAAAACTCCAAACACAAGCAAACGCTGGGCCGGTGCTGAGGGAAGCTGTACAGCACAGAAGACACTACACAGGATCATAATGCATGTGAAGACACAGCAGCTAAACAACAGCCTCTCTACCGCCAAACCTGCAGATAATCTATGTCCCTCCTCACTGGGACGACATCGTAGCATTGTCCTCGATCTGATAACCCAATTATCCCCCTTGCACTGACTCAGATAGAGATCACTGTCGGCGCAAACGCACTTAGGATGATAATCTACCACGCTCATAAACAACTGCTACCGGAAAAGGTAATGTGAATGAGAGGAGCTTGTTGCTGTGCACTGTAAAATCTGACGAGTCGATCTTGCTTAAAATAATCATGAAATCCAATTGCTTTGAAAAAAGAAAGTAAACATAACCAATAATCTTGATTTATTTTTACTTTTTTATATATAATTAAGTTTTCTGTTGTTAGCAGCATCAGAAGTCTGAGTTAGTCTAACTTAACTTGACCAGACAAAGAAGATTTTGCCAATGATGAAGCAAGGCGATCTGCAAGTTCTGTTTTGTCGACATGTTTTTGAATATACGAATATCATTGGCTAGTTTGCAACCAGCTCAGTGTACTTAGTGTACTGAAGTTGCTAAAACTTGGAAATATCGATGTAATTAAACTTGTCATTTTTGAGCTGCAACAACTATACACAATTAAGTAAATATAACTACATTTTATGTAAACCTAATTTGATATAAAGTAACCATAACTTAAGACTAATAGTATATTTACTTACATTTTTTTTCTTTGTATGTTATTGTTTGCTGTTTTCAGGTTGATTTTTAAACAAGTAAATTAAACATTTTTTTGAGGTAATTGGTTTCCTAGATTTAAGTAGTAAAATCAACTTGTCACATTTTATAGTGCGGAAAGCTGCTCCGTGCTGTAGCAGTCCTGCTGCTTTTGTTCCCTCCATTAGTGCGTTCCCTGACCTTAGTCCAGACACACGTTTACACACACGGGACTGGATTAGTAGACTGTTGTTCTGGGGATGACCCTCGACCTACAAATCCTATTGAAAATGATCGCACTGTCACACTGTCCCAGATACTCCATATAGGTTAGCTGCTAAAGTGACAGCATTTACGTTTCTGAGAGTAAGTGTGTTTGCATGCAGGCAGATCCAAAACCTACAAAAAGTTTTTTGGTTTTTCTTTTACGTCCTGTTGTCTCTTTGTTGGATTTGAGCGTCGGGTCAGAAAGCTGCATGCTGCTGTTCACCAGTCTGCTCTGACCTCTCCGAGCCCATTAGGATTAACTACAGTAGAGGTGATATGTATTGTAATATAGGCTGGAAGATTTTTATCCCCCATGAGAGACTTACGCGCGAGGTTATGTTTAAGCCCTTTGTGTGCCCTGTCCTCCTTATCCCACTCTGCCTCCTGCCACTACTCTGCCCCAGCCCACTATATCTATGCCAGGATACACACACACGCCTGCACTCTCCCACACGCATACATATACACACACAGATCCCGGCCAACTGCTGCGGCAGGTGGCCCGCACTGCTAAGCCCCTCCAGCAATTATCCTCGCTGGGATCCTGTCTCCACGACAACAGCCGCCATGATGCCTCTGCGATGAGTGACTTCCTTGTTTTCACTGGCGGGATAACAATAGGATTCTAGACAGTCATTATTAACTCCTCAAGTGCTAAAGTTGGCCGAGCGCCACGGCTAAGAGGACCGATTGTGAGTGACCTCATCTTACAGTTTATAGGAGTCATTTCAGCATTTAAACACAACAGCAGTAATAAAACATTGCTGGTTGTCTGCAGAAATAGCAAACTGCCGGCGTGCATTTACACAGAAATAAAGCACTAAGAAAACTGCGCTCTGCGTGCCCTTCGCCGTCTCTTTCATCGCTTTTACAACCATTTCTGCCCCCTCCCAAAATATTTTCTGTCACCGCCCTGCATGCTCTCTCTTTCCTCTTTCATTCTTCCTCCACTTACAGAAGTTTCTAAGTTATATTGCTAGCAAGGGGAATAAAGGTAGGGACACACTCAGAGAGGACAATTTATTTTGTTTTGGAGAAATATCGAATGAAATGACCCTCCCATTAAAAAGGCCACAGAGGGGAAGAGAAAGGGATATTGCTTTTTCACTTATAACGTTAATCTTTTATTTTGTTGGAGGTTTTTCTATCATACTGGAGGATCTTGTTACCGTGCTTGAATATGGCGTGTCTGAAAAATGTACATGTTTTTGTGCACGTATCGCATTACAAATCTTTTGACTTTAATTACCTGAAACGGTGATTATTCGCTTGCTGTAAAATGTCTCGCAAAACAGCAGTCGGCAAGTGTAAATGTGTCTTAGGTGTGTGTTTGCGTAGGCAGGTGTTGTTTATGTCTGTGTGTGTCTGTCTGTGTGTGTGTGTGTGCGTGCAAGCAAAAGTAAATGTTTACTGGAGGCAACGTGTGACTGTGCTGGAGGAGGAGAGAAGAAGGACAGAGCAGGGACACCATGCTGCTCCGAAGCAGCAGCAGAGCTCGTCCTGCTCAGATCGCCACAGTCAGACCTGGACGAGTTATATTAAGAACTTCTCTTAGAAATCTGGTGATGCTTAACAGCAGATACAGTGTACTGACAGAACAAACTATCAGGGAGAGTGGCTTTTTTTTTGCTTCTGATGAGGTGAATTCAGGTAAAAGCTATTATCTTTTATTGATGTCTGTTATTAAATCTAAACCAATCACAAAGGAGATGTAGATAAAGGGAGGTAGACAAGCTGGGAAAGGATGTTGAGTTTTGAGACGAATGACGTGGATTGTGCAATAATGATCTTTATATTAGACTTTTTTTTTTTTTAAAAATGGATGAAAATCGGTGCAGCAGATATCATATGTTTTATTCTGTGCATTCTTCTTATTTGTCAGACCTGACACTTCCATTACCCACAATGCAACTCAAAGCACATTTCAGTCAGAGATGTAAGTGTGTTATGCGGCTAATGTAGCCTCAAGCTGTTAGCCTCAAGCAGAGATGAAGAGCAGGCCACAGAGGTCTTTTTTCAAACTCCACACCAGCAGTCTTTCTGACAGAGCCCGACTCATGTGACATCACTTGAGGCAATTTATCAGACTCAAAAAGGTTATGAGCCAGACAGCTATCCAGTTCTCCCTCTGGAGCCACAAAAGTTTTGAACAACTTTTTTTTTCACATATACCGTCGTACTGTCCAAGAAGTTGATGTGTATCATCAGCAAATTTCCGCCTTAATTGAGGAGCTGTGTTAAGAGATATTGATATTCCTTGGCTATGATAAGATTTGACACACCACTTCTATTTTTGGAAAATGCAGACTCAAAGAAGAACAATGTCAAATTTGGGCAATGAGGGCATGTGCATCCAATGGATTTCCATAAAGTTTTAAATCAACAGAAATCATCTCATTCAATCGGACTGAAAGTAAACACAGAAATTATCCCCTGAGAGAGTTTGGGACTCCCTACCCTGATTAAGATTATTAAGATTATTAAGATAATTCCACACAACCCTCAATTAATATCTGTCTAAACTAAAAGGCAAAAATGACTCCAGACTAGTAGGTGGTGATTTAAGTTACATCAATATTATGTCTTTCTTGCAGACTTTAAACAGTGGACGTTGAGCGTGGGTGAATTATGAAACAATGGGCCCCTGGGCACAGATATACAAAAGCCTCCGTCAACTCTCCTGTGGGAGAAAGACACACAGAGTTTGTGGTGGTTTTGCCTCTTTTTTGTGGTTTGATGTCTGTTAGAGGTCATTTTGTATCTCCTTGATGTTGTTTTGTAGTCATGTTGCATCTCCTGGAGGTCATATTTTGTATTTTATAGACATTTCATATCTCTTTGGGGTCGTTTTGTATCTCCTTGTTGTTGTTTTGTGTCTGTTTGTAGTGGTTTTGTGTCTCCTGGAGGTCATATCATGTATTTTTGCAGTCTTTATGTGTCTCTTTGCAGTTCCATTGCATCACTTTGTTGTCATTTTGAGTCTCTTCCTGGTCGTGGTAATTTGAGTGACATTTTGCAGGTGACAGCCAGGGGGCCAACTGAAACTTGGGGCCTGGGCTTGTGCCCGGTAAACCCATTCAGTGACACAGCAGACGCCTCTGTTCATCTGTGAAGTGGTGCAGCAATACTACCTTCAAGTGTCCATTAGTGTTTAGACCAAACAGTGCTACTAAACAGAAACATAGCAGTAGGCTGTCGTTGTTGTCATTGTTTTGGGGCATATTTATTACACAAAGTAGCAATAGGCAAGTGCAAATTTAGGAGATGATGTCATTGTTGCCCTTACATGTCCACACGGATGAAAAGAATCCACAACTTTGAAAAATCTGCCTTTAGAAGGTGTTTTAAAAGAAGGTGTTCTTAAACCGTGCTCGCATGTGGACGAGAGGCCAAAGAATTGCGGAAAATATGTCTGTATGCGTGCAGATAAGGCCTTAAAGGTGGCAAAGAATGTGAATCTCTAACAACTTTCCAGACATTTCAAATCAATAGAAATCATCTCAAGTACTTGTCTACAGGCATTTCCAGGGGAGTTCTTTCTGTCTGTATTTTTGAAATGGATTCTGTTGCATTGAAGTTTTGTTGGAAAGCTAAGAGGCTCGTGCTTCCTCACACTTGTCTTTACTTTTTCAAATCCTTACAGTGGAGGTGGTAAGAAAAATTTCATCATGAATCATAGTCATTAGGGACACAAATATGATAATAACAACCAGCTTCAAATGTCCTTTTGAATTATCACTCAAATGCTGTGGCCAGTCCATCTCTCACACGAGTACAAACACTCGCACACTGGCTCTGTAGCTGCTAAACCTGTGGTCTCTCCTCTCCAAACAGCCATCAGTCCTGAGATCCTGACGGGCGAGACAAGGCAGTTTGCTAAGTTCACCTCAGGCTGTCTAAACCCCTACGGCCAATCCCTCTTAGTATCACCTCAGCCAGGGATAAGTCTCACTTATAACTATCCTCCCGTTCTGCCAACACATCTAAACACTCTGTGATCACTTTCAACTGTGTCCTAATGGGGAAGCATGCCATGCCATTACATCACTACACCCTCCCCCACCTCCCTTGTTCGTACAGTCACTCTCTGTTGCTCTCTTTAGCTGTCTGTTTCTTCCTCTCTGTTCCCTTCGTTAATTACGCCCTGCACTGTCAAACCTGCTCACGCTGCGCCCAGATCCCCCTCTGAGGGTGTATTATTAGGACACCGGCCACTTGGGCTAGCTTTTACACCGGGGAGGTGCATCAGGGATGGCCCGTTGCTGGGAGCGTGTGGCCCTTCTGCATGGCCTCGATGGCCCACTGCTGGGCAGGGCAGGCCGGCCGGGGCCTGGCAGGTCCACACTGGGCAGGGAGTATGAAGCATGGCCATAGGCCCAGTCTGGGAAGCACTGATCCACGCTACCAGCTGCCATCTTCCTCCCCTTCCTGCATGCTCCCCTTCCGCTGCTGCGCGGCTTCTCTCTCTTCTCATGTCTATTTTTAGAGCTGGCTGATTTCTACCTTCTAAAACGGGCAAATGTGTTGTGGAACAGGAAGGTGTGTGTGTGTGTGTGTGTTTTTTGTCTTTCTTAGACATACTACCGTGCACTGTCGGCCAACTTGCGCACATGTTTCACACACCCCTACTGGTCCGCACGAACGTCACGGCACACTGTACATTCCCGTACACATGCACGCATCCCATTTGCATTCGGCTGCTCTCTGTTCTCGGCACCCAAGGGAGACGGTTGATTGAAGGTTTCGGTTCAAAACCAAAAAACGAAATAACAAACAACAGCACAGCGAGACCTTTTTGAATGCATTTTTATATCGACAGTGTGTGTACTACTGTGGAACTGTGGTCTGATTTCATCTTTCTGCTTAGCTAAGCTTGGATCCTCCTCACCTCTCCCTCATCATTAGCTATCCCCCTCTGCAACACTCCACCTCACCCTCCTTGTACCACCTTCCTCCATCATCCTCAACGGCAAGCTAAGGCTCTATAGTAGCTATCATACGGAGAAACTACAAAGAAACTACTGAAGCTCCTAACACGGCACTGGTTACAGTAGCATCTTTGTCAAAGTACTGGAAGCCTGTCATGTTGAAAGAAGCCAACATGCTGGCCTTTTTGGCTGTGGAGGAAGGATGCTGCATTCCCAGGGAATGAGAGAGATAAATAGAGTAGGGGAAAAATGCATCCCTGTGGAGATGGAGGGACCAAAACCTACTGTACACCAAGCAAGGAAAACTACAGTATGCCTCAACATCTATCCCCCCCCCCCAAAAAAGTGAATCCTTCCATAGTTTTTAGGAACACACTGTAGCACTCCTAGAGTGAAAAACATTATTTTGCATCTTCCGCAGTATGTCTCAAGTCTTATTAAGGATGAGCAGCTCTGCGCACTGGGTGATGCAGTCTTTTTTTTTTTTCCAGTGCCCCGACTTTCCCTTGACTTGTGGGATTGCTGAATGAGTGAATGTAAATGTACACCAATTAGATAAGAAACCGGCTTTTCTGTAAAGCTGCCAAATCCGGGGGCATGAGGAGGGGGAAAAAAATGCAGCTTGCCTGAAAATAAATGATCTGTATACCAATAACCCTCAAGTAATACTCCGTTGGTGGTTCCAAAAAAGAAAGACAGAGATGTACTGGCCTTGCTGGAGCATCCTGGATGGATGATATAGAGTGATTCTTAACCTTAAAAAAACCTTAAAAACCTTAAAAAGATTCACTATTAGATACATGCAAAACGTTTGCTTTTAATGTCAGAAAAGCACTTTATTTGTGCTCAATAAGAAGCTAGTAGATAGTATGGGTGGGGGGAAAAATTGATACTGCATAGTATTGCGATATTTTCTGTTGCAATATTGTATCAATACACAGACCCCAAATATAGGTTTTTTTAAGTTATAAAACTTAGTGATATTGGAAATACAAATTAGACCTTTGATAGCCAACTAAATCAATTGTTTTTCAGTCCACAAGATACATTTTGCTGAAATCAATATCACTGAAGTGAGAAACTTTAAAAAATTATCATAGCCCTTTGAAACCTGGGCAAATTGGCTTTGTATTTTTTCAAAACCAAGGGAAGAAGGCGATGAAACTCTTGAGAAGAAACAACCAATAAAATAGCAACAAATAGCCTTAATGTACAAGAAAATTACCTGAAAATTAGCGATAAAATAAATTACAAACAACAAAAAAACAACCATAAAGTTAATAATAACTAAATGAATGAATAAATGGCCTGAAAAAATATGTTTAAAATTAGAATTATTCCGTAAAAATATTTTTAAATATATAATTCTTATAATTTTTCCCTTATCTTTTCATAAAAATAATATTCTGGGCGCTCGGTCGCTCAGTGGATAGAGCGGGCGTCCCATTTAGGTTGTGTCCTCAACATTATTTTGCTATATATATTTTCACAATACTCAGGATATCACTTAATGTTTTATATCCCAATATAGTGACTTAAGTATCGTGATAATATCATATCGTGGGGGCTCTGGTGATTCCCACCCCAACTAGATAGCCAAAAATGTAATTATCTAGTGACAGAATGAAACCCACTCTGCTCTCTCATTATATTGGACTTTGAGTCTGACATCTCTTACTTCTTAAGTAAACTTTCATCTCCACTCCCTAAATCCCCAGCCAGAGCACTAGGGGGCCTGGTTCAATCCCCAAAGCTACACATGACCTGAGAAGAACCACAACTTTCCACTATAAAACCCCGTCCGATGCAAAAGTGCTGACTAAGACCTTCCTTCCTTCCTGTCCGGCCCTCTGTCCCTCTCTTGCTTTTTCTCTCCCATCAGCCCAGCAGCACACTCTGGATTCTTGGGATGGAGCAATGCTGGCCAACCCCTTGTAAGGAAGCCCATTAAGGAGCCCATCAATATTTCATCATTGCTCACTCAGAAACATAGTTATAGAAGTTTCCAGGCTGGGGCCATTAGGGGGCAGACGTCAATATGTTATGGCAGCGAGCATCTCTCTCCGCTCCCCCTCTCCTCCCTTGCCTCCGTCCGTCTCCCGTCTCAAGAGAAAGTCATCGGAGAGGCTCTCTCAAGACGACAGTGGTTTCCGCTCCTTCTACATTAAACAAATCATTAACCATTAGGTATCCACGGTGCACGATATCCTTTCCTGCTCCTGTCAAATGACCCCCAAGTACTATTAGTGAGAGGAAGGGAGAGAGACTTGGGTGGAGGTTGTTTGTAAAATCTGTCTTAAGGTAACAAATCTCCACTCACACAGAACACAAATAATTAACAGCTTGACATGACTGAATAATGTGACGTAGATGGGCTTAAACACTCTCCAGAAACACTTGTTGTGAGATCTTGACTCATGGCTGTTGAGACAGGTCTGGCACCTTCAATGCCGGCCAACTCAGCGAGTGGACAGTCTTTGGCGATCATCAAGAGGACGAACTTGCAGTCTGACACACACACACACACACACACACACACACACACACACACGCACATACACACACTCACACAGTGAGTCAAATCTTTATGAGTCAAACCACCTCAAATATAAAACTTTCCTCTGAAGAGGCAGGGGGAAGTTTAATTGCAGTCTTCTTAGGATTACAATGATTTTATAACCCTTATTTCAAATTATTACACTTACATTAGCCAGGATGGGAACTAGCCTGCAGGCTAAAGTGTGTTAAATATTGCTGGAGCAGACATTTTAACGAGTTTTCCCGCAGCTCACCCTTTCAGTGTCCTTGGAACTAAAAAGGTCCCCGCTTATATGCATTTTATCAGAGGAAATGTGAGGTCCCCGAGAAGCCCAAATCAAACCGGATCCCAGGCTGCCAAGTCCATACTAATGTAAACAACACCTCCGGACCTCTCTGAGGGAGGTCGAGCCCTGCCAAGTCATTGCACTTATGTCATCCCTTTTAGCTCCCTATAGCTTTTATAGTGTGAATCCTGCTCTGACCTTTTTTTTCTCTCATTACTTTTCACTGTTGTCACTATTCAGCTTAATTGCATAACCCTGTGACCTTATTGTTTTCCAAAAATAATAGTTTGACTTTTTATTTTAGTGATGACCAAGGTTTTCTGCCAGCGTAGTCGATTGTGGTCACTCTAAAATATTGTTAGAAAGTTTTAAAAAGAGTACTGTGCACAAGTCCTTAGACCACCATAGATGTGATTTTATTTCTTTTTTTGCAAAGTTGCAATGAGGATTTATGTATATTTATGTCTCTTTATTAAGACACAGAGAGCATGTACAATGCATTCAAATGCCCAAAAAGTCAGAGCCAAATGGCTTATTCAGACTGAAGTCAATATTTCAATATTTAGTGTGACCTCCCTTTACACCTAGCACCTCTTGAACTCTCCTGGGCAGACTGTCTTTAAGTTTTCTTAAATAATCTTCTGGCATACCAGAAAATTAGAAGTCTAATATTGTCTGCCCAAGAGAGTTCAGGACATGCTAAGGAGAAAGAAAAGCTACACTAATTATTTGCAGCTTTAGCTTGTTGAAGTTGTTTTTAACAGATATATTTGTGTTTTTAATATTTCGTGTATGTTTTGGTTGTATTTTAGTGAAGGGACTACTGAGAAATAAATATATGATCACTGCTAAAATAACAAAGTTCAAGGTGGCCTGTGACTTTTGCACAGTATTGTAAAAGTATAAAATATTCCGCGCTACTCCCGACATGAACTCACCAGCGTGCAGAACCTCTCCGGCGGGTTTCCACATGTGATCCCGGGCGGATCCACCTTGATCCGCATGTAGTCTTTCATGGACGCGGGTTTGGGCTGGCACGCGTACTGCTCCCACACCGAGCCCTCATCCGTGCTCACCAGGGACTTGCACAGTTCGTACTGGCCCAGAGTGGAGGCCAAGCAGTGCAGCAGCAGCACAAACACGGCCTGGAGGAGCATGGCAGGCTGGGGGGGTGTTTGGAGCGGGGTCCGGCGCAGGGTGAGGGGGCCACGGAGCTCAGAGGAGAGGTGAAGCGCATGGAGCGATAATCATAAGGAAACAGTGGACAACCCTAGTACCATTACTGCTGTACTGCGACTGGAGAGAGGTGTGGGTAAAATGACACAACTCCAGGCTGATAAATTCCCCTAAATGACAGGAGAAGAGTATCGGCAACTTTTCGCTCAGTGTCTCTTCACAGATATCGACGGCTCCCAGACAGCCGAGAGAGGGACGCTTTCTTGTTTTGACGGCTGACCTCCTGAGGAAGATGGGCGGTGGGTGGAGAGGCAGATAATGTTACAGAGATTAATCTCGGCATGCACTTTAACCATAGTGCTGCAGGGGGGAGTTGGAGATGTTAACGCGGATCCATGGCTCAGAGAGCGGTGTCCTGCATGGAGCTGCTCGGGGAGGATGAAGGAGAAGTTGCTGCGTCTTCAGGTATATCCATTGGATGTTTTGCACTGGCCGAGCTCCTCTGATTGTCCTGTGGGGCGACATGAGGACAAATGTGAGAGTTAGTGTGATGAGTAATGTATCCGCGTCACTTCGGCACATCCTGGATCTTACTGTAAACGCAAGGGTATAAATTTCCAGAGCTCGACTTGAGATGAAATGTATCCTGCGCGGTGTTTCTCTTTTGCATGAATAAAAGTTTAATGCCAGTCATTGAAATATACATGCGGATGAGTGGGTTGCGTTCTTATTTTGTGGCATAATTAACTCCTTGATTATAATGTAGTAACTTGCGGTTATTTATCTTAGAAAGTGGGAAAAAAGCATCTCATTCCTCTCATACTAAACTAGGAGAAGTTTTAGGTGAATGTGTGGCACAGCAGGATAAGAAGGGCACGTTTGGTTAAACCTCAGTGCTTAAACCTGCAGTGTATTCTGCTATATTTATTGCAAAGAGTTACACGTTTAAAAGGCACTAAAAAGCGCCGCATTGTGTGGATAACCTTGTGCGTAAAAACACGTGCTGCTGCCGGGTGCCGCCTGTGCGTGCCAGAGTTGTAATTGCTCTAATGGCTCTCCAGTGCTAGAGGTAGAGAGTACATATGTTTGGGGTTTTTTTTTAAACAATTGCACTGCTAAAAAAAAAAAGACATCAATATAATGGAGACATTTACCAGCCTTTATGACATATGATCTTAAAATATGAGAAAATGTGCAAAGGGGAGAGAATTTTACGCACAAATGAACTTCATCTTATTTACGTTTACTCATTATAGGCATATTTATTCACTACTCTTAGTTACTTCAGCACACTGTCTTTAGTTGAATAATAAACTTTAAGCTCAACAAACTGCAGTGGAAGCAGCCTTATTGCCGGATTTATTCACTTAATTTAATTGTAATATTCAGCTGAATACATGAATAAATGAATAAATATGGTTGACATTTTTTTTTTGCAGCGTGCCCTCGTTGATCATAATCCGACTGTCATCCCACACTGACAGCAGCCGGGTCCTTGCACAACCCTATCCCACACAGCCCTGTGGACTCTGACTTAGTTCAGCTGACAAGTGAAGTCGCCAAAGCTATTTCCCGGCGCTGACAGTGTTGTAGGGGTGTGTCAGTTTCTTACAGTATAGTGCACCCCACTGCGCAGCATCGCTCACACACACTATATATATATTTATATATAAACATATCTTTATAAATCAAAGCATTGATGTCTAAAATGGTGTAAATGACGCCGAAAGTCCCCTCGGCACTCTGATTATCCCGAAGTGGTCCGGATATTGCACTCAGAGCAGCTTCTCGGTGCAGACTTCAAAGAGCTTTAGCGAAATGCATCGAGATGTTTTTATCAAATCAGATAAAGCACTTACTTCTAGCATGCATCCGCCAGACAGGTCAGCACTTTGCGTGGTGCACGTTCCCCTCTTTGGGTTAAAAAAAGAAAAGAAAAGATCCCCCCCGATGATCCACTGTACTCGCTCCCCGCCGCGGTCCTCACTGTACTCCCGTTATCTGCCTGCCCCGGCTCGCTGTTTGTTTTTTTGCCTTCTGCCGGATACTTTTTTATCACACCGTGGATGGCTGCGCCCGGTAGATCGGTGTCCTAGATAGAAACGGCTGGGAAAAGAGGACCGAAATCCAGCGTCAAGGAGTATCAAAAGTATAAAATATTGACTTTGAGGAAAGGCTTGTGCCCGCCCTTCTTCCCCCCTCTCCTCCTCCTCTTCCCACTTTACAAGCTCGGGTTTACCCGGGATGCTCAAGGGCAGAAAGAAAGAGAGAAAAAAAAGGCTTTATGGAAAATATCACCCTCCCTCCTTCCTCTCCTCCTCTCTCTCTCTCTCTCTCTCTCTCTCTCTCTCTCTCTCTCTCTCTCAGTTAATGCCCAGGCTAAATCCTTTTACCATCACTTTCAATCACTATCTGAGCTTTTATCAGCCCTGCTGCCTGAACCGGGGCGGTGCAACTTCCCCTCTCCTCTGCTGCTGCTCCAAACTGTTCTCCAGCAGGTCCGCTCTGCACCCTGTTAGGCTTAAAGGACCAGTGGGGGAAAGGGGGACCCGGTGTTACTGTACTCTTGCCCTTTATCTGTCCCGACGTGTAAAAAAAAAATAAAAATAACTCGCCCTATACACTAAACTCAAAGCTGTCCCTGCATCAAAAATCTTTCTCTAACACTCCTTATGGGACTTGTAGTACAACCTTATCCTACTTTGTTGTATTATTTATCTCTTATAGTGCTACTGTACAACATTACCTTTAAGATCCCATAGATACTTTCTCTGTGTTTTTTTTCGACCTGCATTTGAATTGATTATCCATGGGGTTATTATAAGGGATTATCAGTAGATCTGAATGTAATGTACCAATATACACTATAGATAAAATATAGACCGGTCAGGTGCAGAGCTCTGTCATGTTGCATCCTGCTGCAGAGTGGTGCGCTCTCCATGGTGCTTATATGGAGCAGGGCCTTTTGCTCTTGATGCAGAGAGCTTGCATTAACTTTCCCCCACAGTTGAAAGTGATTTTTGTCAGGTTGTTGTTGTCGTCATCGTTGTTGTTGTTTCATGGTGAAATTGTCCATAGAGTTTCAAAACTACACTTAAGAACAAAACACTTAAAAGGGACCCCCCACTGATATTATCCATGTAGTTCAGGTTGCTCATCAAGAGGATTACTACCCGGTTTGTAAAATACATTGCATAATATGTTCCATGTATAATATCTATAGCTGTAGAGGGAGCTTTTCAAAATGTTGAAAAAATGGCCCTGATTATATCATCACCTTCACAGACACTTATCTTGCAAACTGGAAGTGTGAGGATCAAACAAAGTGTGCATGTAAGACCATGTTAACATTGTAAACCTTTTCGCCCAATTCAGGATTAATTGCTTAGATTCTTTTGGAGGGCTTTTCACATTATTTGTTAAATGTGGCCAATATTAGATCCCAGTGTGTACTTGTCTTAGTCCTGAACTGACAGACATGCACAAAAAACGACGACAACAATGTAACACGCATCTGGGGTTGCTACATAATGAGATTTTTGCATTATAATAATAATGACAATAATAATAATGGCAATAAATAGTAATAACTGTTATTATTATTATTATTTTTGTTTTTTATTATTTATTAAATGTTTTTTTGGTTGAACAAACACTTTATTTTAACTGAAACATTTTATTAATTGAAGGAAAAAAGGCAGCCATGGAGGAAAGGAGATGCACAGGGGAGATTACTCTAAACTGTGGATAATCAAATGTGCACAGTCTGATAACCATCAATTTCCATAGCATGTACAGATTCGCTATATACTGCTTCTGCACGAAAGTCAGCATGCAGGCCACTAAAGTCAGCGTTTACGCTTTCAATGAGTCCTCCGCATACGCAGCAGCAGCAGCTAACACCCAACACGAGCTATTTATTGGTCCCAAAAAAACAAGGCCAAAATGTCTTGAGTCCATCGTCAAACCCAGTCTTTTAGGTGACGTTAGCCATGTGATGCTAGCAGTTAGCTCTGTCACTGTGTGTGTGTGTGTGGGCGGACTCACTAACTCTTCCTGGCATGGAGCACACACTCCCACAGCAGTAGTCTCCTAGCAGCGGTCAATGTTGATACTGTGGCAATAAATCAATGTATGGGTAACACTGGGGTTTCATTTCAAAGTTGATGTGCAGTGAATCTGTGAGCAGACGATGATGAAGACCAGGAGAAAGACAGACTCTTTTTTTTAATTATTGTGGCGCAATGGCTGCTGCGTCTGTATGGAGGTGTGTGTGGATGCAGAGTCGGAGCCAGGAGTGGTAGGATCGTGATGTGAATGGCTTCACTAAAACAGATTTCATCCTAAATTTCAGGATGTCAAGGGCTACATTTCACTACATCTGTCAGCACTTCTTTACAAGACTCTGGTGGCAAGACTCTCAGTTCAGGCAACCCATCTGTGAACTCTGTAAGAGTTACATACATTTTCGATGTGACTGTTCGGACAGAGGCCACATTTAGGACCACATATGTGATTTGTGCTCTTCATGCAGTGAAGAAATATGTTGACACATATTAAAGACTAGAAGCCTGAATATTGTGGTCTCTGCTGACCTTTACCACTCGGTGAACATGTTGTTTTTGCTGATTTCCTCACCATGCAGCAGTGACATAGAAGTGAGCACCTGGATGTGAGACTCAGAGGTGTAACAGGCTTAAAGTTTTCCAACTTTTTGGTTTGCATCCTGAATTTATCTGTTGTGAGAACCTCAACTTCATTGAAGTGCAATGCTGAATTCCTGAAGTTCCCTTTTAAAAATCACTTTTTAATTATGAATTACTAGATAATTTGACCTCCTCGGGCCTCTAACAACAGTTCAAGTGAAATCAAGAAAAAATCAATCACAGAATCACCCGAGGTGTATTAGGGTACAATGAGTTATTGGTGGACATTTCATTATTTAAGGGTGTTGTCGTATACTGTTGTCATTGGTGGATACCAGAGGTGGAAAGTAAATAAGGATTTTTACCTAAGTACTGCACTTAAGTACGACTTTGTACTTTTAACCCTCTGTGTTTCATTGGAAAATTGTACTTTTTTTTTTACACTACATTTATTTGACCACTGCAAATAGGCCTACTGGTTTCCTTGAAGAAAAATGTTTTCCCTACTAAACAAGTAAGAAGTTGATGAAAATGATTTTGAATTTAAAGCAAGAGACAAGAGGCTCTGAAATACAAGAACAACATAATGCGCACTTTTACTTTTCATACTTGAGAAGATTGAATGGAGTACTTTTCCTCTACCAGAGTACTATTCTATGAAAGTATTTCTATATTTATCCCTTAATGCTTCCGCACCGGCTATTGCCATGTCTGGAGGCATTATATTTTTGGCTTGTCCATTCCATTCTTGTGAATGCAATATCCCAATATTGCTTTGAGGGAATTTCCTAAAATTTGGCATAAATGTTCACTTGTACTCCGTAATAAACTGATCAGAATTTGGCAGTCAAAGGTGAAGGTCACTGTGTCCTTGTGTCCATGTCATTCTCTTGAACACAAGATCTCATTGATAGAATTTCCTCAAATTTTGCGCAAATCTAGTATTTGACAGTCAAAGGCCACTGTGACCTCGCAAAAAACGTTTTGACCATAACTCAAGAATGCATGGGCCAATTATAGCAAAACTTCACACAAATGTCAAATAGACATTTGGCCATTGCTAAACTGTACAACTCAGGCAAAGAAGGGGAGACATTTGGTCAGATACTGAACTAGTGACACTAATCTTGGATGTCCACCTTCACACTGTGCTGATTGTAGGGATCTCCTGTGCTCTGGGGGGGGGGGCAACTTCTTCCACCACCGATGGACACTTCACCAGTGATCAGACCCTTCTCTTTATAGCAGCTAAAATGAACTGACACAAATGTGATTTTGACCAATCCCTCATTCTGTTTGGGACCTGCTGCATCATCCTCAAGAACCCCCGAGGTCCCTGCAGCTCATTTCGGAAACCACTGAAGTAACTAACACCATTGTCCTGCCAGCACAGGAGCAGATGTGTATAATCAGTTCATAGCGAGCCAGGACACTGTAATTCACACTTCAGAGGTGACTGACATGCATTTGGGCTTACATAATTCACACCTATGGTCACATTTTAGGGCAACTCAAGAGGCCAAAAGACAAGGGGGGGACAGAGGGAGAAAGAGCTGTATGATTCAGTGGAAATTATGAACCTCTCTATGAAACACTGGCAGTACACCCAGGAGAGGATCGATAGTTTGTCCTTGCAGGGCCTTCCCTCTCTTGTCGCATCTTTGAGAGGAGCTTTAACCCTTTTGTGCTTCTGAGGTGTTTTAAGAGGAGCCCCCACGCCCCCCTCTTCACTGCACTGTGAACGGGGCCTGACTGAAAGACAAATTCCCCCCTTGGGAATCAATTGCACATCACAAATATGGCAGCTATAATAAGCTCTTGATATAGAATAACACAGGCCTTTAATCGCCGCTGCACCAGGGCGAAGGGAAAAAAAGAAACCTGCTGGATTTGTTAAACGGCCTCTGAGTCAAAGATGAAACACAAACTACGTGGCATTTGTCAGAGGCGGTGGGAAAAAAAAGCTTACATTTCGCTTTCAATATTCCAAAGGTTTTCCGATTTCAGAAAAATTGAGACCTTGTGTACCAAACTCTCCTGTCCCCCCTTCCTCTCGCTTGCTTGCTGCGAGTGATTTAAAGCAGAGGTCCATCACTGATTCAGCGCTGGTCAGAGAGCATCAGCCGCGCTCGAAACGTGACTTAGTATGATTAAGCTCCAAAACGTTTATTTCACAAATGGATCAGGATTACATGTGTAGGCAGTGATAGCATTTTGTGCAGCCTCTGTGCTTCTAACCAAAATCACAATCGTATTTAGCCACATTTTCTACACCTATGTACGCTTTGACACTTTAACTAAACTCACTTGAATGTGCATCAATAAGGTGATAGAAATGTCAACGCTCAACATGATGAATGAGTGATATTGTATTTTGGAATTCAATTATGTCTAACTAAATAAGAGCATCAATAACAATAGAACAGGCTGTCCTGGCTAATAGACCTGTACACACTACACTATGTGCCACAACAGGGTATTGCTGCATTCATTTCCTGCGACAGTGTTAGCGACTCGACCACGCTGTGTTCAAAGTCGGCAGTGCAAAATTAGACATCCGAAAACAGACTCAATTCTGAATTGGCTGCATGTGAATATTATGTAATTTTTGAGACTGATCGAACAGTTTATATAGAAATCTGTTCCGTGAATCATCCAGCTCCCCGGAGTGCGTTCACCGAATCTGAAAAGTTGTGTCAAACGCTGTGTTGTCAGCGAGTGGCAAAAATCAGATGACAAGACTCATCCTCTTGTTTTTTTCTTCTTTTTTTTGTCACTCTCCATATTTCTCTATACTCTCCCTCTCTCTCACTCTCACTCTCTCCGTGTTGTGTTTTGGCAGAGGATAGAACTGTCAGAGTAGCCTGGCTGGCAGACCTTGATAAAAAATATACCCTTCATCGTGGCAGCCTGCAGAGTTTGGACAAGGTTCAGGACAAACCTCATCCCTCCCTGCCCCCCCCTCCCTCTCTCTCTCTCTGTCTCTTTGTCGAAAGGATGACGCAAAAGTCAACTTGCGCGGGAGTCACGCTCTCACATAAATCAGTTTAGAACTTTGGGAAGGCCCCCAAACAAGTTGTGCATGATCAGAAATAATTTATCTATCCATCATGAAATGCTTTGACCAGATGGCCAGAATGCAATAACACACACACACACACACACACACACACACACACACAGATAGATACAGTATACACTTTTATGCTAGTACACACAGGCTAATGCCTCCAGGAGAGTGCCATCAGCTCACAGGGCCATACATTCATGAGAAAATATATTTACAGGGAAGGAAACTGTGTTTACAGGTCTTTGGGAGTAGAAAACTACTGCATATGTGAAAAAAAGTTGTACAAGCCACAGTTTGGCTGCAGAAGGAGTTGCGCAAAATATGATGAACGTCAATAAAGCGTAATTTGGAGCTGGAGACTGCAAGTTTCTTGAGGCTTGAGGTCTATGGCTGCATTAGCTGCTACCAGCATAACACACCTGAATCTCTGAACCAAATTTCTATGGTTGAGGGCATTGTGGTTAATGTAGGTGCCAAGTTTTTGACAAGGTAAAAAAGATGTCTGGAATGAAGGACGATGTTTCTGGTTTTGCTGCATTGATTTGTATCTTTTTTTTTTTTCTTTTTTTTTTTGTTCAATGCCTCTGAGCCAGCAACAGCCATGGCCGGAGGCAATATGTTTTCAGGTTGTTGTTTATTCATACGTCTATCTGTCAGTCCATCCATTCATTCATTTTTTTACGTTAACATGACATCTCAAGGACTCCTTGAGGAAATTTCCTCAAATTTGCCACAAATGTCTACCTAGACTCGAGGATTAACGAATCAGATTTTAGTGGTCAAAGATCGCTGTGACCTCAAGTCTGTCCCGCTCTCGTGAGGCCCATATCTCAGGAACGCGTCCACTTCGAATTTGGTGGTCAAATGTCACAGTTATATCTCGCACATTTTTTGATAATAACTCAAGAATTCTTACACTAGTGAATTAATGATTTCACACATATATCTAAAAGGATTTTAAAAAATGACGACATTTTATATCCAAAAGGTCAAAGGTTAACGTCACTGTGATATCATAAAGTTCCGTAAAAGCAATTTTCTGTCCATTATTTCGATTTGATCTGATTTCACTTTATTGTCAGAAATAATTCTGAAATTCGTCTTGCCTTCCAGGATGTCAACTGTTTCACATAAATACACATAAATACAAAAATACAAACAACTCTTGAGCAAACATTCAGTGTTTGACTTTCTGTCACATCTGAGGAACAGAAGGGGAGACATTTGGTCAGATACTGAATAAGTGACACTAAGCTTTGGTGTCCAACTTGATCCTGCACTGATTGTATAGCTCCTCTGTGCTGCCAGGTTGAAGATGTGTGTGAAGCATCCTCGTTTTAGAATATATAGCATCTTTGCAGAAACAGGCGTATATTTGAAGCATTGTCTACTGTCATGGCAACATATGAGTGTGGATAGACACGGATTTAAACTGTAACTTGACTGGCTGTTGGATTCAGTAATTCTAGTTTTAATTGTCAATCATGCAAATGCTAAATTGGTGGAATACTACTTTTAAGACAAATCACTTTCTGGTTTGTTTATTTCAAATATTCCCCAATTTCCTGGGAGATTCAATGAAATAAATCAGAATATTGTTATTTCTTTAATAGTTCATCTGATGAAGGAACACTCAGATCAAACTGCCTGTCAACATTTGCTCTTCTTTCATGTCTTGTTTTTTAAGCTGTGATTGATTTCATTACCAACGTTCAATGCCATATTTTTGTTTTTGGTCAGTAAGCCTTATGTGATTCACCCAGACTACAGAACACCTGTCACTACCAACATATGATGTTCTTTAAACAACCAGATGGGTCCTACAGAAAATGGAGAGAGAGAGAGAGATGCACAAGCATGTGCACACATGCACACGCACACATACACCAATCATGGTCTCCTAGCAACTCCTAATTAGTGGGTCCTACCTTGGGAGTGATGCTCTTTTCACTTACATCAGGTGTTTGCCCACCAGGGAAGCCAAAAATAACCCTGGAGTGACCCTGAAACACACACACACTTCACCTCTATCCTACAAACCACATGTAATCTTTTTACCCAGGCAACCCCCAAAAATATTAAAACCACAGGCAGTTTTTCCTCCTTTTTTTGTTATAATAATAGAGTTTAGTTTGACCTCTCTTGTGGTTTTTGTCCTGAGAAGTCTGATCGGTTTAAAGTGGATGCAGTGGCTAAGGATGCAAAACAAGTGAGCTGTAATGAGCAGAAATAACACCTGATGGCTCATCCTTCTACATCGCATAGCAGTCGCTTTATAAGGAGGGATGACAAGCCGTCGACTCTGAGATTTAACAGCATCTGCGGAGGGCCCAGTTGGTGTCCTGTCCCACACTGGGCCAGCAGCAGAAACACTAATCTACTGTGGTGTGTGTGTTTGTGTGTGAGAGGGGTTGAGCATACAAAAGAGGCATTGTTTATACTCATTTTGTGTGTGCGCAGCGTTGCCGGGATGTGAAAGGTGAATCCATGTGTGAGGTACATATTGTGTGTGTGTGTTTGTGCAGGTGCTGTACAGTAGGTGTGCCGTGGCCTCTTTTCTGCTTGTCGGCAGCAGTGTGACTGAACCTCCTCAGTGTCCCCGTGTGATCCAGTGATCGATGCAAACCTCTGGAGGTGCCTTTCACACACACACGCACACACACACACACACACCACACTTCTCTCTGCTCTTCAACACTGCAATGTGTCTGTCGCCACTGAAGGTTACGGTAACACACCCAGCCTCTCGCTCACCCTCTTACTCAATGGATCAATCAATTAGTCATTCACTTCCTCATTCGTCCTCACTTGCTCATTTATCACGTCACCAGATGTGAAGTTGCACTCACCGTCGACATGACCGATGCAGTCGTTCAAACCATCGCACTGCTCACTTACTCATTCATGCGTTGAGTGAATGAGTGAGCTCATTGTTCACTGACTGACTCACTCACTCTCACACGCTCAGTAGTGAATGGCTCTGTGATTTAACGTCTCTTTTACATATGTGGAGGGGCACACTGCTGAGGACGATTTACTGAAGTGGATTTTACTGTTTGGTGTCATATATAAGTTGTGATGAATACAAAAAGTTTCTGAGGGGATTTGTGATGTGTCACATGAAGTTGAAATTGTATACATACAATGCAGGTGTGTGTGATTCAAACTGCAATCTGCAGGGCAAAAAATGAAGCTAATGTTGTGCCAAAAGCTGCAGTTCCTCTAATGGCCACTTGAGACTGATTCACAAAGTGAGTAAATCCCCATAGACACCTATATTGAAATTCCCAATTCTACTCTGTTCCCTATTCGAGATGGCGTACAAGCTTAAACCGGTTTGATTTATGCAAACCAACTGAACTGGCATTTGTCAGTGGGACACATTTTGACAATTTTAAAAGTAGCTTACCACAGCACTAAATCCAAGTCAAATTGCATAAGTAATAAGCAATACGAAAGCTTGATAAGAAAATCAGCGGAGTGTCCCTTTAATGCAGGTTTCTCAACAATTCATTTCTTTGAATATGCAGAGTAGGTCATGGGAGATGTTATTGACTGATAAATTGATGTTTATGTGATATAATTTTGTATTGGAGATTAGTTCATTATGTGTGGATTGCTATATATATCAACACTTCCCTCCATCCATGCTCTTGAAGATAGAATCTGAAAGTCGGAAGGACCTCAAAATGGGATTTCAGGCGAGAGAGGGTTGATAAGTCCTGATTTAACATGTTCAACTTTTATTGACTCTTCCCTTTTTATGGTGGTGTTTTTATTGATTTATTTTAGCAGTCATTACATCAGCATGAATTAAGTGCTTTTGCTTTAGCATTAGCTTCTATTCAACACTGCATTGGGAATATTGAATCTCAAAAGTTCATGTAACCAAAGATGAACACATTATTTGCCATGTGGCTGCAGAGCCACTTATATGCCATTTCAGATTTATAACTCAGGCTTAGCAGCAAATTAAAGTCAGGTCTAGAGGAGGATAAAAGATTTACAGTCTATTCAACAGAATGGTCTGCTAACAGTCGTTCAGCCTACTCACACCATTATATCCTTCATTAAATGAGCTGTAGAGGAGAGAATGAGATTTATCCTGCTGCTCTCGGGGCAAACAGGGCGCAGTCTCTTCTTCAGACTGACGCTCCGTGTTGACATTGGGGGGGATAAATCCAGCAGGATCAATACCAGCTTTTCGTCTCATTGATTTGCTCATACAACCTCGCCCTCGTCCCACCCAGAGGTTCTTCCGCCAGGCTGACCCCTCTCCGTCACCTGTGAACGCCGTTCATTCGTCTATCTACATATAGGGCCTATCCATTTCACCGGCTGGAGACAGTGACACTGTGAGAGCAGCTCTCAGAGGTCTCATGATGTCATGTTTTTTAAAAAAGGATTAAGGAATAAGTCAGAAGTGAAATATGAAGTTTTATCTACCTTGTTTGCTTTGTGTGTATGAATGGTGCAGTTCACCATAGCGAACATGATTAACGAGATCAAGACAGTAAAACCCAACAGTTCCTGGAAATGAATAAAGGACATAGATATTTTCTTATCTGACATCCTGTCAGCTAGACAGCATTGTTTTTCACCAAATGAACTTAGTCAGGGGTTTGTGACTAAGTTTGTGTTAACATTATGACTTCATAAAGTCATGTTTAAAGGGACAGTTCACCCCAAAATAAAAAAATACGTATTTTTCCTCTTACCTGTAGTGCTGTTTATCAGTGCAGATTGTTTATGTTTGGGTTGTTGAGTGTTGGAGATATAGGCCTTAGAGATGTCAAGAGGCTCAAGATAATTTACAGTGCTTGTTGTGAGCGGTTTCATATAGGAACTATTTTCTTTCTACCAAACTACATCCACCAATGGAAATCCGGCGCAGAAGGAAGTGTGCATCTATTGCTAGCTCACTTAGCACCACTGAGCTAGCTAACATAACAGCCGAGCAGGACACCTTTAATGTTTACGTCTCATTCTCTCACAAGCTGCTCGTTCATGAGTAGATGCACGCTTCCTTCTGTGAGGTGATATGGTTGGGGAGATAGTTTGGTCATATCTATTGCACGTCTGTCCATCCTGGAAGAGGGATCCCTCCGCAGTTGCTCTTCCTGAGATTTCTAACATTTTTTTCCGCCATTAAGGTTGTTTTGGGGGGTTGGTTTTCGCTCATTTGCTGTGAGGGTCCAGAAGGGTGTTTTATGCTGTATAGCCGTCTGAGGCAAATTGTGGTTTGTGAAAACGGCTTTATGAATAAAACTGAATTGAACTGAAATTATTTTTGGGAGCTTTGAGTACCACAAGCCGAGTGCCATCTAGTTCCATTATATTGGAGAGAAGGCAGACATCTCATGGCCGATTTTTTCCAACACTTTCCAACACTCACACCAAAACATAGGAGATTAATAAACAACACTACATGGTAGAGGAAAATATGTTTGTTGTTTTGATTGAACTGTCCTTTATAAAGAAACCAGCATTAAGTGTTCATAAGGAATGGGAAACAAACAGTAGTTTCTTTCTTGTTTAAGTCCAACATTTTTTTTACCCGCCCCTCCTCCCTCTGTGGACTTTGCTGCTTAATAATAACATCACATGACTTACTTTTTGGTCCTGATGGACAAAATTCCTGTTTCTTACAGCCCAAGAGGGGTTTTCACTTAAGCATCAACTATTTTTGTGCTTCTGCGTTTTCTTACACTGTGGATTCGAGACTTCTAAAATGTTTACTGTCTAATCTCTTACTCTCTAATGATGAAGCACATAACTCGTATTCTAGCTGGAAATTTTCAAATGTTTAAATTTTGCCAAACTGTTGATGGCAGACTGTTTGCAACCTATCAGTAATAGCAGTTCAGTCCAAAACAGTTCCGTGTGATATAATGGACAAGTGTAAATGCTGTGACATTTCTTCCATTACTGAGACAATGTCACAGATGAGCGTCATTCTGAGTTTTTCATGATTGAAAACCAGTGGGAACTGAACAGGAAGATGGCCACTCTGACCTTTAACTGCAGTGGTGTTTTGTTTCCATCACTTGATCAGTGGTGGTCTTTGTTTATTTCTGTCCTTCCTCGGGGCTAAATAAGACCCTGCTCTGCCAGAGAGGAGCCTGGGTAATGAGGCTTGTGTCTTTGGAAGCTCTACATCCAACAGGTCATGGGTCAACTTCGCGGATATGAGGGAAGTAGATATGAGATTGGAGGAATCTATTTATATTATATTATGTTGCTGTGTGTGTGTGTACGAACGTGAGTGTGTGTGTGTGCACGCTTGCATTATGTCCTGTATTATATCCATGCCCATCATCATTATAGCTGCACTAAAAAAAACACTTCATGAAATAAAATAACAAAACCAATACCAGCAATACCAAATAACGGACAACAATAAAAGCAAAACTGAAATTATGACAAAAAAATAATGAGCACAAGATTAAGAGGGGTTTAGTGACATCTAGTGGTGAGGACTGCAGATTGCAACCAGCTGAAACTTCTGGTTAGAATTCCCTTGGTGTTCATTGTTCAGGACATTCTTAAATACTGAATGAAGTACTTTCACATAGAAAATACAAAAAAAAACCCAAAACTTTTTTTCCTGAAACTCTAGCTGTGGAGGGGCAGCTAACTTTGGTGGCTAACCCAAAAACAAAAATGTCCCTATCTACAGACAGTGCTTGGTTTGTCCTTTTAGGGCTACTGTAGAAACATGGCACTGCAACATGGCAATTTCTGTAAACGAGGACCTGCTCTCTGTAGATATAAACAGCTCTTTCTAAGATAGCAAAAATACAAAAATTCTTATTTTCTAGTGGCAATACACTGAAGAAAACATACTTATTGTATTATATTCCCTTTCTGCCAATATGTTCCCCTGAATCCTAAACAGAGGACCTTTCATTTTCTACATTTAAAGCCAATCTCAAAACGATAAATAAAATTGTCTAAAGCCTACAGTAATAAATTTTGTGGCTTTTCTAAATTATCACAACAAATTTAAATTAAGGTCACAATTACATTATGCAATCCCATGAGCCCTACTGAGGTCCTAAGTGGTGCTAACTGATAACAGTAACACATGTATTTAAAAATATATATATACAATTTAGAATCTTAAAAAAAAGTTTTTTTAGTCTGTCAATTAGTGTCATACATCTAAAGGTTCAACTTTCTGTTTGATTTCTCACACAAATTGTTTTGCTGGATGCCGCCGAACATCAGTCCCGACCATGCAGTGTTCTGTGGCCTTTAGCCTTTTCTTTTTCCCCTTTGCATCAAAAGCCTTTAAACATGCCTGTGAACATACATCAACTGCAGCTCGTCAGGGGCCCAGTGCCACCAGTGGCGGTCTTAGATTGAACCTCTGCTAATTACCATGAGACCCAGCAGCCTACAGTAGCTGCACACTGCCAGGGTTCAATGTATGACTTCAGTACAGACCAAAGGTTTGCAGGATTTAAAAGCATTTCTTCTGCCACTCTCTGATATCTCCCTTATTAGATCCAGACAAAGAACATTGATCCTCATGCAATTATTTTCGCTTCTCCACCACAACTGGATGATTTCCTTCATGCTTTTAAGTCTGTCTGCTGGGGTCAGGGCTTGTCAAAGTGTGTGTTGTGTGTGTATGTTTCCTCTCTGGAAACAGCATGTGCGCCTCCCCATACAAACAGTGTCTTTACTTTTCTGCATTTTTCACTTTTTAGTGCTGCTCCTATACAGTCCATGTATATGTGTACTTTGATCAGTTTAGAGTTTAGCAGTGTTGGACGATTTTCCCACAGCATACAGTGTTGGGATGATGTGTGGTGGGTGATAGTAGGAGTACCTCTTCTGTCCTCTCAGGGTGGGAATGAAGCAGGTAGTGGGTGGAGGTCTGGCCAAGAGATTAGCCCGCCTCTGTCTGAGCGATCCCAGGACTGCAGCAAAGGCAGGGCGGGCCTCTCTCTGCAGCTCCTCACGTACCCATTAATGTAAACACGATCAATATGTGTGTTGTGAGACCTGCACAACTAAAAGGAGAGAATGAAACCACCGAACCATGAGGTGGGAATCACAACTCCATGTCCTTTTTCTTTTGAACTTACTTACTGTACCGTATCACATACTATAGGTGAAATTATTCACTTTGAACACATTTAAGCTCAACGAACGGCTCCTAAGCAGCAACCAATACAGCTAAGTTTTGAGGCAATGCAGAAGTATATGAAGTCCAGTTCCCCTTAGATGCTACATGCTTTTTATGCCACTGCGCCGGCGATAGTTGTGGCTGGAGGCGTAATCTTTTCAGGCTTGTCTGTCAGTTCCGTCTCATTCACGTGATTGTGAAATCTTAAGAACACCTTAAGGGAATTTCTTCAAATTTGGCACAAACATCCATTTAGACTCAGCCATTAACTGATTAAATTTTTGGGGGTCTTCGGTCAAAGGTCAAGTTCAGTGTGATCATGCGGCTATCCCATTCTTGTGAACGCAACATCTCAAGACCACTGTGAGGGAATTTTGTCGAATTTGGCAAAAACATTCACTTGGATTTAAGGATAAACTGATTAGATTTTGGTGGTCATAGTTCAAAGGTCAGTGTCAAGTTCACTGTGACAAAACTTGTTCTTGACCAATTATAGTTTGAAGAAAAGTGTATTTAATTTGAGACAAAAACTTATTTTTTAACTTCTAATGTAGAGAAAACTAAATCATTCATAAAGGTATGCTTGAAAATAGAGTCAAGACAAGCTGAGATAGCTATAGAGAGCTAAATCTCAGCTGCAATTTCTCATTTAGCATTCCTTTTATCTATGTTTTTAAAAAAGACAGAAAGTGTTCATGGGATTTACTTTCCATATTCTCAGACAAATTGGCATCCAGTATGGCACTTACTAAAAGGAACTGAAACTTTTATGATTTCAAGTTCGACAGTTTTTGATCACTAAAAAAAAACGACAACCCCCCAAGAAGATTGAGCAGCATGAGTACTTTTATCATCATTAATGTGGTTTTACTTTCTAAAGTAGTATTTTTCCGACTTTTTAGTTCCGTAATCTCTGCTGTCTAAAAATGTCTATATGACATGTCTGAGCTAACCATGGCCCCTTGAAAGAAGGGGACAGCTGCTGCACTCCTCTATTTCGCATACATTTCTGACAACCTCTCACCCGGAAAGATTTTTTAAATGGCATAGTTTTTGGTTGTCAAGGGAGACCATAATTCATATTTGATAAGCGTTTCATTGTTGTGTCACTTCTGTGGCTCTGTGCTCAAGTTCACAGGCTTTTACCCAGAGAAAAATCTGCTTTTGAAGGTTAGGAGCATATAATTCTCAGCAAGGTTAGGTTGGTTATTATTCATCCAGTGTGCCAGTTTCTCTATGTGAGTATTAATATTCTGTCTGTTCTCAAAATAATAATATTAAAAAAAGCTGACACGTTTTCTGACAGTTCTTCATCTTTTCTGCTTTTGGTGACCTTTGCGAGCTTTTCAGTACAGCTATTGTTTTTTAAAGAGTACATTGTTAGGTGCAGCTATTGCTTATTATACAGTAACAACTTGCTATATTAAAGCAGGGGTAAGCAGGTTCATTTTGGCGTTGTTGGGCAAAAATCCCATAACAAACTTTGAGCATATTGTAATTCAAGAGGACTGACAGTGAACTAGACTTCTACTCCTCCTCTTGGCTCTTTTTTCAGGTCTTACAATCTAGCCTTTGACAGGAGACTTTGGACAAACACAGGCCATTTCAGAGAGAAGGCGTTTCAATTGGCTTTTATAAAAATGCAGATTTGCGCGCATGTCCCCTCATTAAAAGCCTGATTCAATAGTGGAGAATTCTGCAGAGAAAGTAGCCATTCCAACATTTGTAGACTTATCAAAAAGAGAGTCTAATTGGGGCAACCTCTAGTTCACTAGATAGTGTGTGCCCCATTCCCAACTGAGTTCTTAGCATTGGCACAGGTACACTTCCAACCTGTAGCCTTTGCTGTGTGTCACCCCCATTCCCTCTTCCTCCTTTCCTATCACTCTCCAACTGTTCTGTAATAAAGGAAAAAGCCCTAAAACATAATAAAGAGAGGCTGAAAGCGAGTCTGACAATAAACAAAACAAATCAAGTGTCAATATCTGTGAGGCATTTCAGAGATGGAGAGAAAATGTTGCTAATAGTCAGTGGTGGTGCTTGCTATAAGCAATACAGGCGGCCGCCTAGGGCACCATTCCGAGGGGGGCAATAAAATTACGCCCAGAGAAAAAACTCAAGTGAGTCATTACAGTCTGAATAACACGCAATGCGACCTTTGATGGGTAACATCAAAGTTATAGTAGTGCCAAGTATAAGTCAAGTGTGAAGAGAAAGAAAATGAAAAAGAAACAAGGTTATGTTGAAATCGGTAGAGGGAGAGCTGATTAACTTTACCTCCAGGCAGCCAGTGGCAACAATTACGGTAATAGCTTGACTAGGGTACCAAATGAACTAGTACCACTTCTGCTACTAGGCTAATATTGGCTGACTGGAGCCAAAGGCTCACACCTGTGACTTCATGTTCACGGTTATGTAGCTAACATTAGCTCGAGCCTTTAATCAAAGCGTGTCTTCCACCTCACTCCCAGCCACTACAGACCACCTCGCTGGGTGGAGAATGTGCAGCAGCTCCAGAGACAGACACCTGGTCTACAGCAGCAGCAAGCCAAATCCAGCCAACACAAAGCCCACCATATCAGAAAACTTTCAGTTGCTGCCTTTACACAGTTTAGCCCCAGCCACCACCTTAGGCAACAAGCCCACTGTACTGCCAGTACAGCCGACGACTGAAGGTCCGTCTCCTGAGCCGATGCCCGCTTTCCTCTCGGGGAAGCAGTCCATAGTGACGGGGTACAAGGCAAAGGAAATGTGGGATGGCTAGCTATCTAATTCTTGTCTCATTTGAGGTCTGATTAACAGCGAGCGAGCTCTACAGTGAAATAAGATAAAATAAGTGTATAATAAGTGTATGCATTTGCCAGTGATCTTCTGGTGGGATGGGCTTAGGACAGAAAGGTGAGGCCTGCAGGAGAAGGGTCTATCTTTATATTCTGCCAGGTTTCTTGCCTTTAGGGATCCATCTACGGTTGCTCTTCCTGAGGTTTCTATCATTTTTTTCCCCTCGGCCTGTCCTCTCTGTCTGTCTCTCCTGTCGCCTCTGGTGTTCCTGCTTACAGTTCTCTGTTTTGGCCATTCCTCACCTGTCCACCAGATGCCCTCGGTGTGCCCTCCTGTCCTTCCCTAATCACCGCCAAACTACTGCCTGCCTTTCCAGCTGCTCCTCATCTCCAATTAGTGCTCCTGTTGCCCTCCCCCTGCCTGAAATCTGTTTCCTGACGTGTGCTACCTGTTGTCTTCCTGCTGCTTGTCTGCATACAGTGACAATATAAATATCTTGTAAATAGGCTGAATGGTGTGTATACTAAATTCAGCAGAAACTATCTCTTCTTGGCTTTGCTTTGTGTTTTTTGTTTTGTCATAGCCGTAATTTTAAATAAGAAAGAAAAGTCACATTTATTTAACATATTTCCTGTGATATATTCTTAAAGCTGCTTTAAACAGCACACTGACAGCATGATTATTAACTCTAACTTTAAGGACTGAATCCCATTTCCAAGGCCCTTGTATTGTCCATGCTGGCTCACTGGCCTTGTTTACTAAAATAAGTCAAAATGTGTTTTTCCTGTAAATTTTAGCTCTGGACAAGTCAGATCTCACACTCAGTGTGAGCCCATTGTCCCAGTGTCCCACCACAACCTCTGATCATTAGTCTGAGAAAAAAGAGACATATTTTTCTAAAGGTTGAGCTGCTTATCCACACTCGCTCTCATGGCGTCTTGTGGGGATTGCGCTCTAACAATAGACACTCAGAGGAATCTGATGGAGCTGTGGCACGGTCCGATCTTTGTTATGTGACTTGTGGGCCCGGGAACATTTGTTCTCCTTCATCCCTCGATATGTGTGGGATGAACAGATCCTTCCCAGGAGAGTCCAAACTGTTTGCTTGCTTCAACTCTCTCCATCTATCTGCTTCATCATTCTTGCCATCCTTGTGTCTCTTGCCAAACGTCTTTTTCTCCTGTATCTGGTAAATTTCTATCATCTTTGTCAGTTTCTGTTTTGTTTGATTTTACCCTTTTTATCCTTCCTTAGGAGTGTTAAATTATGTGTATCATTACCTGCCTTCCCTTGTAACTTGCATGAAGCTAAAAAAGCTGAATTCTGGAATAATAGTTAGCTGTGCTTATGGTCTCTAAGGATGGTAATGTTGGCTTGTTAATTTTTAGGTCATCCACCACTTTGGTACATGCTGAAATATCTTAACAACTATCAGATGGATTACGTTAAGGTTTTGTCTAATTTAGTGAAATAGCTTGACATCTATTGGATTGGCACAACATTTTGACAGACATTTATGTTTCTCAGCTGTATTGTCATCAGTTTAACATCAGTATGTTAACATTTGCTGTGTGTATGTTAACATTTGCTGTGGATACTTTCGGTAAGTACACTTACATGTAGTACATTGTGTATACTATTTATTTAGTCATGTAGTGTGCAAATTTTGACAGGGTAGTGTTGTCTTCATTGAACACCGCTGTTGCACACAATAGCAAGATTTGACAGCTTTTCTTCTGCTCGTTAATTTGCAACTGAACCAGATTGTTCTGATTCGCTGCACCAACATTCGTAAATATGCAACATAATCTTGAGCTAGTAATTTGTGCATAATCCACTCATTTTAAAAGGCTGCGATCACATGACCAGTGCACTTAAAGAGAAAAGCACAGGGCTTTCTCCCAGGAGTGTTAGGAACCATTCATACTTGAGTGAGCTTTGAGTCATTTTAAGGTACATCGCCACCAACTTTCTTTTTGCCCAAATGTGACCACAGTAAATTTACTTCACTTACCCTAACCTCAGTAACTTTATGTTAATTACGTAGCTTTACATATATGGCGTAACATCATTCTTAGGGCACTTATTCTTAGGGTATCGCACAAATATTTTTTCATTTTTCACCATTGTATTGACAGTGGTATTAAATATTGATATTCTCAAGACATTATATCAAAGTTAGAAATTCCAGTTTCAAGATAACGCTACAACAAATGTAATGTCAATGCCTTATGATAAAATGTGCTGCTGTTAGCTCGCTAGTAATCTAACGTTTACATTTGCCTTGTTGTGCGTGGTGCTAAATTATTACAGAAATAATCCAATAAAACAAGCCGGTAGTTTCGATTTGAGAACAGTACAGTGATGTGTATAACTTAACTTTCATTTTTACAATACTTCCATGTTTGTCGTGTTAGTCTCTTCCTCGGCCGCCTTGTCATAAGTCTGATATGTGTTTGTGGTCCCGCCCCTTCTGCAGTCTATGTAGGTAACAAGGCAACCAATGAGGGTAAGACGTATCCACACTGACAGTTTTAAGTACTCATAGTCCACTGCATTTTTCCCGTACTTCTCAGTGTGAACTCTCTTATGAACTCAAAACACCAAGTATTAGTGCCGAAACGTCTGATTGGAGACACAGCAGTTGATAGCAGTTGGCATGTTGGCATGCTGAGGTTGGCCATAGTCTCACTAACAAAAATATTTTGATTCGTTTTCTTTTTAATTTCTCAATGAAACTTACCCCTTACCATCCCCAATGAGGATCAATTTTAACTGCAGTAAACAACATTTGGGACACCTGTTTTGTTCTCAGTGGGGAAAGTCTCTCCCAGTCAACTGGTTCCCAGTCCAAAATGTATCCCACGTTGCAGTTTAAGACAGAAAAAAGCACATGCACACTCACACACTCCCCCCTCTCACTAAGCCAGTGACATTCCTCTGTGCATGGGGTTTCTCTCCAGAGTCACTAGATCACTGTCGGATTAGCCCCCCATTTCCCTCCAGGCGTTTGGGGTGCCCCAAGTGTGTCTGTATTTTTCATTGTGTGTGTGTGTGTTTCTGTGAGTGTGCACAGGCATGCTTGTGAGTGAAATGGCAGGGAACACGGTGATTAACACTGGATGTGTGGTTGCTCCTGGCGCTGGCACAGTCATAGGGAAGTGCTGAGCCGTGTAAGCACCTGCTTTATTCCCCCCCAGTGAGACGACAGAATAAAGACATCAAGCGCACCCCTGCACACCCCCACCCATCCCCACCCATCCGCCTCTCCCCCTTCTCCTTCACACACTTACATTGGATATACACAGATGTACACACACGCTAAGGTCTATGTATGAATGGTGTGTTTTCAAGCTGAATCTCTGCCAACCACGAGCACCATACTGGACCTGTTTCTGCACCATCTTTCCAAAACATGACCCCCACTGCTGGCCGAGTTGTGCTGGAACGGAACTGTTGTACCACCTTAAATGCGCCATTATTCAGATCTATGGTGGACTCTTTTCCGGCTCGGCCTGACACTTGTCCTTGGACCCGACCAGCAGACTCCAGATCACAGAGCCTGAATCCTTTGGCTTGTCTTGTGGAGTCTGGCAGCGTCTTTTAAAGAATGAGAGTTTGAATCAAACAAAACAAACTGAGAAGAAAACACAGAAATCCTGTAGGGAGGCTTCATACCGAGTAAAAAGAAAGAGGTGGAGCAAGAAGGATGGGGAGCTGGGGGGGAGTGGGGTGCAGTAGCATGTTATTTAGTGCCGATGTTGGTGCTGACTGGCAGCTTGTTTTTATTTCTCCCTTTAATCTGACCAGGAGACTTTTGAAAATGGGAAATATGAGAAAAAGTTAAAGTCGAGGCGAAGAGGGCCGCAAGACGAGAAGTCCACGCAACTCGACCCAACTGTGTTGAAAGAAATGTCATTCAAGAATAAAACCTCTGAAATGTTATCTGAATGCCTACCACAGCTCGCCACAGTAGCTTTAAGGTGCTGAGAAAATTGCTGTAGTTTTTGATTAGTTACTTGAAGACCAAATGCATTGATTGTATAAAATTCGTGATGAAAGGGAAATACTGGTTGACTTAAACTGTTTCTTTAAGCTGAGGTTGCTGTGTATTGATTCTTTTTCTTTCTTTCTTTTATTTATTTATTTGTTTATTTATCTTTGCGATGGCGCTTACTCATACAGGCTTTCTAGTTTTGCCAGTCCAGTGAGTTTAAACTGGCTTGATATTATGAAAATCAGTGGAACCAACATTTGTCATTATAACACATTCTGGCAAATTAAACAGCAATCTGTGTGGATGTTGTCACATCGCTAAATACAACTTGTATTGCATTAGTAATAAGTAATATGACAATATGATAATTATGTTCCACTCAGGAGCAACACCTGGTAAAATTTGATATAATGGTCCTGTCCATTGTTTGGTGTGACATCAAACCAAGTTTTAATGTTTTTACTCGCCTAATTTCAGGTACAATTCCACACTTTTCATTTTTTAGATGACACTTTCCTATTCACGGACAGTGACAAGTTAGCCTCTAAAACAGCAACAATGTTTATTATGTCATACAGCACAGACTGATTTGACCAGACTGGTGTACCATATCACAGTGCATGTACAACACTGATGACAGCACGCTGCATTTATAGTTGTCGGCCTCAGCAAGAAAATATTGTGTCACTCAATTCCGTTTTTTATCTGCAGGCTGCCTGTGTGCTATTTATTAAATATGGTTTTACATTGTTGTGATGTTCACACTCATTGGTCATATTTTTGTGACTATATATTTGATTCTAGAAATTTGCTTTTACCCTTGCACTGCAGTTTCTTCTTTTACTTTGAACTGATTTTTTTTTAATCAAATACCATCATGTTGATATGGTTTGAAGCACAAGACTTTTATTCACTTATAACTGATGTCCTCCTCTCATTCAGTCAGCTTATCATCTACTGAGCTGCTCCTAGAAGCCCTCCGACCCTCAGTTGTGGCCTTATTGTCTTGCAAGGCCAGTGAGGCTGTGGTAGCATCTGGTGCTTTGGCTGTAACAAATAGCTTAAATGGACTGTTGAGGCTTGTAGTTTTACCTGCATGCATTTCGAGACTTTAAGCACTACAGAGATTCAATGTATCTGACACATATATCAATCATTATGTAAAGTATGATTATAGTATATTTTAAATAATATCTGATGTCAGGAGCCTCTTTATGAATGAAAAATATCAAAAGTACTTAAATATCCTTATTGATACCCGGGCTAATAATTTTATTGAATGTGTTTAAAGAAGTAGTTCAGCACTTTGTAAAATATACGTCCTTAGACGTGCTTTTTTTTTAAAACTGAGATTCAGATGAGAAAATTAAAGTAGCCGTGTGTAGGATTTAGTGCCATCTAGTGGTGAGGATGCAGATTGCAACCAGCTTAAACTTTCCATGTCCAAGCATGGACTCAAGGTTAAGATTAAGTATTCATTGATCTGGAGATTTTTACCAGGAACATGATAAGTGTTTAAGGAAAAGTTATTTGGGTTAGTGTTCCTACAGGTGTGCACATTTACCTGTCAAGTTTGTTTTTATAGAGCACAACTTCTGTGCGGGAAGCAGGGTGTGCCTTTTTCAGGGCTTGTTCTGTCTGCATGCAAAGCTCATACAGTAAATGAATAAAAAACACTCATTATAGTTAGTTATAGTTATAGTTATTTATATATATAATTATAGTTTCATTTAAAAAGGAGTTTTTCCAGTGTTGTTTAGCTCTTTGAAGAGGGGCTGCTAACTACGATGGCTGATGTAAAAACACAAATGATCAGTGCACTATATATATATAGCCAATGTTTGATTTGTCCACTCTGGGCCACTGTAGAAACATGGCAGTTAAACATAGTGGACTCCATATAAGAGGACCCACTCCCTATGTAGATATAAATAGCTTATCCTTGCGTAACAAGAAAACAGCAATTCCTTTTTTTAGGTGATTTTACACTAAAGAAAAACATTTTGTTCATACTTTCTTTTCACATTTCTGACAGTATATCCACCTAAATCTTACACACTGGACGTTTAATACCACATTCTCATCTTGTACCTTAAAGAGGTGCACATTTTGTACCTTAAAAACAACAGGTACTGCACTAGCTCTACTACTATGTAGCTCTGTTCTAGGAGAGTTCCACTTTATTTTATGCTGTTAAAGGTGCTAAAACCATGGTTTTATCCTCCCAGTGAGTGCACAGAATTACTGTAATATATGTGCAGCGGATAATACCATCCATATAATATACTATTTTAATAAATAATGAACTATTATAACTTCTGCTTGAACTGAAATGTATTGCTTTATCGGGTTTTTTAGACTTCTTTTTATCCATCTGTATTTATTTTTGGTGCGCAGATGTGTGAGGCTGCACAAACAAAATTGGTGAACTGCAGGTTATGTGTCATGCTGAGCAATGTTCTGTGCAGAAGCGCTGACAGTGACAGGGTCTAGCGGTGATACTCGGGCACTGGAGGTCTCTCAAGTGTCGCCTAGAGCTATGGCCACATAATTTGATATAGCTGCAGTGGTGAGAACCAAGAAAAACACAAACAGCAACCTTTAATTATGCTGCCCCGACTACTTCTCAGAGAGCGGAGTCTCGAGGTCAGTAAATCTCATCATTTTGTACACAGGACTTTCAGGAGTTCATTTATCAGGTTAATTCTACGAGGAACCGGGAGCCGGGTTTTTGATCAGCCCTCTCCCGTGTGCATCCTCTGGCTTTAATCAAACCTAAGATCTCTCTTCACCTCAGATCTCTCCTCGTGACATTTCTTCAAGGGTTAATTTGCCAACAGCCATCACCAGATGTGTCAGTCTGTAGTCAAATGATCCCCCTTGCACAGAAACGACACTTAAAATTCACCCCATCTCCCTTGTCAATCAGTGATGGCTGCATCAGATCAGAGTTTTGTCTGAGCCGAGACTGAACTTGGTGGAGATCAGTGGTGTCAGAGAATTCCCCTGGCCTCTCTCCATCCCCAGAAGGTCACTTTGCCGCAGGCTCTCTTTTCCTTTCTTTGGCTCTAAGAGTTGCATGAGAGCTAATGTGCCTGACTAATGAGAGGGAGTAAAACAGGAAGAGGGCACGGGGAAAAAAAGGCAGCCAGCAGATTAGCTCCACATTTCGATTTAAAATGTTAATCTGTCATCTAAAGTTGAACTCGGCGTTGTACCGTTTATGGCAGAGTACCAATGATCTTTCTGTATTACTGAGCAGCACAACATGTTCTGCCACTGTCGCTGCTTTTTTTTTTTTCTGTGGTCCAGCTTTCTCCTGAAAGCTGATCAAAAGCTGTTTATTCGCCTGGGTGTGCTGCGGCACCACCACTGTGCAGATTTCATCTTCATCTTTGTGTGTTTGCGCTCACTTGTATGTTTTGTACACACACACATGCGCATGTTTTTCTCTGTCACCACTGGCTTTAATCATCTGTAGAGCGAGGCCATGGGCAGAAGTCGGTGGTGACCCACCCACGCTTATCCAGTGTGTGTGCGTGTGTGTGCGTGTGTGTGCATGTGTGTGCATGTGTGTGTGCGTTTGTGCGTGTGTGTGTCTTTATGCAATGCTCCCCCTTGCTGCAGTCCTGCTCCACTGCTAATGACCCAGCAAAGCACCTTAATGACAAGGAACACATACTCCCTGCTGTTCTGTGAGCCACAACTAATAAGTTTGGTCAGTCAAACACAGAAAGTATTGTAACCCTTTTTTAAAAACACAACAAAAAATAAACGAGAACACAGAAAAAAGCATGAGCTGCAAAGAGCCAATACGATTTCACAGCTCTGGCGTTGAGTGAAGAAATCTCCCATCACTCAGATCTGCTTGGGTCTTTGATGGGCAGGACGAGGGGGGGGGGACGAGGATCACGGCAGAGCTTTGCAAGACGAGAGTGAATCGTAAAATCATTTGTTTATCTTTTACTGCTAATTCCTCATTAAAACCAGTCAGAGGCAGCAGGAGCCCTTTGATAAGAAGCAGCACAGTGTTTGCTTTACTTCTCTAAGCGCTGGCATCTGGTAGGCCCACTGTGTGAGTTGGCTGCGGACACCGCGAGATTGTGTTGATTTACCTTACTCAAAGTGTATCATGTTCCTACCTCCGTTATTTTGTGCGTGGCTAACTGTTTACTCCGTCGTAATCTGTTGAATTGGAGCTGCTCAGGCTTTGTCTCGACAAAGACTTCGTTCTTCTTTCTCCTTCCATCTCTTACATGAAACACTGTTCATGTAATTGCTCTGATGCTTGGCATGTGCATGCGTGTGCGTAGGATCGCATGAGTGTGTGTGTGTGTGTGTGTGTGTGTGTGTGTGTGTGTGTGCGTGCAGCCCACACTGTAACTCTACATGTGTGTGTAACAAGGGCTGTGTTGTATTCAAAGACAAGGTTGTATTTCATAGGTCATTTCCCGCCGTTCCTCTGGAGCAAGACCCATCTAAAGCCTGAGATTGAGTTCAGCTCATTTTTCAACTCTGAGTCATGTCCAGGTTTTAATAAAGCCAGTCGAAGGGTTGGGAGAATTAGGGGGTTGTTGGGTGGAGGAGGCGGGGGAGGAGGGGGTGTGAAAGGCACTAATTCCAGCGTCGCTGGGTGCTGGTTTAGGATCTCATTAGTGCCGTGTTGTACTGTCACACATACGCGTCCACTTGCTCAATCATAGCCAGCAAAGACGTGTTTAAATCCAAAATGAGTTTCTGGCTACAAAGTCTGATTTATGGGAGGTGCGACCTAGGAAATACCACAGACCTCCGTCTCGTCACCCCCATTCTTTATGTTTGGAGCTTGTTGTTTTTTTTTACTCCATTACAATGACCTTCCTCTCCTTTCCTTTTTCTCTCTACTCCCCACACCTTTTCCAGATTACTTTCTCTTATCTTCGTCTTCTTCTTTTCTGTTGCTCTCCTTGCCTCCCCTGCTATTAAAGTTATTTTACAACACCTTTAGAACAATAAAACAGGTAACACCGACTTCACAGTGAATAAAAGCAGGAGAACAAAAATATAAATAAGATCATGATGAAAAAATCGTTTAAATGGCTGGTTCATTGCAGTTTTTATTGAGGGGCTACGTCTTCGATATAAAGTACAAGTAATGAAAACTGTTCATAGCCAGACATGTACATTATCCAGTGTAACCACGACACTTTGTCTGGACTGAGAAGTTGCTGCTGAATTTTTTATGCCTCGACGCTGGCGATAGCCGTGGTCAGTTGCATTAGTTGTCTGTCCATACGTCTGTCGCACACCTGTGATATCTCAAGAACGCCTTGAGGGGATTTTTTAAGATTTGGCACAAACGCTCACTTTGAGACAAGGATGGACTGATTAAAATTTAGTAGACAAAGGTCAAAGTTTGAGGTCACTGCATCCTTGTCTGTCACCTTCTTGTGAACGCAACATCTCAAGAACACCTTGAGGGGATTTTTTTGATTTGGCACAAAAAGCCACTTTGAGTCAAGGATGAACTGATTAGAATTTGGTGGTCGAAGGTCAAAGGTCACCGTGACCTTGTGTGCGTCTCATTGTCGTGAAGGCAACATCTGAAGATTGTCTTGAGGGAATTTCCTAAAATTTGACACAAATGTCCACTTGGACTCAAGAATGAACTGATGAGAATTTGGTGGTTTTTGGCTGTAACTCAGAAATGTATACACTAATTATGACAAAATTTCACACATTGGTCTTACAGGATAAAATGATGAAGTGATGGCATTCTATATCGGAAAGGTCAAAGGTCAACTTTACTGTGACATTATAATGTTTCGCAAAAACACTCCTCTGACCATTATTCAACATCATCATATCTCAGGAGCAGACAGGGAGACATTTAGTCAGGTACTGAATTGGGGACACTAATGGTGGGCGTCCACCTTCAAACTGTGCTGATTGTATAGATCTTCTGTGCCGCTGAGGGGAGATGTGTGTAAAGCATCCACATTTGATGTAAGCTCTAACTGCACCTTGACTGGTTTGCAAGGCGGTAATTATAGTTTTTAGTGCTTTGAGCACTGAAAATGAAAGGATATTTGCCTCAATTGTGTTGGGGTGGCAGTAAAAATATTAAAGACAGTAAACAGCCTGAGAAAAAAACTCGAAAGTGAAAAAATATACTGTATTTTTTGTGAACCTGGTGTAACTCCATAATAAGATTTTATTTTATGTTGAAAGAGCGGTACAGCAGCATTTTTTTCAATTTGTTTTCCCACCGTTTTTTTTCTCATCACGCAGTTTTAAATAACTAGGAAATTCTCGCAAAGTGCTTATGCAACACATACATCCTGTTAAAACACAGAAAGCTGAAAGATACTGTAGATGTTCCACTGCAAGCTTGTCAAATTCATATTAATAAGACGAGCTGGGTTATTCCTCTCTCGCTGCGAACATGATCTGCAGTTCAAACCATGAAACAGCCTCTCATTTGGCCCCTCTCTACTGTAACAGTGTGTACCTACAGTATCTCATTTCCCTGTGCATCAGTATCCTCCACACTCTCATGAAGGGGCCTGACTATCCTCTAAATCCGCCAGGGCTTGATCATTAGGACGTACAGGAGGAATCAATCCGGTGAGTGAATTCACATCACATACACCTCCAGCTCTCATCAAATGACCTTGACTGCTGCTGCCGCCGCCGGCATCACTTGGTTTTAGATGAGAGGCTAAGTATGATAGTAAGATGTGTGATGTGCAGATGAAGTATGGTATTGCACATTAGCAGGTTTGAAGAGGTAAATCCGAGCAGGCTAATGAATGTGCCATGCTGACTAATTTAAAGTTGGGCTCCAACATAAAGGTAATGAGAGCAGCTGCACACTTAGAGCAGCCTACAGTCCAGGGCCGCTGATTTCAGATTAGACATCTGCAGTGTGTGTATGAGAGGACACGAGGGTGGTGCGGGTTGTCTCAGAGCTCTTAGTTAATGGTGTAGTTCACCGTGCTCGGGCCCTGATGGTGATTACCTCGTCAGCGTTGACACGATTTGGTCGCCTGTGTCAGCTCCCAGAATGCAGAGGCCTCATCCCCAGACGCGGAACTACAAAAAGACACAGCTTTGCTCTTGTGCCGTCACCTCGCCAAATGCACACATAGACACTAAAAGTCGCTGTCACAGTGCGATACTGCAGGTCTCTGCTCCTGCCAGCTCGGCAGCTTTGTTAACATCTTTCCCGACTGTACTACACTAACTCCCCTATCCATATGCAGTACAACGCGCTAATAAAATGAGTGTCACCTGCATGTGACTGAGATATTTTTGTAGGTGAAGATGCGATATCCGTAGCCAGCAGTTCTGAGAATGCAGGTGGTTTGGAGGTAGAGATGAATGTGCTTCAGACTGGGGCAAATGTCGCTGTTACACAACTGAAGAGTAATAACCGCGATGAGGGCCAACTCGCTTTTTTTTCCCTCCCTCCTCTGCTGCTCTGTGCAGGAGACTGGGCAGAGTTTCAAAGCCTCCTCTTTTCTCACTCTGACTCAGTCGGAAGGAGAGAAAAGAAGAAAAAACTGTCCTTCTCCCACATTCACACAGGAAATTCATCATTCTGTTTTCTGAATGTCGACTAAAAGATCCCAGGAGCGAAAGACTATTGTCACCGGTGTCGCTCCCTGCATGTCACGGCCATCATCCCTAAATCTCTCGATCCGCTCACTCACACATTCCCCTGATGCCTTCTACTCATCAGTGTCGGTGTGACCGATATGCATTCAAAGCACTTGTTTATCTATGCATGTACTCTTCTTATTTATTCACCTTGTAATTTATTTATCCGCACATTTTGTTTTTTGAGTATATGATCCACGGTGGTGGAGCCGAGAACATGCATGCTGCAGCAAGATGTCGGATTCATTTTAACTAGGCTCATTAGCTGCAGAAGGCGGCACCGGTTAATTAAAATAATTCCCTGTTATCGTGGCTGCTTTGGTCAGCCAAACGATACCGGGGGACTGCTATGCAGCACAGACTGCTCTCGCTTGGCGAACGGCGCTCCTCGACCACAGCTAGCACCTAATTAGCGCTGGAGGAGGAATATTTTACCGCGAATTAACATGCCGCGCTTCGGCCTGTGCTCTAATTGACGAGCCGCATCTGAGGGCCGGTGGAAGACTGCGGCTGTAGGGTGTGTCAACTCGAGCGCATGAGTGAAACACGCATAGAATGTTTAACCATTTCATAATTAGTGAGAATCAAAAAGCTGCTTGTTTAGTGGCGGACTTAAGTTGATTTTTATGGGCGTTGCACACTCGCTGAGAAGAGGGCCTCCCTGTGTTCTCCCATGACCTCCGCTGCACTCGTTCCAGCATGAAAGCTGGCGGGGGCTGGTACACAGGTTAGAGGGCACAGAGGTAAATATCCTATAATCCATGTTCAGATCAAAACTCAAAGGTCCACTCTAATGAAAGCGTTTGGACGAGCTATAATCCCGAGTAATAGGAAGGGATCCGACAAACACTCTGCTCATCAAGTCACTCTGTTGAATAACATTAAAACCTAAACAACCTTCAAAATACATATTTAAAACCCTGAGGTAAGCTTTGGCACATGGCTATGCCCACAGGCAGCATTTTGAATGAAAATTTAACCCCACTGATATTTTGATGGGAGTTTTATGCTGGGCAGCAGGAGGCTGTTGATCAAACTGTGTGGATAAAACTTAAAGCACAGGTTCACATTTTACTCTTTATTGTAAATCAGTGCTCACATGTCCATTCACCCGGATGTGATTTCAATGTTAAGTGATAGAGGACAAAATCCTTGTGTCCTTGTGTCATGAAAAAATGCATTATAAAGTTTAGCCAAAGCTTTGTAAGACTTTAGAGACTTTTTAAACAAAATTTCCTTTTTACCCCTTTTTTTACAACAAGCTCACTAAGAAAACACTGTCCAGGGAAACACAAAAAGTTCATCTCAAACTAAGATGATTAACTTTGGAAGATACTTGATTTGACTACTTCAGACTGAAGACTGTTCAATTCCATAGGCCTATCATGTAGACAAAGTGAAAAAGATACAATTCAGTATATGCCTTTATTTTTAAAATTCCCATGACACATCTGTGTTTAGCTCTCTCTCTTTCTCTCTCTCTCACACACACACACACACACACACACACACACACACAGAGCAAGTGCGGTACTTACTTTAAGCTTTTCAGACTAGAGAAGAGAAGAGAAATACAACTGCACACCTTTTGAATTCAACTCTCTCTCGGCTTTCACGGAAGACTGATTAGGCTTATTTGTCTCATTAACTAATCATGAAACACACTTCATTGAAACCCGACAGCAACAAAATAAAACTCAAACAAACCATATTTGTTACTCTTGCTAGTGATCTAGTCAATAAATCCACTGTTCCAACAATCACCAGCTCTGGTTTGGTCAAAATAATCCTTAAAGCACCAAGTTAGATGTAAAAAAACATCCAGTTATCCCCTAGGGTCTCCCTCTGCTGATGCTGGCCACTGGCTGTTTACAGACCTGTAACTTACTCTGTAACTCCTCGTGGTGTCTTTCAGCTCCGCTGCCTGTTCCACCAGTAGACATTGCACGTTGAGCTCTGGTGGTACATGCTGTGCACTACATACAATGAGTTTAATAGAAAGAGGAGCGCCTGTATTTATCACAGTATTGAGAAACAAATATTTGAGATTCTGAAATACCCTGATATTCTGTAATACTGCGATACTGCCGAAGTCTAGTCTGTGCGACCATTTCCAGCCTCCTTCCTAAACTTTCAAACAGTGCTAAAAACCTGCAGTTTGTTGTCTGTTTAATTAGTTCTACCCTGGCTTTATGCCAATGTAAATGCCAGCTACTTAAGAAATTGTTTTATCCCCTTCTGTTGTTGCTTTTAAACAGTGGTGATAAAAAGTTTGCCTCTAGTTTGTTTTTCCTTGGCCTTGGTGATTGGCACATCTGGGTGGTGCTGTTTCATGTGTGTTAGCTTGTTTGATGTGTTTCCATTCACACGTCCTAAGACAGTGGAGCATCGCCGACATGCCATCTTTCTCTTATACACAACTCTCTCTCTCTCTGGCTGTTGTGGCAGACTGGGAACCAGCAGGCGGGTTTTCCACTTCCAGCTCTACTGTTTCATTTGTGCTCGCCGTAGTGTGACTGTCTAACACGCCAGTCTGCTTGTTGTGCTAACTTTAGCACCTGTTGTCAATGGCGTATAGTTAAAAGTTTCCAGTTGGAGCTTGTGCATAGGAACTTTGGTTCTGCATTACATGCATGACTCTTCATATCATGTGTTCGGCGTGCAGCTGCATGACCTCTGTACAGGGTCGGCTGGGCACAACTACGCAAACTTTGACAGTCCTGAACATCATTTTAGAATAAATCAAGAGAACATGGAGAAATCATTAAACAAACTGTTTCATAAACCATGAATTCCTCACTGAAAAAGGGTGGAGTAAATTGGAAATAAAAAGTAAAGCGAAATTGAGGTACCACTTTCTAATAAGCCGTGCTTTATACAGGGCTTATGACATATAAAAAATGTAATTTTATAATGGTACATACTTTGTAAGCACAACTTTTGGGTTGCCAAATTATGAAACTACCTTTGGTTGGTATAAATTCTCCAGCATTACCCTTTTTCTTTTTTCTTTTTTTTTTTGCACTTTTGTGTACTGAAGTGTGTTGCAATTTTAGATAGGGGAGTTACAAGAGACAGATTTTTTTTTTTCTTTTTAAAACATCGAAAGCAAAGCATCAAAGGCCAAACAACATTTGAAGTCCCTGATGTGTATCAAGCTCCAAAAACACTTGATCCTACAATAACCATAATGCAATCCAAAGCATATATTTCTGTCTCTGTGCCCAAACTTAGCTAACTTTCACAATATTGCTTTTAACCAACCACAACAACACCTGATGTTGTTTTCACCAAAGGGTAGATCTGGAGAGACCTGTTTTAGCATGAACAAACACACAAGTGGATATATATATTTTGAAACCTGAACTACAGTTAACATAAAGTTAAATACATTAGCTACTGTCATAATAAAGTTAAAGTACCGAAGTACTAAAGTCCTTTAATAAAATTCAATAAAATACTATTATAATAAAGTTCAATAAAGTACTGTTATAATAAAAATAAATAAAGAACTGTTATAATAATGTTCGACAAAGAATGTTCAGGTTCAATGAAATACTGTTAAAATAAAGTAAAATCAATATTGTTATAATTAAATAAATCAATGCAGAACCACTGGTGCTTTTATTTTAAAAGACCTGACTCATCTTAGGCCAGAAGTTCAGGAAACTAACTAACAGCTGTCCAGTTCATGCATTTGCAAGTCGCAATCGTGTTCCATGGTTTCAAAGTGCAACTCTACCGTTGTAGTCTGGAGTCCTGCAGATTCCTTAATTCATAACTTCAGCCTTTTACTCAATAGCAAAGAGCTGCAGAGCTTTATGGACTGCAATCAATTTATTAACAGCTTACTAATATTCACAACTGCAGACTTGATGGCTTATTATTAAGTGAGTAATATTATTGTTAATGGGTCTCTTACTTGCTTGCTGTGAGGGTGAAGTAATGAAGAACTTCACCCCTTCATGATTTTATGTGTGTTTCATTTCCAGTTTATGCCACGCTAACACATTCACCGTGTGTGTATTCTGGGGTCTTGTACAGATCAGCGGAGGAGATGCTACTGTAATCAGTTTATAAAACTGGAAACGTTTGCCCAATATTCCCTCTGATGATATTTGTTGTGTATCTGAGATAACTACTGTGACTAATACACTGCTCTTTCCAGCAGAAAAGATGTCTCTTTTTCTCTCCCTCTGTTTCTCTCCTTTTGTGTCTCTGTGCAGAGCTGTAACAACATTTGTCACATTTTAACATATTGGTTGTGAGGAGAGTGGGTGGGAGCGCCGACTCTTCTTAAGAATGTTTTTTTCATCCGTCTATTTGTATGGTGATGTTTGTTCTCGGCATGCTAATCTAGCAGTCAACAGTGGTAAAGCCCGAGTTGTGTATTTCAGAGACCCGGGGATCTTTTGATCAGACCAGCAATGCCTGCTGAGTTCCCTTCGCAACCCTACCGAGGCTTGTTTGCAGCTGCACACACTGTATGCACAGGCTACCAGAGTAGCAGGGGTTCACACTGTATGCTCCCTCTCTCTCTGTCTCACACCCACAAAGACACACACACACACCTGTGCATTAACATTTCTCACAAAGGAGCCGAAAAAAATGTCTTTGTCCACATTCTGATAATGAAAGCAGAAGCATGTAGGTACACACGGCCTGCACACCCACATGCATCCATTCATAGTGGTTTGAAAAAAACATACTACCATTCAACTTTACCATGCACCCAGTGGGTTGACTTACACACACACACACACACACACACACACACACACACATTTGAGCCCACTCACTGACACATGAAAGCAGACACAGAGACGAGCAGCCTCCGCGGGCCTCAGGGAGCTCTAATGGCCTTGTAGAGTGCAGTCAGGGAGAGTGAGGGTGAAGAGCAGAGCAAGGTGAAGGCACACAGCTCCACTTCCAGTTAAACACACACACACACACACACACACACACACACACACACACACACACACACACACACACACACATACGTGAACATCTGTGTGCTTAGATACAGTCCACAGCAGCACAGTGAAAAGTACAACCACAGAGAAAGCGCACAACTAACAAACATGCCACTACAAGCAGAATTCAGTCCGACACACACACACACTCTCTCTCTCTCTCTCTCTCTCTCTCTCTCTCTCTCTCTCTCTCACACACACACAAACTGCATTGCTACAGTCAAGCGGCCCTGTCCTGATGAAGCTGCTGTTTCTAAAAGGAGCAGAACATGAATTATGCAGGTTCGTCTTCACATGTGGGGGTTTTTTCTCCTCTGCCGCCGCATTCCTCTAAGCCAGCTGTTTTCTTTCTCTCCTCCGACTTTTCCTCCACTCTCTCTTTCACTCTTTTTCAACTCATCTTCTCATCTCAAACACTTCTATCTTTTTCACTTTAAATCATGTCTCCCAAAAAACTGTAAGTCTCCCTCTCCGCTCCTGCATGCTGCCCCCCGGGCTCCCCACACTCCTCCTTTTTCTGCTCTCTGCTGCACTCACTCACCCTTTTTCCATCGCTTTCTATCAGTCTTGATGTTGCACACACACACACACACACACACACACACACACCACTTTCTTCCCTCTCTTTCTCTCTTTCTTACCATCTCCCTGTATTTGTGCTCACTTATCCACATGGATGGAGTGCTGAGCAGAGGAAGGGAATAGGGCCAGTGCTGCTCTAGTCGTATCGGATTCTCATAAGTGTGTGAAAGAAGAGAAGCGGAAGTCGTACAGTTTGTCATTGTCCCCCCCGCGGCTCAAGTTTCCCCATTAAAGAGGCCTGTGATAAATGTCCTCGGTGACCATCAAATTGTGCAATGTTTGTTTGTTTGTTTGTAAAGAAGGTGGTGTGTATTTGTGTTGGTGACAGAGAGGGTGAGAGAAATTAGATTTTTACACCTTATCTAACAGCTACAGTACATGTTTCTATATGTGCATGTGTGTGTGTTAAAGGGTTGATTAAAAAGTCGCAGCATTGAATAAATACATTTTGAAAAATCTAACAGGAAAATCTTCTTGCAGAGACAATGTCCCTGTTACCAGATTAACAAGGACATCCACACTGTGAACGATTGTCACTGAGAAAACTGTTCACACTCACTTGTGTGGATGATTGAGGATAACAGGGACACAAAGACATGTTGCTGTTGAATTTTTCAAAGTAAAAGACTGGCATTATTCTAGGTACTAGGTTTCCTTGCTTAAACTGGCAATGTACATCAGTCAGTAGAGAGCAGGAGTCAAACTTGAACATCCAGGCCAGGACAGACATTTGTCAGTTAAGTATCAATAAAAATCCAGTCTTGTAGCATTGCTCAGAGGAACATTATGCAGTTAATTCATTTTGTCATGACAGGGATGTTAGCTTTTTAAAAAACAATCTGATGTAATTTATGGATTATTTCTGTTTTTAGCAAAATTTAAAAGACACCATTTCCTACAAGTCAATTCCAACCTGGTTTCATTCCCAGGGGGTCAGATACAGCAGCCTGGTTAGTGGCCCTTGTCTTCTGTTACCAACGCACCAGGTACCTTACAGCATCTGTGTGAGACGGGCTTAATAATGATAAAAATGTGGTAGAGAGAGCAAGAAAGTCCGAGTTGGGTGGAAGACAGAGGGATGTCAGACTGGATGTATTTGGATTAGTGTTGTCACTAGTTTCAATATTCATTTTCTGCAGTATCAATATAATCAATACTTCTTTCTTGTTTTCTCTGCTCTTCCACAGCAAGTTTATAAACTGCAGGAGTGCAGTGCCCCCTATAGCCCCAGCTTCTCTCACTTACTGTGTCTTCCCAACTTAATTCAGTTTAATTCAAGTGGGCTTTATTGCCATGGTAACAACAGGCCCATATTTTCATTACCGAAGCAAGTGTGAAATGCAAACAAAAAACAGCAATGGTGATATCGAAAAATGGTATTGAATATGGATATTTTTTTAGGGTATCTTATAAAAGTCAGAAATTCCTGTGTTGTGACAACACTATGTTGAATGACCAAAACTACAGTGCCCATGTTCACTATAATTAGTAGGGCTGCCCCTCTGATGTGAATGCCGCTGTTATATCGAGCGTACCGCAGAGCCTGTTAAACGTTAAAACTTTGTCTGTAAAACAAAACCAATCGTATATTCGTATTTAACAGCCAAATCCAATTCGACTGGCATCATTTTAGGCAGGTAAAGCCCTAATAATTAGGAAAAGTGTCACTCAGTACAGCGGTGTCACTCATATATGTGTTTTAAATAGTTTTTGAACAACAAAGCTGGTCTGTGGAAGCAATACTTATAAGCAGGATCATTTGGTGACCAAAATTAACATAAGGAATATTACCAGCCCTGTCCCTTAACTTTTTCATTCCCAAGCTGTGATCAAACAAAACTCCATTCACCTTCTTTGTGTTGGGTTAGATTCAGAAATTTCAGATCACAGCAGCTGCTGCAATCCAGAGCCAAAAAGGTCACCTCTCTCCCCAGTAGTGTGGTGAGAAGTCACCAGTGGGCCAGTCACCGGGGCCATTTTCATCTCTCCCTCAAAACAGCTGCTTTGTCCTTGCGGGATCGATCCGGAGTGGCATTGTCGGGTCGGTTCTGCCGTGCCCCTGTCAGCAGGGAATCCAGGCGTTCCTAACTGGAGCGCATCACATGGCCCCTGCTCCCCTTCGGGGTCCAGATCCGCCCCTGCTCCAGAACACATGTGGTCTGGCCCGCTGCCATCACGGAGCACACACATGACCACAGCAGCTGAGTCTGACTGTGTGTGACAGTTTGTGTGTTGTTGCAACTGAAGTTTATGACCTTGTGTGTACCTGTGGGATGACAGAAGGGCCTCACATTGGGGAGCTTTTCTGTCATGACTTGCAACAAAAAGTTTACCCTTTTTATTCTTCAAGGGCAATTTTTGATTTTGGACTAAGATTTCCATTCTGTCTGTACACCGAGGGTTGTTGTTTTTAAAACACAGAGGTCTTTTATACAAAGAGTGATAAAGATGTTGAACAGAGAGTGTCATGATGAACTGATTTTCACGCTGCCTCCTTAAGCAGGGAGGGGGGTTAAAGGGATAGAGAGATGAAAGACTAGTGAGTGATGGTGAAGATCTCTGCATTGTTAACCTCAAGGCACCCTGTTCTCCTCTGCTGAAATGCAGACGTGCTGCTTCCCACTCAGTCCCATTACCTTAGATGACCTTCTGTTGCCCCAGTAATACTCAAACTCACTGAGTCTCCAGTATTGGGGTAAACCAGCAGAGAAGGTGTTTACACAGGTTAGATAAAACCTTGTCCTGTTTTATTACCTTTCTCCCCTCTTCCTCACCCCTTCGCTCTCCTCCCAAAGCAACCATGGAGCCTGTTGCGCAATGGGCCGTAATTTTTCCAGCTCTTGTTCGGACATCTTTTTGTGTTTAATCGTGGGAGATTGAGAGGATTAAACTGGAGATTACGTATGGCGGGATTACACTGACCCTGATATCAGGAGGCCTCTGGGACAAGATGAGGGGGGAAAGAGGTGCAGCAAAGGGAAGTGGAGGAGGGAGAGAACCATGGGACCTGTCGGGTTAGATGAGGGTGGATAAATGACGAGAAACAGAGATGGAAGGGAAGAGGAGAGGAGAGGGGGAGTTGGGAAGGGATTTGGGAGATAATTGTGTGGGATCAGAGATGTGTGAGGAATAGAAAAGATGGTGGGGTAGCGGAGTAAAAGATTTCATCGGGTGGAGGCATGAGAAGGGAAACGGTGATAGATTAAAAGACAAAAAGTGTTCTTTGAGAGGTGTAGCACGCACAGAAGGTTAAAGAATAGTTCTGGTTTCTTAAACTTGGGTCTTAAATTGATGGCCATCCCTCCACATGCCCTAAAGTGATCTGGTGGGGCGAAAAAAATGAGTCAGGCAAAGAATGAATGGTAATGAATGACTCCCCAGGTAGTCCAAACTTGTGTGGAAGAACCAAACTTTTTTATGCCTCCGTGCCAGCAATAGCTGAGGCCGGAAGCATAATGTAGGCATGATGTTTTTGGGTTGTACGTCCAGCTGTCCGGCACATTCTTATGAACATAATGTCTCAAGAACACCTCAAGGGAGCTTCCTCAAATTTGACACAAACATTTACTTAATGATGAGCTGATTAGATTTTAGTGGTCATAGGTAAAAGGTTAAGGTTTCTATGACCTCATCTGCCTCATTCTTGTGAACACAATATCTCAAGAAAACCTTGAATACATTTCTTCAAACTTGGCACCACTTATTTATTAGTCTCAAGGATGAGCTGATTAGAATTTGGTGCTCAAAGATCAAGATTACGCTGACCTTGCATTCGTCTCATTTTCGTGAACAAAATATTTGAAGATGGCCTTAATGAGTTTCCTCAACTTCTGCACAAACATCCACATGGACTGAAGAATGAAATAGCTGTGTTGATTGTATCTTATGTGATGCCGAAGAAAGATCATGTGTGTGTGAAGCGTCCATGTTTTCACAGAGATGGATGTAAAGTGCAGCTTGACTGGTGCACGGAGGCATGCAACCACGTGGTGGTATATCTAGATTCTCTGATTATTGCCGACATTCTGGATGTGCTTACTTTTGGTTTTACAAAGACCAGAAAATGTAAGAAATGAAACCTGCAAAGATGTCTTTTACATAGTTTGTGAACTGGTGAGAATATTGATTGTTTACCCTGGACTTAACATGTACTGCTTTTATCATAATGGGCATAAAGACGGTCAGCTGGAGTTTTGGAACATGAGGTTGGTATTTTGGCCATGGCCATCTTGATTTTGTTAATTGTCAGAAGTGACCATATTTGGATGAGAGAGTGGAGCTGTGGAGCAGAGAGGGGTGGATCTGACTGAGAGTCTGCGGACACTGCCGTTGTAGCAACTTGTCAATCACAGGGCAAGGTGAATGTTTCCTTTAAAGACCATCACTAACAACAACTTACTTGCTATTGACTACATTGTATGTCATTTCCAGTAAATATCACAAAATAAAACAGGTTTTCTGTTTAAAAATTACAAATATAGGAAGATAGGAGGTACTCACCCATCTTTTATGTGGTTAAGTATGATCTTGTGCGCATGGCTGATATCTTACATGGTTTGTTTACATGAGTGCACAACTGATAGGTGAAGTGATTTGTTTACATGACTTTACAGATATGAACAATTAAAAGACTTTTTGTGGACAGAGAGGCACTTACTTGCTGTTGGGACAGGGTTTTAGGCCTATATATTTGCAGAAGGAAATATTTTTACTGGACATTACAAGCAGAAAGATTTAAATATGTCAGACTTAAGCAGATTGTCCTGTCACTTGTTTTGATGCTTACCAAGTCCCCAGCAGTACATATGCTTAGTTTCAGTGTAAGACCTCAGTATGCTCCTCCAAACTTGGAGCGGGCTGGCTGACATCTACTGTATGCAGTACACTGGTTGTGGATAAGTAACGTAACCCATACAATCCCAAAAATATCACAACTATCCCTTTAACATTCACTGAATTATTCAGCCATATCATGTTTATGTAATTTTCAGACTGTATCATTGCAATACTTCAGCAAGATTTGGACACCATTGAAGACATTAATACAGTTCAAATTAGAAGTTGCACTGCAGCTGGTGAACTTGTGTGTGCTCTCGTCACCACACATGGAAACACGCATTCACACTTTCATGTTCTCACGTAAGCAAACACATACGCCCATACAGAGTGGCTTATTACAAACCCACATCCCATATTGAGGGATTTATTCATCACATTATGTGTCATTGCCGCTTATCCATGTTTCATTCATTTAGAACTGCCAGTTTTGGTTTAACTGGGAGTCAGAACAGATTTATCGGAGCTATGGAGGGGAGTCATTATAATGTGTTTGGATGGAGAGAGGGAGAAAGTGAGAGGCAAATGGAGAGACACAACGGTGGCAGTGGATGGAGACCTTGAGTCTGCAGCATAATTTATTCACAATTGCCACAGCCATTATGTTCAGGATGAGTAAAAGTCTATTCATAAAATGATCTGATTTTTTGTCAAATGCAGTGGATTGATAATATGGGTCAAATTTATGCTTTAATGAAACATTTCTACTGAGCAAGTTAAAGGTACACTATGCAGGAATTCTCACTTACTGTTTGTAAACACAACATTCAAACTTGGCTCCTCCTCCCTGCAGTGCTTGCATATACACTGCCAGCTGCTAAACATTTTTTCCAGAAAGCGTTCTCATACAGAATGAACCAGTTTTAATTATTTCCAATTATGTGTCTGTTGTTTTTATTTTATTTTTTGGCTAAAGGCAATCAAAGGGGTGACAGCTTTTCCTGTAACCAACTGTGTGAAATGAGCACCTATCGGCCCATATTGATCGCAGGCCCCTAAATGGAATTGAATCGAAATTGTATCAACTTTTTAATATCATGAAATATCGTATAGTTGTCCAAAGTGTCGATTTAATGTCTTATTGTGATGAAACCAGTGATTTACACCCCTAGTCTCAGGGAAGTTGACCTCTGACCTTTTGGATATAAAATGTCATCAATTCTTAATTTGATCCTTTTACACATTTGTGAGAAATTTTGTCATAATAAGCAAATGAATGTTCAAGTTATGGCCAAAAATGTAGCTTGTGAGGTCACAGCGACCTTGATCTTCAACCACCAGATTCTAATCATTTCATCATGGAGTGAAGTGGATGTTTGTGCCAAATTTGAGAAAATTTCCCAAAGGTGTTCTTTAGATACCGTATTCATAAATATGTGAAGGTTACAGTGACCTTGACCTTTGCTTACCAAAATCTAATCAGTGCCTCCTTGAGTCCAGGTGGATGTTTGTGCCAAATTTGAGGAAATTACCTCAAGACATACTTGAGATATTGCGTTCTTGAGAATAGGACAGATGGACAGACAACCTGAAAACATACCCTCTGGCTGTGGCTGTTGCCAGCACAGTATAATCTGAATATACAGGCAGAGGTCAGAGTCTCTGCAGATAAATACACTCCTAGTAACTAATAAGTGGTATTTAAGAGGGATTACTTCCGCCATAGTTTGTCCTTATTTTTTTATTTTGTATAGCCCTCAAATTATAGTAAAGAAAGTGGATATAGAGTATATAGAGTGAGGGCCATTGAGACTGACAGGCACTTCTTCTGCATCCACATCCTGTCCTCCCTGTTTACTCCGGAGGCTCTCTTTTGCATTGGCTACAATACCTTGATGTCACCCATCGATTGTCAGCAGTTAGAGAGACGCACGCAATGCCCTGATTAGCATACAATTAGGATTGACCTGCTGCCCCTGGGACCGGACGGAGCGAGGGATGGATGGAGGGCTTTAGAGGGATGGAGGGAGGGAGGGAACAGCAGCCTGACACAGTGGCTTCTGTTTCTGCTGACACGTGCAGGACACTGGTGGGGTCTCAGAGGGCACCGTGGGCCAAGGTGTGCCAAACCTGTATTGACGTCTGGGAGAGGTGTCTCGGCCGCACTGACGGACGCCACTATGAGGGCTTAATGACTGTGCAAGCCAGGGAAAAGGTGCATAAATGTGTGTGTGTGAGTGTGTGTGTGTGTGTGTGTGTATCAGTGTATCAGTGTTTAGAGTAAAGTGTTGCATGTTAAGAGAGTTAGGGAAGTGATTGAGGACTTTTAAGAAACAACACTTTGTCCAGTAAATATAGATAGATACCACATTCAGGTGATTCTCGAACTTCAACTAACCATTATTTTCTCACATTAGGTATTAACTTAAGACCAACTCCCAAAACCCTCCCAATTTGTAATAATCACATACGTCATCTTAGATGTTAATCCTGTACGAATCTCCCATGTCCGCGATTAATTAAGTAAAAATTCTGCTGAAAATGATCTGCCATATTTCTCCAATCACAGATGTCATGATATTAGTTCCATACGAACAGGCATCTTGGTGATTTGATGTTGTATTTAGGTTTTCTGATTTCTCTGTGTTTCTTTTCTGCCTCTTTCCCTGTTGAGAATTCTGTGTGGCAAAATCGTTTCTCTTTGTTATACCCACATTTAAAAAAAAGGAAAAAAAAAAGAAAAAAGGAGGTAACCAGTTTTCATCACCACTAGTAGTGCTTTTTTTTTCTGTGTTGAATATTGTGGAGTTAAAAATGTGTGTATCATGTCCTGGGGGTAAAATCAGTAATTTTGAGTTAAATACAAACTTTGCTGTCGGGGTGTTGGCTGGAAGATATCAGCTTATTAAAAGGCTTTCTGCTTTTTCTTGTTCGTAACTATAGTTTTTATATTGTCCTTTTAAAATCCACAATCAGGAATCGTCTAGTTCTAACGTTTAGTCGTAGAGCTCTGGGTAACCACAGATGACGACAAAAAGTTTGCCTTTCCTGATATAGCGTCACTTGAATTTTTTGCTTAAGTTGATACATTTCAACTCCTACCGGCACATATTCACTGTAAACTGTATAAAATAATGGGGCAATCATTGGTTTGTGGACTCCTTTTTTAAGGCCTTACATATAGCATTTCAGGCATCGCCAACTTGTTTTTATGTAGCCAGAAGTGAGGGTGGAGCAATGGATATGTAACTTCAAGCCTTATGAAGATGTAAACAGGAGAGTTATATAAAATTTCACCCCTCGTACAGTTGTTATGTATGTTAAAATTAGCTATAGAGACCAAAACCGTTCTTTGTATCAGGCTGCTAACATGTTTATTTATACTGTAAAGTTGGCGATTTTACCATGGGTGTCTGGGGGGTTAACTTTTTCGTGGTGGCTTTATTTTTCAGCCCCGGTGGTTTCTGCTTGGTATTCCAGTCTTTGCTTTTATTTTATATGTAGTTGTGCTGTGCAAAACATTCATTCGTCTTTGGTCTGAACACAACTCCAGATGAAATACTTCAGTTTATGACCAAATATGTGACTTTTAGTTAAAGATATTCTCAGCAGTCTGAGCTGTACTTTGTTTTTTTGCGTAGCAGAAGATGGTGAACATGGTAAACCTGCGAAACATCAGCATGTAGAAAGAGCACATGTAAAGTCTCGCAGCCACCAGGGGGAAATAATCCATCGCTTTCCATTGACTTTGCATTCCATGAAGGTGCTTCCTCGACACTAACGTCTTCCAGCCAACGACACGAAAATGCCTGAAGGCTTCTGTGTGCTGAATGAACCACCAACAGCGTTATGAACCCATTTGTAGAAGCTGCCAAACTGAAAAACTGAGCTTTTAAGAGCTGAGTTGCTAACATAGCTGTGGACACATTGACTTGTTGAACACACATTATCTAAAATAGGTTCTTGGTATTAATTTCTTGGCTAAGGAGCCCAGTGATCTAAACTTGCTCCTACTGTACAGGACATTGTTTTAGTGTTTCTTGTAACAAAATCATTCTGAAACTCTATCTTAGAAGACGCGGACAGATGTCATCAGAGAGAATTATTTGAACTCTGCCTTTTTGAACTCATCGGTTGCAGGTGAATCACTGCAGTGAAGATATGCTGTCCATGAGTTCACGAGAGTAGAGCATGCTGAAATATAAAAATGTTCCACGAGAATGAAGCATTGCTTTGGGAAACTGTTGTAATTCTCTTGCTGGACTCTTAATGACCTCACATTCCTGTACTTTAATGGAGATTTATATGTTTGAAGATTTGACCTTTCTATTATCTCCTCCGCTGTGATCTGTCTTCTTCTCACTCTTCCCCCATTCGGCTCTTCGCTCCTCTCCTGACACACCTATAGTGGCTACCTCTGCAGCTGCGGCACTGAAGCCTTAATCAGACGTACGTATCAATAATATTGAATCCAGAAATCCCCTTGTGTGCCTCGGCGTTTGTTCTGATGCATTGATGTACTATTGACGGAAACAGGACGGCCAACGGTGACAAATTAAAATGTCAGCCGTGGCAAAGGTGAGCCTCGCCTCTCCTCGCCACGTCCTTAAGGTGGGGTGACAGGCCATCAGCTCAACGATTCCTGATAAAATGCTGACACCTCACACACACACGCACACACACACACACACACACACACACACACACACACACACACACACACACACACACACACACACACACACACACACACACACACACACACGAACAAGGACATTGGTGACAAGGGGAGTTGCATATTGAAAGGAAGTGAGTCAGGTGAGAGGACAAGAGGCAGGAGAGACTGTGACATAATGGTTTAATAATAGCGTTCTGGTTAGTGATTTTGCTTGTAATGGAGCTGAAACTGTCCATTTTTTTCCCCCTAGTTTGCATATTATACATCAGTTATTTATCCACTTCTCCAAATCCCAGTGAAATATGATTGCAGAGTACTGATGAACACTGTAATCACACAAATGAGAGCATTTTCCAAGAATTAAATTACACAAATTATATTGCCGGTTGTGTCATTTAGCATGAGTAGGCTTCATGGACATTGATTTCATGCAGCGTGTTCGGAGGAGTGAAATGAAATGCAGACAGAGTGACTGAGGACACCGGCGCTAGGCATGCTGTCAACATTTAAATATCATCAGGCCTTGTGCTTGCGCTCCCACCCGTCTGCCCACACAGGACACACAGATCAAGTATATGATATCTGTAAAATCACTGATCAGGCTTTGCAAGAACTCCTTACTGTCTCCTCTGACTCCTCTGACTGCTTTGACAGTTGATCTGGATGTAATTGCAGCTACTTATAAATGTTCTCCGCTGCACATTAATCTGTCAATGTCATCCTCCTGATGTTCCAGCTGTTCTGTGATTGTAATGGAGCTGCATTGTTGATGAGCGTAACTCTGACAGCCAACTGTCCGACGGTTACGGTAGCCCAGGCCTCAGGAGAACCCTCATCAGCCAACCGGGGTCAAGGACTGCCACTGATTGACAGCTCCGTTTAAGTCAGATCTGCATTAAGTCATTGTGTTTACACGACATGCATCCTAACTTCCCGGGACTACCGAGGGCCTCAAACTGTAAGGGTGTCTGGTTTCCCAAACCTAGAGGACTGCTCTGAAATCTTGCTGTTGTAAGTAATGGATGGAGGGAGTGGTACTGTCAGTATCAGGTTTGTTTTATTCATGTTCTCTGTTGCAATATTAAGCCCGCTATCGAGCCATCCTTGACTGACCTGTACTGACGGGGAGCCTCTGCAGTATGAACACACCAAAGTCCTCGCCTCGCTCCGTTGTAGCCCAGATTCAGCCTGATCAACACAAGCTGCAGTCTAATTTATGCATCAGCATGCAATGTACAGAACAACCATTAGCATCTGTCAACACAGTACTACACATCTTGAGAAAAATGGTTTTATATGAGGACAAATCTGCATCATCCTGCTTGTTACTTAGAACAGAGAAAAAAAAGTTTTGCAGTTGGCATTGTGATGCATATGCATTTAAATATAAAAATATGGGGAGTAAAAGGCAAACAGGTCAGCTGCTCCTGCCCCCACCCCCACCCCCTACTGCAGCTGCGATCCCTTCACTCGTTCCCTGACAAACAAACAACTCAGAGTTTGCTCTGTCCTCTACTAAAAGTCGCCTGTCATTGAAAGTTTGGCATCATCCACACGAATCAATAAAATAAATATCTCACCCCCGTGGGTTCGTAAAATCCACCTTTACTGTGTGCAAATTTTACTTTTCAGTTTGGGCAACAGTGAAATACTTTGTGTGTCTCAGCCAATAAAGAATATTGTTATTTTTTTCACCTCCCTGTAAAAGGGAGCCAATTTTTTTTACCAGCTTTGTAACAAAAGAATGTGGGTATGTGTAGATGGACTGTGGTAACATTTCCTCCATCTAACCATTGCTTAGATATCCCCCCTTCCCCCATAGCAAAACTCCGCCAAATGACTTAATTTACAGGGCTGTTGCTCGAATCGCTGCCCGACACGTACTCAAAGAGTGTACGGTTGTGCAAGAGACACACCTGTCCCTCTCTCTGTTGCTCAAACTCAGACTGAAATCTGATCAAACACTGAAACAAGGCAGCGCTGATCGAATATAAATCAAGATTATATTATTGCACTGTCTATTTCTTACCTAAAATGTTTTCATAATGGTGAGAGTCTGTGAACAGGAAGTGGGCGCCACACTGCTTCCTGCACAATGAAATCCGACGCCGAAAAAGTTACTGTGTGGCATATTTCTCGCCTAAATTGTTTTCAGAAACATGTTTTAGGGGTGCCCAGTAGCTCAGTTGGTAGGGCGGGCGCCCCATGTACAGATACTGTGTCCTCGCCACAGTGGCCGCGGGTTTGATTCCAGCCTTCCAGCCTTACTTCAGCCCTTTGCTGCATGTCATCCCTACTCTCTCTCCCCCTTTAAAGCTATGTCTGCCCTGTCTAAAATAAAGGCAAAGGCCCAAAAAATAATCTTAAAAAAAAAAAAAAACATGTTTTAGCTTACTGTTTTACTGAGCTATGTTTCACACAGACCATTTCACCTTTTCACCTTTTACCTCTTAAGCAAAAGCCCCATTTTTCCATGATTTCTCTGGTCACATAGCACCAATTTCAAAAGTATTTGTGTCTTTTTATAGATAGCCTAGGTTTGTGCAAGGTTTGGCTCAACTTTGACTTCAGTTATACATTATTAGCTACAAAGTTACAATGTCAAATCCTCCACGAAACACAAGTGCTAACTTTTATCTATTTTAAGTTCACTGATGTAAAACGGCAACAAAAGCACAAATTGCAAACATAAATTAGATTCAAAACAACAACTTTGGCAACACATAAAATGACTGAAGCAGGACAAGCAGTCGTCATTCTTGAGAGGAATTCCCTGCTGCTGATGATCAGGAGTTTTTTTTGTTGTTGTTGTTGTTGTTCTTGTTCAGCCACCAAGATATAACATCTTAATGAGTGATTTAGAGGTGCCGGATGGAGGATTTTGTTGTCTGATGACTGAACTAGGCTCGCTGTTTCCAGTCTTTGTACTAAGATAAACTAATCAGCACTTGTTTGTACCTTTATATTTACTGAACAGACACAAAAGCAATGTTAGTATTTTGTGGCATATATTCTTAAATAGGTGTCCAATATGACTGGGGATGTGATCTAAAAGGGTTAAAAGGGCTTTTTTGTATTTCATCTTGACTTAAAGCCCTTTTCACACAGGACTAGTATTGCCTGGGGACCACTTAATCACAGTAGGACCCCTGGTAAAACTAGTCCCATATGAATAGAGCTTAAAGGCCCAGACACACCAAACCGACATCAAGGAACTAGTGGCAACAAAGGCTGAATGTTGCGTTACATCATGTCGCCTGTGTCATCTGTGTCTCTGCCAAAAATGTGCATTTGAACAGACTGTAGAGACTATAGCCACTGGCCAACTAGTGTGTACCCTATGCACCTGCACGAGAGGAAGTAACTCCATGGCAACAGGCCGAGAGAAGTCTGCATTCTTCATTAAAAAAAGGGAACATTGACAGAAAGGATTCAAGATGCTAGTTAGCCAGTTAGCACATTAACAACACACCTAGATATTAAAAGTACAAAGCATATTTACCTTGTGTTAGCGAACAAGAACACAAATAATTACAAACTGTTTCTGCTTAAGAGCTCACTGGCTAAAAAAAACTAATATTACCAAATATAACAGTCTTACACCCTCTTGTCTTCAGGGGCGTGTCTAGGGAGTGGCCTGGTTATATTTATGATTAGCTTTCTGAATTTTTGCTCATAGTTGTTACTCAGTCTTAAACCTGAGAGGCGGTAATGTGCCAAAGTAATGTCTAGCCTGAAATACTTCACATACAAGTAGATTGATACGACTATTAAAAAGTTTGTCCACACAAGCTAATTTATTTTAATTTTTTGGCAGTTTATTTTGTAAGCACTTTATATTTGATATTGTACTATTTACTTTTTTTTCAGTTGTGAAGTGTCTGTTGTGTTGTGATTGTTAGATCTATTTAACTTTAAAACTAAACTATAAAAAGGAATTTAAGACACTGCAATATATGATAATATAATATATAGCCAGGGCCCCACTTGGGCCTCCTCAGAAAGTCTGGACGCGCCACTGTCTGTGTTTGGGTGTTTGTTTGCTTTCCTTACTTCTGTTTCTCTTTTTGTGCACTGAGCTGAACTGCAGCCTCAGAGTGATTTCCACAGAGTGATTTCATTCTCGAACTGTCTCCCAAGACAGCTCAACATGCTGAATTGGCCTTTAATTAAAGCCGACAAGGGCCAACTAGCGCCAACAGCGTGGGACACTACGCCAAAACTACAGCGTCAGACGCTCACTGACGGACGACCTTTGGCTTGGTGTGTCAGGGCCAATAGAAACATCCGCATTTAGATGGCCCAATCTGAAAACACTGACTATGTTTTAAAACATTATTAGGTTACATTAGGTTTCAGGTAGGTTTGTCCAAATACAAAAAAAGAGAGTAAAAAAAGAAAAATCTTTTTTTTTCTACTCATAGGGCCAGCAAACGTGACAAAATTGTAGCAACATCCAACAAGGCGTGAGTGTATCATAGACGTCCAAAAGCTCAGTTTTTCATGCACAGATTGAAATGTGTGGGTGTTTGGGTTTGGGTTTTTTTGCATTTATCAACACTAGAAAACGTTTTGAACATTTTTTGGTGTGAAAATTGCTGTCTTAGCGTGAACAAAAGGCCAAAACTGAGAGAAAAAACATGCGTTAGGCTATTGGATTTGGCCAGCGTGGTGAGGCTGCACACCAAAGAAAATGTGCACAGGTGTCATTCAGAGGTGTTTTCTTTTTCATTTTGAGCACCAGTTTATGTATCTTATCATGCATCAAATGAAAGACTTCATTGTATGAGTTAAGCTCTCCGCATCTCTAACAGATTCTGTAGCAGTGAGAGCATGTGTAGAGACAGTCAACAGTTCCCTGGCTCATTTAAGACAGAAGTCACAGCTGTGAGAGAGACACCGGTCACTTCTATTTTCGTCTCAGTTCTTCCTTCACTTTCAGTTTTTTCTCTCTTTGGTGTGACAAACGGACACCACACAACTCCATGAGTAATTCTTCAATGATTAATTTACAGGCTATATTTTTTGCAGTAATATTTGTGTGGCAGTAAGTCATTTTAGCTTTTGATAGTGTTGACCAGTTTGTTCTTCATCTTATTTTTGGCAGCTTGCACACACACACGCAAGTGCTGTAATGTCTCTCTGGGAAGCTTTTCAATTCTCATGGTGATTTGATGTTTTTTTTTTTTTTCCTATTTTACACAGAGGAGAAAACCAAAAGATTTAACTGAGTGCCAATAAATAACAACCTGTCAAAACGAGTATCTTAAAAAAAAGGAATGAGTAATGTTTGATTAAATTAGAGTTTAGCTACTTAAAGGTGTTTTGAATGTCTGAAACTGCAGATAGTATGACAGCTTAGCATGAGAGGTTTGTGTTTCTCTGCTTGGTGGGGACAGTGGACACATTCCTGGTGGTTTGACCACAGCGGTCCTACATAAATTATTTGCATGTCTTGCTATTGTTTACATGACATTTATTCACCAGCGAGGAAGCCAGTGCCTTGGTGGGTTGCCAAGATAAACACATTACATGGGATCCACTAATTAGCACATTATCTGTGACTTTGGATTTTTTATGCTTTGGAAATACATGCTGGAGCCAATAAAACATGACATTACTGGAAGGTGAAATTATTGGTGCTAAATTCTCTTCCATTGATTTTTTTTTTTAAAGCACACTGCATACTAAAACTTACATTTACTATTCGGCAACTTGGGGTCAGTGGAAACATGGTGTTGACTCAACACTGACGTTATTTTTTTGTTTTACAGATGCAGCATTCACTGGAGTCAGCATTTTCTGGCCACCTGATGACGGTAAGTCCTACATTCCCTCTCCTTTTAGCACTGTTTTTGGTCGCCACCAACTCCTGAGTTAAGTCTGTGACTCTGTAGCTGCTAAATGCTTCACTGTGTTCACTGGCTAGTTGTTAACTTTGTCTGTAAGCTTACGCAAAATGGGTTTGTACTACTTTTGAAAGCACCACTAGTGAAAATGGGTGACGGTGAACCAAAACAGTAAAGTTGTGGACTGTAAAATGAAAACAATAAGCTTAAAGACACTGAATTATCACCTTGCAGAAATCCCTGATACGTGGCTGGTCCCACGTATAAGGGGCTCGCCTTTCCATCATCACATAACACACCTTTGTCACCTTGAGTTGGAAATAATGACGGCTAGTGCGGTGGCTGCAATAGAAATAAACCTGCTAATGTTTCGAACACCCGTTGCCATGCTTCTTGTTATCACCAGAAGAGAAGTTGCAGAACATTGTGAGAGAAGTTGCATAATGTCACTGAATGGAAAGGCAGTCGTCCCACAACTGTGTTTTATCATCATTTTATCACTTAAATTTTGTTCAAATTTGTGATGGAAAGTCGGCAAGTGAGTGTGTCCCACAGCCTAGCTAATCACACTTGACCCACAGTGACGGGTCAGTGTGTTCGCATGAATGTAGTTTGCTGCTAGCACCGTTTGGTCCTACCCACCGGCTCAGCCACGTCCGTGTTGAGAGCTGCGTGCAGGCAATTCCAGCTCGTAATTATAAATATGAATGTCACATGAGGCTCTTCCAAATGAATGAAGGTCAACAGTTGTTGTTTTTTTTTTTGCTGTTGCGTGTAATAACAAAGTATAGTGACTTTGATAGACTTGATTTCCATCTTTGTGCACTAATGAGGTTCATGAGTTTGGTTGCATTTAGTCAAAGACCATCTCCTTCATGTCACAGCAAAGTCTACTCTCAGCTTTGTTACAGAAAGTTGTTCCGCCCTTATTTCCCTTCACCGCCATCATTTCTCATCCATTACCATCTTTCTCTCTCACTTTTCCCTGCGCCTCATCTTCATTATCCCCCTCCCTCCTCTCCGCTTCTCTCACTCATCTGCATCTTCCCCCTCTCTCTACCTCTGATTCCTCTCCGCCTTCCTGGTGGTGGGGCCGCGGCCCCGGACCTCATGGTCGTGGGGTTCCAGATGGTCTGGCTGGCAGAAGGTTCAGAACTGACCCCTCGGCAGCTGATCCTGTCCTACCTCAAACCCCAGGGGGTCCGGGGGAGGGAACACGTATCTTGAGCGAGATGAGAGGCAGAGGACAGGAGAGGGACCGGGGGGCTGAGGGAGAGATTGCGTAACAGCCAAACCTGTCATTTACTGCATCTCATCCTCAAACAATCTGAGGCTGTTTCTTTGAAAGTGCCTGCACTTCAGAGTTGTTTGAAGCACACACACTTTGCCATCACTCAAGTGCTGTGTAACGAAAAAAAAAAACTTGAATAGTAGGGGGAGGGAGTTGAGAGAAGAAGAAGCAGACAGATCATATTACAGATAGAAATTCAAGACAATGAGGGAGGGAGAAAGGAAGACTCAGCGAGGCATGGATGACAGCTTGTGACGCCACATTAGTCATTGTGCAAGAAGACAGAGGTGTCTACACTGCCTCTTTAGCGCTGTCTCCTCTAATGGCTGCGTGCGCGTGTTCGAGGAGGTGCGGTGCCTGCAGCCTATGGTGCGTCCCGCCAATGCTGCCTGTGTTTAGACAGCGGCTGCAGCAGTGTTGATGGAAACACACAGGGGAGGGCGAAGAGGGAGGGAGGGAAAAGGGGGGGGAGCAGGGCAGTGCTAATTGGGACAGAAGATCGGGGTCAGGAAGAAAGAAGGAGAAGGGAAGAGGAGAGACAGGGAGTCCTCGAGCCCTCCGGTGGCTCACTCTGCTTAATGATGCGTCTCTCTCGTAATTAGCAGACGGTAATTAACGCTTGGATCACCTGGGCCTCTGTGGGTCACATTCTCTTTCTCTCTCTCCGCCACTCCTCATCCACGCCTCGCTATGAACGAGCGCTGGTCGCATCCCTTGCGGTCCAGCTCCACAGACCTCCCAGCAGCCCCTGTGGCTCAGACTTAGCTAATAAAAGCATTCCTTCCATATGGGACGCACATTTTATGGATTTATCTATGGCTCTGTCTAAACCAGCTTGTGTTTATTTTCTTGTGTATGTGTTTGTCTGTTTGTCGCTCGCGACCGCACCGCTCGGCTGCATGTGTGTGCGCGCACCCAGTGAGTTTATATGGGAGGCAGCCAGTGTTTTGTACACACGGTCTGTCAGGCTGTGTTATAGCGGGCCTCACCTCCAGGCTGGTTTAAATATTAAGACTGAGTGGTGGCTCGACATGCATATTTTAATGCAGCCCTTGTGTGGATGCATGAGGCGGCACAATACCGTTATTCAACGCAGCAAAACTTAACTATCATGATCCGAAGCAGTCCGATTGCACGCACTTACCTGACCTTAATGAGGCACTGCGCATGACAGGATAGGCGCTCACACGCAAATAACACACATTTGGTCGCACACAAACACATGCAAAGAAAAATACACACAGATGGTGGCGCAAGACACAATATGCTTTTGCTGGCTTGCTTCACGACCGTTAATAAAACATGGACTTGGTGAGACACTCATTCCAGACAAACCCATCTCCAAACAAGGCTTTGTGCTTAATAATACAGATATGAATTTATCCACATCTCCTCCATTTCTCCACCCATGTGCCCTGGGATTGGGTCATGTTGGCTTTGGCCCCCCAGGGGTGGCGAGGGCTCATGGGATGTTCACTTTCATATTAATTGAATTTTAAAGTGACCTTGCAGTGATATTGATCTGCATTTGATGAAACGGCACACTTACACACGGAGCATCCATCCTGCTTCCTGCATCCTTCACGAGCTCAAGGTTAGCGTGGTAGCAAAGTAAGCAGTGAGTCCTTCGTGGTGTGGAATATTTGTCAGAGTTCTGTGATGGCTGAAGTTTGGGAGTTGTGCTGAGCCGTGCAATAACGAGCGGGAGAGACGAGAGGAGAAGAAGGGTGGAACAGGGTTTCCGGCGCTCACAGCCATAAACAGAGTAAAACTATTATAGATGGTGGCGCAAGACACAATATGCTTTGGTTTTTATATTTCTTTATTTTTTTTTTGGAGGGGTGGGTTAATTTTTTTTTTTTTGATGGTGGTTTTTTTTGTAAATTGTAGTTTTTGTTTTTTGATTGTGTTTTGTTCTTAGGTTTTTTGTTTACTTGTTTGTTTTGTTTTTTTGTTTTTTATTTTTGTTTTATTTTTTTTTTGTTTTTTTGTTTAAGTTTTTATTTGTTTTACTTTGTTCTTTCTTTTGTTTGTATCGTTTTTTTCGTTTTAGGTTATTTTTTTTATTAAAAATTTTTTGTTTTTTTTTTTTTGTTTTGTTTAGTTTTTTGTTGTTTTTTTTTATTTTTTTTTTTTATTTTATTTTTTTTTTTTTTATTTTGTTTTTTAGTTTGTTTTTTTATTTAATTTTTTTTTTTTAGTTTTTTTTGTTTTTTTAATTTTTTTTTTTATTTTTTTTTGTTTAAGTTGTTTTTTGTTTTTTTTGGGGTTTTTAGGTTTTTTTTTTTTTTTTTTTTTTTGGTTTTATTGGTTTTTTTTTTTTGGGTTTTATGTTTTTTAATTTTTTTTTTTTTATTTATGTTGTTTTTTTTTTTTTTTTTATTTGTTTTTTTTGTTTTATTCTTTTTTTTTGGGGGTTGTTTTTATTTTTTATTTTTTATTTTTTTTTTTTTGTTTTTTTAGTTTTTTCTGTTTTTTTTTTCCCTTTTGTTTTATTTTTTTGTTTTTTTTTTTTTTTTTTTTTTTCGGTTGCTTTTTTTTTGGTATTTTTTTTTTTTTTTTTATTTTTTTTTTTTTTTTTTTTTTTTTTTATTTTTTTTTTATTTTAAAATTTTTTTGTTAATTTCTTTTTTTTTTGTTTTTTTTTTTTTTTTTTGTTTTTTTTTTGTGTTGAATAATTTTTATTTTTTTTGTTTGTTATTTTTTTTATTTTGTTTATTAGTATAGTTTATTGTTTAATTTTATGTACTTATTTTTTTTTTTATTTTATTTTTAATTATTTTTTTTTATTTTTTATTTTTATTTTTGTTTTTTTTTATCTATGTGGTATTTTTTTGCTATTTTTTTTCTATTTTATTTATCTTTTTTTTTTGTTTTTGGTATTTATTTTTTCGTATTTCTATTATATATTATGTTATTAATTAAATATTTGTTTTTTTTTTGTTTATTTATTTTTTTTTTTTTATTTTTTTTTTTTTTTTTTTTTTTTATTTTTTTTGGGTTTTTTTTTTATTTTTTTTTGATTTTTTTTTTTTATTTTTTTGTCTTTTTTTTTTGTTTTTTTTTTGTTTTTTTTTTTTTTTTTTTTTATTTTTAATTTTTGTTTTTTTGTTTCGTTTTTTTTTTTTTTTTTTTTGTAATTTTGTTTTTATTTTTTCCCCACTCCAACCCACTTAATTTGTTGTTTTTATATAATGTTTTTTTTGGTGTTTTTTTTTTTTGTTTTTTTTTTATTTGTTTTTATTTTTTTTCTTTTTTTTTTTTTTGGGGGGGGGGGGGGGGGGGGGGGGCACATCTAAAGTGCTCGGTAAAGTCGGTGTGGCGGGGGGTAAAGAGGGGGAAGAGAAAGAACAGGGTGCTATTGTGTTGCTGGATTTTAAAGAGAGAAGAGGAAGCGAGTGGGTACAGCCAGGTGTGAGCGAGAGAAAGACTTCTCTGACCTATTTTAAAGTGTTTGGATGCTGCATGGCCCCAGTAGGAGCTCCCTCTTCTGGCACAAACTAAGTAATACATCCAGAAAACTACTGTTGAAGTGTTTTCATTCCTCATTAGTTGCAGTGAAATTGAGCTTTTTACAAATTACTTGCATCTGAACACGCTCATGCATCACTTTGCCTGTTAACAACGGCTGTCAGAGTGGATTTCGGTTCTCAACACTAAAATAGGTGAAAGCTGTTGATGGCTGTGAATGCAGGAAAAACGGGCTACAAATGTCTCTTATCTGTGGCAATAAGAAGTGATTTATTTTATCCTCGACACCTCAGTTTTTCGTGCAAACATGGAGTTAGCGTGTTGCATGTAGCTGTGTCACACCCACGAGTGTGAGAATGATCCAGCGTCTGCGTGTGTCCATGTGTGGGTGTGTGCTTACATGCCTGTATGGGAGTGTGAGGGTGTGAAGGAGGAAACAGTAGAAACTGCAATATCTCATATTCTGTTTCTTTATGCTGCCTGTAAAATCCACTCTTTTCTTTATATTTGTCTCTCTGAGGAACTCTGTCCACTCATTTTTTTCCTCTTTTTGTATAATTAGACTGACAGTAATATGTCAGGTGAAATGTGCACAAAAACACCCTCAACAAGGACTTTTTTCACAAACTTTAGAGAGTTTTGCCCAATGCGTCAAAGTTTTATGTCTCATTATGCGCTGTTAGTCAGGCCAGACATGGGAGTAGGGTTAAACACAGTGACTCACAGATCTAATCTTTCTGCCTGCTGACATTTACAGAGACAGACGGATGTTAAAGAGCCTCTGATAATTTCTGGCATTCATCACGCACATCGTCGCTGATCGTCGTTTAACTGGTACATGCAGGGGTTAATGGCAATTGATTGTTTGCTGTTAATCACCGTGCTTTGTGATTACCTGGCAGGGTCGTATTGATTGCTCATTGATCAGTGCATCTGCGCCACTCTTCTTCCACTGTGTCTGTGAGCTCACTGTCATTTAGCACTTTGCTGGTGCAATATTGTCTTTATGACACCCCAGGCGTCGGTGTTGCTCAATGACTCCCTGGTGGCAAATGTCTGCTGCGTTACAGAGGCAACGCTAGGTCACACAAAGTTTGATTTTCATGAGCGCAGAGTGGAAAACCAAACTTGAGAGTATGTATGTAAGTTAGGCATGGATGAATTATTGAAGGGGCCTAGTGACTTCCTGGATGTATGTGTTAATTGGACATTTGACATTGCTCAGGTGAAGGCCACCCCCCCCACCCCCCCACCCCCTCACGACACAGTACAATGTCAAATTAACACATAAATCCAGACAGAGATTAAAAAAGGACCACAGACAGCAACAAAATAACCACAAAGAGACACAAAATATCTACAAAAAAACTACAGAGAAATACAAAATAGCTGCAAAGGGACACAAAATAACTACAAAAACTGGCAAAACAACCACAAAGAGACGTAAGTTTAAACAAAGGGATGCAAAGGAACTGAAAAGAGACACAAAATAATTACTTACAAAACAAAAACAACTTACAAAACAGGCACAAAGCAACCACAGAGATGCAAAATGACAACAAAGAGATGCAAAGGAACTATAGAAACACAAAATAACTACAAAAAAGACTAAAAGAACCCTAGAGATACAAGGAATGACAACAGAAAGATCCAGATGACTGCAAAATGACATAAAACCACCACAAGGAGACATAATATGATTACAAAGAGACAAAAAATGATTTATAAAAAAAAGACAAAAAATACTAATAAAATAATAATAATACTAAATGCTAAAAATGACAAAAAAATACCTCAGAGATACAACACAACCATAAAAACAGGCAAAACAACCACTAGAGACACAAAGTGACTACTAAACCAGGCAAAGTAACCACAGAGAGACTCAAAAAACCCCACATGGAGACACAAATGACAACAACGATATGCACAGGAGCTGCATAGACATGGAATAAAAACAAAAACTGACAAAACAACTACAAAGAGACAAATTAACTACAAAAATGGGCAAAACAATCATAAAGAGATGCAAAATGACTTCAAAATGACACAAAAGAACCACAAGTAGACACACAGTCTAAAGAGACACAAAAAAGACAAAAAAACCCCCAAAGAGACACACAACAACCACAAGGAGTCAGGAAACCACAAAAAGGAGAATAACGATATACAAAAAGAGGCAAAACCACAACAAGGTCTATGTGTCTTGTTCCTGTGCAGGAGAGGTGGTGGTGCCCTTTGCATATCTGTGCCCAGGGGCCCATTGTCTCATGGTCCGGCCATGGAGTTAGGCTGCATGTTTTGCTCTGTGGCCCTCAGGCTCTCTTCAGCTGGTGCGCTTTACCTCCTCACAAAAATTAGGTCTGTGGTCAAGTAGGGCGAGGGTGTCGGGGTGACTGAAAATAACAGTTTACTCGCTCTCTCTCTCGCTCTCTCTCTCTTTCCATCTCATTCATTTCTGTACCTTGGTGTGCCCGGCTCTAGCCTCCATTAAAAACCTTGTCTAAAGTAATGAGTTTAAAGCCAGGGTACCTGTCTCAGCTTTGGGAATGGAAAGAGAAAGTGTGTGTGTGTGTGTGTGTGTGTGTGTGTGTGTGCGTGCGTGCGTGCGTGCGTGTGTGTTACTTGCGCCTTGTGTGAGCACATTACTGCACACCCAGGATTTTGAGAATAATTGCATGTGTTTGTGTGTACGCTCGTGTGTGTGCGCCGAGGCTTTGAGGTATGCTTTGACAGCTGCGAATTTAATAAGCAAACGTTAAAGGTAGGAGGGAGGGAGGTGGGGGGGGTATGCATAAAGCTCCGCTTATGAAATATGAATGACTGTTTCTGCATCTTCTTCAGCGCGCTTGATATCGTCTCTGGTTTGCAATTCCCCCGCTCCGCTCTGAGCAGGATGCACAGTCCAGCAGTCTTGGGAGAGGGGGATACTTGTACTGTATATAGATATCTTTCTCTAACTTGTCAAACTGAGCCGCTCAGAGTTTTAATAGGCTCTGTCATATCTTGACTTCAAGCGGTATTTCTCTTTGGTAGACATTTGTTACATTTTAGCATGCGTACCCCGCAGTGGCTGCATGAGCAGACAGTCACCAATACTAAGTGACTTAGCTGTTTAAATTGATGTCACACGCTTCTTTGTCTCAGTTTGGTAGCCAACAAAAAACAAGGTAATTCAGACTTTGCACCAAACCACAGTGTGTACAAAGTTTCTGAAAGTTTTCTGCTTATTAACCAATTAAAAACGATTCTTTTCACATATACAAACGACATACAGCATCCATAGGAGAGTATTTCTAAGCTGTAGAAAATGAGCCAGAAGTTCTCTTCAAGCATTACTCTGTGATCAGAAAGTGTCCAGAATTATGTATCAGATTTTGAGGAGAGACTGAAGTGTGAGAAATGTGAAGAGGTGTGAACAAGTGGCTGCTTTACAAAATCTGTCTGATATATCTTAAAGTTGAAGTGTGAGAAGTTTAGGGGGATTTGGTGGCTTCTAGCAGTCAATTGCAGATTGCAACCAGCTGAAACTTCTCCCGGCTAGATATCCTTGAGTCTTCATTGTATTATCCACAGAGGTCTCTCCCTTTCTAAAACAAACAAAAGAACTACAAACGCAGAGAGAGGCAGTTTCATTTTTACTAATGAACTAGTGAACTTCAGGCACATTTTGGGATTTGGGGCAGGCTGCTCGCCCACAACATGATCTCCCCTTTTCTCTCATAATTTAACATGTGTTTACCGTTTTCTGATCCAGATGTTCAAGTCTTGACAAAATATCTTCACATCTTTCCTTGACCTTGTGATGTTTTCAATGGAGGTCGAGGAGAAGTGGTTAGGAAAGGCCATTTTTTGACCTTTTAACCACAGCCCAACTCTGTAATCAGTGAGCCGTCTAGATGATGTCAACGTTCGCTCCATCCATAGATAGGAATCTGTCCCATCTCTGCCATCCATCTATATGACGAGAACACGACATATGCCCAGACTTGATAACACAATCAGGGTTATTTTCTCAGACTTTACAAAGCCTCTCCAGAGCCACAAAAGACATTGAGCCTTCCAGGGGCCCCATGACAAATACACATGCATTAATGTGTAAATTTGACTATTATTCCTGGTTAGGCTAGAAACATTTGCTTATGAAAAAAAGTTTGAAACCATTATTTAGCATTAGCCTTTGTAAGATTGTTGTATGAATCCACCTTTAGATGCAGAATGCATTCCTGTAATCTGCTCAGCTTTGTAGGATATGATAATCAGGCTTGTAGCTTAAAAGGAATCCAAACTTTAATAAGTTTTTTTTTTCCTGAATTTGTTTCTGCATGGAGCCTTATCTAATATGGATAAGGTTTTAGATTGCAAGACTGCAAAATGATGCCTGTTTTCCACAAGAACTGGAATAACTTAATGCTACCTCCTCTTTTTCTCTCTGCCTCTCTAAACCCCACCACTGCTCTTTGTGCTAGTGTTCAGTTTGTTCTAATTTCTAAGATAAAAAGCTTGAGTTGTGCTGTGCATACTGTAGACAACAACAGTCCTGCATAATGTTTCACTGTCCTGCTAACAGCCCGCTTCTATTCACTTAAATCTTTTTCTGACTGAATATTTATTCAAAAGTTCAGAAATACACCAAAGGAGGCGCCTCTCTTCCAGTGGAGCTGGAAAACTACAGAGGAACATTAATACAAGAAAACATAAGTTGGAAATATTTTTGGGGTGCTCTACAGTTCAAACTGAGTGTGCAAACCGCAGAGGTAAAATAGTCTCTCACAGCTCAGAATACAGTTTAAGAAACGGAGTGTAGTATGAACCAGTCTTAGAGCTAATGCAGTGAGCAGTAAAACAAACAGATAAGAGAAAGACTGTATTAACAGTAGCTTTAGAATAAATTAAAGAAGTATTTGACTGCTGGAAAGATGGTCTCTTCATAAATCTGGGCTGCCTATGCAGGGGGAAGACACAAGTACTTCTTAAATTAGTGCTACATGACTAGACAAGAAAAGAGGACAAGGGCTGTGGCGTTTGCGTTTGCTCAAGAGGTAGAAAACCTACATCTACCAGAATGCACTGCGCTGCACCAACATGTTCTCATCCAAAGTCTCATTACTTCCGCGTCTATACGTTATGCACTAGGTATCCTTCTGTCTTCTGTTGATGCCGCTACCAATGAGGATGTCAACAAAAGCATTTGATGGGATTACGCTACAAAAGCACGCTGGTAATAAACAAGCCCCCAGGAAGTTATTGGAAAAAAAGAAAAAAAAACTCAAAAAATTCATCATTCAAGAAATTATTTAAAAAGTTTTTTTTAAAAAACATCCCCAAACTCAAAATTATTTTAAGAAATGCCCCAACCCCTCAAATTTACAAAAATTAAAATGATCAAAAGATAGAAAAAAAAGCACCCCTAAACACCTGAAAATTATTTTTTTTTTTTTTATAGAAAAACACCCCAAAACTCAACATTATTAAGAAAAAAAACATTAAAAAAAACTCCATATGATTAGAAAAAAAACAGAACACCCCCCCAAAAAAATCTCAAAATTATATCAAAATATGAATAAAACACCCACAAAGATTTTACTGACTGATTAATAAAGTAATCAATGCAGCTGTACTTGTATAAACTGAGAATTTAATTTATAACAGACATTGTAATTTATAAGCTTTTTTTGTTTGCAAATTTGTAAAACAACTAAAGTGTCAGATAAATGTAGTGAAGTTAAACGTATGAAACCTAACGGGGTGAAACTTTAAACTAGTATGAAAAGAAAACACTCATGTAAAGTACTTCAAATTTGTACTTAAGTACAGTAGTTAATTAAGTGTACTTAGTTACATTCCACCACTGCTACCCACCCCACAATGATACAAAGCTGGCTAAAAATAGGCACAATATCCCTTCAAGTACCAGTGGTATTGTTTATCTGAAAGCTAATAAAACAGATAAAACTCTCTTATTGATTTAGCCGGAGACCTAAAGACCAATAAAGTACATTTTAGCCCTTTATTCAGGCTGACAAATGACATATAAACAAACTGGTTACAATTTACACTGTAGAAAGCAATAAATGTTGAAGTTTAGCCACGCACTGACACAGTAACACAGAAGTTGCTGTTTTCAAGCAAAGAAACTACCCCAAGTATATCTTTGTACGCTTTGTCCACATAAGTGAAATAAAGGCAAACAAGGTCATCAGACAATTATCTTTCTTTGTTTTCCTCCTCTATTCCGCATTTCTAATGTATATTAATTCCACCCCCTCAATCTTAAGATTAGATTCCTTTCGTCCCAACAGAGGGGTCTCCCCCTCCCTCCCTCCTGGCCTTACAACACTAAAGGATGATGAAATACCAAAGAAAGGAGTAAAGAAAAATAATTCATCCCATGTTTCTGCGCATCACTGTGCAGAGAGAGAAGCTTTCTCTCGTCTCCTCTCCCAGATACCGTGGTTCTGCAAAGCGTTGAGTTTAACCCCTCCATCCCTCTTCTTCAACCCTAATTACACACTCACACACACACACATCTTTTCCAAGTCCCATTGTGGCAAAGAACTGGCTGCGTGCTCACTAGGCTCAATAGGATCAAACTGATGGCGTTACAGGCAAATACAACAGCTCTCATTAGCAGTCTCATGCCGATAATGTGGAGATGAAAAGACGCCGTGCCCCTGTGTGCGGCAGGCTGTTTTCTACGAGCGTACAATATGCATTACTGCACTGCTGAAACCTTGAGAGACGCACAGCGGTGCTTACGGCATTGTTTTAATGTGCTTTGTGGAGGGGAGAGAGCGTTTGCAGTCCAGCCAAGGGAGGACACTTTTGTTTCCTTTAGAGCTGACAACAGGGACGAGTGGCTGAATGAGTGAATGTCAGTCTGTATGAATGATTACATTATCGCTATTAACCAATCTGCATATTTTTTTATTTCTTGTTGCTTTGACCTTTACATATCTCGTCTTTCAGAGTCCTGGATAAATCAAAGTCGCAAAGCTGCCACTATTTTCTTTAGCCATCAACCCGCTGATTATTTTTTTTGATGTAACAGTTAATAAAATATGAAATATCACAAAAAATTCCTAATTTCCTAAAACTCAAGGTGACATCTTTAAATGTCTTGTTTTGTCCCACAAACAGTCCAAAATCCAGGAGATGTTCAGTTTACTATCCCCTAAAGAAAAGCAGCAAATCCACACAACAGGAACCAGATTATATTTGGCTTTAATTTCACCATTAATGTGTTTACAAAAAAGTTGATTGTATTTTGGTCGATCGACTAGCCAACTGCTTTTTTAGGTCTAAAACATTGTTCCTAAACTCCAAGTTTTACCCATGAATAAATAATGTGGGTTCAACTTTCGCAATTATTTATTTGATTTCTTTTTCAGAGAAAAACCAACATCACAGTCTCAGTGACTTTTCTCCGGCTGTGTAAAGGGCAAGAGCACACAACATGCCACCAAGCACACCAGTGGCTTCAATTAAACAGTGCGACACAGAAAAAAGACTCCTCTGACACTTTCGAGTGTCCCGGCACACATACTGCGTTACAACTTCTCCATACAAAATAAGCCACATCTATTAAACAACCACAATAAATAAATAAACATGATTAAAACTTTCAAAAAGACGGGGAATCCCAGTGGCTCAGTGGTTTCAACCAAATAGGGTTCAACCTTTATGAATGTGGCCCCCTGAACCACTCCATGATTTGCAAAGTTAAGTCATCTTATTACAAACCCGTCCAGTGTGTAGCAGCAGGGAGACAAAGTGATTCCCAACTGGTGTTACGTGTACTCCAGTACACGTTGCTGAGTAGCTCAGCTAATCTAAACATAGCGATTAAAATTTGGTAAATTAAGAGGGAAAAGATAAATACACACATAAGTAATTATTGATGTCAGGCTGATAGTTACAATAGTGCCGTATTCCTTTAAAATAACTACTTGGTTAAGGAAACAGGAAGGCTGTTTTCCGTCTTTTGTTGACCTGTCCATCTACCTGGACCACCTTATTGTTCGTCTTTGCTCCCAATTGACGAGTTATAAATCCGAGTTATAAAGGTTGTTTTGGGTTTTTACTGAAACGGCTGATGCTGTTCTTTATACCCGCAACAATAAGATGACCTCAGAGGACATATCTCCCACCAACCTGAGACAGTATTAACACCTTAACACCATGTGCTGTGACTGAGAGTGCCAGACTAGTTAGCCAGCGAGCAGAGAGGTTGGAATAGATCGCTAAAAACCGTGGATAAATGGTCCAGCTTCTGCCGCTCCAAACTATCATGAATGAGAAAAACATCATACCCATAGCCACTTAATATACCTAAGACTGTTTGATAACATCCTTTTTATCCTCCATCCAGGAGAACACATTTTGTGGTGGTGATGCAGGGATACTTGAGCTCATCTGATGGGGCTGACAAAAAAAGAACACGGTATGACCGAGAACATGGTCTGCCCTCTCGAACATCTTTCTTTCTTTCCTCACTTTTTTTTCTGCGGTTGGTTTCTGTCCCCTTGGAGAAATAGTGGAGAAGTGCTAAAAGCCAATGTGGTATTGACGAGTAGCACTTCCACTGTGGTGGAGAAGAACCTTCCACAATAACCAGCTGGCGAGGGTGCTGGTGGGTTTCTGAGATGTGGTTAGGATTCTTTGCATGAGTGTTTGTGTTAGAATGGCTGTGCAATCATGCACTGAATTTTTTTTTTTTTACAGTAGTGTATGTTGGCATTTTAAAAAAAATCTCATTAAACTCTATGATAGAAGTGATCCATCAGTGCCTACGCTGGTAGTTTTGCTCATTGTGATGTTGTTTCTTGGAGTATCGTCAAATGTTTCATATCCTTAAAATCTGTACTAACTGAACTAAAAGGTCAAAGTCAAAAGTCAAAGTCAAAGTCAGATTTATTTGTCAATTTCTTCACATGTACTTGACATACAAAGGAATCGAAATTACGTTTCTCACTATCCCATGCGTTGACAGATATCAGACAGGACAGGGCAAACAGTAAAGTGCACAGGCACAACAGAGTTAAAAATCGAGTTAAAGAATTAAAAATATAGTCTATATAACAAAACAAAAGAACAAAAAACAAAAAACAAGAGCAAAAATAGTAATGAGTGCAGTTGTTGGTTATGTGAGTTGATAAACTATAATGTATAAAAGTTAAAAAAAAAAAAATATGTTTTTTCATCAGATTTTACTAATTAAAAACACACAAAAAATATTGACAAAATAGATTCAATTGTTTATGTCATTTAAGAAATAATTACACTCCATCAGTTATTTTAACTAGGTACTTTTTTAAGATTTTAAGATATGCTCCTTTTTATGAGTGCAAAGGCATTCTTTGTTCCTCTGGCACCACAGTGCATGTGGTGCAAAACCACGTAGTGTGGTTTGGCTGTGCACACAGGGCGGTTACATGAGATGTTAAAATGGAGCTCAGACGCTGATCATAAGTACAGATTGATAGATTTTCATGACTAAAAACAAGCGCTTGACCAACACTTCAACAACAACCTGGCGATAATGTAGCACGGGCACGCTTATTGCTGTGTTGCCTGTAGTGTGAATGCAGCTTTAGCTTTCTGCTGCAAAATGAATGGATGCCTATTATGGTTCTTGTTTTAGATCTATTTAAAGAGCATCATGCAAACATCAATATCATGCAATCGTCTATGGGAGATCTGTTAAAAACAATACCAAAATGGGCAAATTGAATAAATATAAAAAATCTAGATCTCATAGTCTTAAACAGGGTTTAAGTATGTAATGCTAGAATGGCATACATGGTGTGCTTTATAATTTGGGTCCCTTATCAAAGCCTTCGGTGGATGTGGGTGGAAGGCGCTTGATCTTCCCTTGTTCATATTAAATAAGTCAGATTCCAGCCCCCACCTCCTAAACCTATACTCACATTTACTGTGGAGCTTATTGGATGTGAATATGAGCCTGTGTGTAGCTTTCCTTTCAGCTCAGGCCAGTGAGTTTGAGTCCTTTTGAACAGGCAGTAACATGAGGCAACTATGACAGGCAGGACGACCCTTGATCACTGTTAATTATCTAAGTGGACGTGAGGCTCCCAAACCACCAGAGCGAATGCAGCTAGCACTCTACATCAGGGAGGGTATGTGTGAATATGCACTTTCAAACCACTGTTAGACACTCTGAGCGGGTGCGTGTTTGCGTGTTACCGTCATCACCGCCACATTACACATTGCCCTTCAAGTGTATGTCGTGCTCGCAGGAAGGCAATCACTTCCTCGAACATCATTCAAAAGTGAAGCCGAGTTTGTCAAACCTGTCAAACACAAAAGCGCACTAAGGAGCTCTTGAGTAACATGTCTTTAATGAAGCAGAGGCCATTTAAGATTTATGAAAGGGTTTTACAACCCAACTACAATGGACTGTCATTACACTGGAATTCAAAATGGTTGCATCATCTCTTAGGAAATGATCTGGATTGTGGAGACGATGCATTGAATTCCCTGGTGATTAAAAGTAAAGAACAGGAAGAGTGTGGTATCAGTTTTATACGTGCTCAGAACTATTACGAAACTTTTAGATCTTGTGACATGAAAAGGAAGAAAACTTAAAAGATATTTGACATTTATAAAAAAAAAAATTTAAAAAAAAAGAAAAGAAAAGTTCTTCACTTCTACTTAAAAAGTGCCCTCAGCCCGGTGCACATTTACATAATGACTCAATGTTGTGTGTTGGTGAGTCATGACAGTCTAGTCGGTGTAGTGCCCACTGAAAAAGCCAGAGATTAGAACATAGATGGTCAAAGTGTCCTTGGAAGTATTGACTGGATTACAACATATCACCGATAGACAGCACATCTAATCCTGCTGTTTCTCACAGGAGGGAAGCTGCCAATAACATAAGACGAAATAATGGCCTGTTTTGCACATGAAACTGGCAACCTGTGGGCGGATTCATTTGTACTATAAATATATCACGCTGGCTTTGTGCGATACTTTTGTTGATGTCTTCTGTTGGTGTGCCCTCATTTGTGGTTAAAACAGCTGTTGATGTGCAATTGCTTTGTCACAGTTGCATAATAGTGGTGTAACACAACATCTGACTGATAAATGCAGAGCAGTTTTTAACCTTTACATCGCCACTAAACCTTTCATGGATACATTCTTAACATGCTGATTACCTTAAAGGATGAGTATCACATTTTGGGAATGTACGCTTATTCAGCCAGTTAGATGAGAAGACCAGTGTTGGCAGCCACTTGAAAATATATATAATCTATTGATCAATACATATTAACCATTGAAAAAGTAGTAACTTGCATTGCGAATTACTTAACTCTGTCAAAAGAGCAGGTATATTTCCCAAAATGTCAGATTATTCCGTGAATGGGCTATAGCTTTTGGAGTGTTGTGAATGTGCAGCACAGACTTAACTCAAAGCTCGGTTAACTTTCAAAGGCAAGAGAAGTTTAAAGCTGTAATTTGGTCAGAAGTGCAGCTGACTTGTAGATAGCATGTTTTAAAAGTATTGCAGGGCTGCTCCTTTAAAGCCAGAGATCCCTCAGTCGACTAAGATTGCTTCACGTCAAGCAGTTGTTTTTTTGTTTTTTTGCCAGTCAGTGTGCTGTCCCTCTGAGCGCATGTTGCTCCCCAGATTTTGCTGAGGAGTGAACGCTCTTGACCTCCTCGATACTCTTTGATACATGGAGCTGTGTACATGCTGCAGCTGCACAGAGGAAGAGACGCTCTGCAGTGTAAAGCTCTGTGATAACATTATCTTCTCTCTTCTGCTCAGAAGTGGTGAATTTACAGCTCAAAGTAACTTAAAACGATACAGTTACTGGCTTTTGTGTGATTTTTTTTTTTATGTTTGCAAAAAAACAAAAAAAAGTTGCACATCTGTGAGCCTTTGTTAGCACCGTAAGCTTGTTTACTATATGACATGAACGCTGTCACACTCAACATCCCGCTAAGCCTTTTTCAAGGTTCAAAAGTTTATACGAAAAAAAAAGACTCATCGAATATTAGTACTGAACTGCCGAATCTGACTGTATTGAATTGTATTGTATCAGTGTCATTTTTGGCACAAATTAAACCCTATACCAATGGTACTAGGCACCTCTGGACTTGTTTCAGAGAATACTATTTTTTGGGCAATATGCTGAACAAAATTTCCCCTTCAGTTTTCCAGCTTATACATAATGTTTTTCTCCTTGTCATCTGTTGAAAATACAAAAACAACAACTTTGCTTTCTTTCTGTCAGCCCTAAACCAAATAACAGCCATTTAACAAGTGGGAGTTTGTTGTCAGTTTTCCTAAGCAGATACGTCCTTGCATTAGCTGTCAGACTGTCTGATATAGAGAAATAACTTCTGAGTGCCTTTACATTTATTCCCCTAAGATGTACCGAGGAGAGACCAGAGTAAACAGAAATGCTCCATGACAGCTTATATCTGCACAGAGGATACTGAAGGAAGTTGTGAGTAGAGTATGGCTAAGGGAAAATTACATCATGCCCATGGACTTTCCATCTGTCATTCTTTGGGGAAAGAGGGAGCTGGCGATGCCACAGGCCCAGAGTTTGAGTTACAGCAGCACTAAGATCCTCATGCTGGCAGGTGGATCAAAACCAGAGCTGTGTGTTCTCTGTTTAAACCTCAAAGAAAGATGAAGAAGAAGAGTGGTCCATCACTTGCGCTGCAAAACAATAAATCCATACAAGAAAGTCGTAAGGATTCAAGAATCGCTTTGACTTTTCCTTTAAAATGTTTCTGTCCATTTTCAGCAGGTCAGGCTTATTAGTCTGACTGAATCTAAGTGTTATAGTATGTGTGAGTGTGTAATCGCACCATTGTGCAGATTAGTGTTTGCAGGCTACATTGTGTGTGGAACGAAGGAGAAAGCAAGTGAGAGATGGAGGGAAAGAGATGCAGGGGGAGCACAAAAAACAACACTATCAAAGGAGGGCTTCAAAGACTATCAGCTGCGTCTCCTGGGTAATTTGCGATCCTGCATTCTTTCGACTTCAAAGGGCCGCTGTGTGTTGGAATACTGCAAGTGGGAGAGTGAGAGGGGGGGAGACGAGGGGATGGAGGAGGGGGAGAATCTGATTTCTCTAATAAATGCTGACACCAGGCCTGTTTGATATTAGATTCAGGGAACAGTTTGATTTGTTATCGCCTTTGAAACTCTTCGGACGTCCTTCAGAGAGAGGCAGGCTGACTACCACCACACCCCGAGTGCAAGGGAGGAGAACAGAGAGCGCCAGGCTGATAGGACAATTGTCCAGCTATAAAGATGACCATTAAGGGGCTATTGATTAGGAGTCTCTCTGTCTGAGTCTTTGTCTGTCTCTCTGTTGAGGCCCATTCTGCACACACCTCACTACACTAGCAACAACTCAATGTACCTAAAAACATTTTAAGCAGCCAATAAGTCAATTTGATTAGAGTCTGACCTGTGCTGAAGCAGTGTGGTTCAATGCAAAGTGACTCAGCATTTTCCCCTCTGTTAAAGTTAAAGGGGCCGTTAACCCCCAAATAAAAAATATATATTTTCCCTCTTACCTGTAGTGCTATTTATCAGTTTAGATTGTTTCAAGTGAGATATCGACCGTAGAGACGTCTGCTTTCTCTCAAATTTGATGGAACTAGATGGCATTCGGATTGTGGTGCTCAAAGCACCAAACAAATACATTTAAAAAATACACCAAGATAATCCACAATTCTTGTTGTGAGCAGTCATGTAGGAACTATTTTCTGTCTACCGAACTACACCTTGTGACAGCAAGGGATGTAATTATCAGAGGTATAGACTCACATGACTTGGATTCAAGTCACATTCAAGACACACATTTGATTATTTTAGATTTAGATTTAAAATAAAAAAACAGAGAAATAATATATTAAATTTACAAAAATCATAAATGGTTTTTTCTTTCACTGTACTTTTTTGTTTAAAGAAGCTTGTTGGCAGTTGTTGCGACCCATTTTGCAAACTGAAATGTGTTTGTTGTTTTGACCACCATGCTGTTTTTTTTTACAAAAATGAAATGATCTTTGGTATAATTTTTTCCAACTGGCGCTCAGTAATTAAGAACTGGCATTAGCTGATTCACAAATGAAGGGAAATTAATTGATTTGTTACACACCTTTTAAATAAAACACTTTTATTTTTTGAAATTTTAGGGAAGGTTTTAAGTATTTTCATGTCAAAAAACTCAAGTCCAAGTGAAATCGTGAGTCACTGGAGTTAGGTCCGAGTCGAGTTGTAAGTCTGTGATGTGAGTGTGATTTTGTTAAGTCTAAAGTCATCAAATTTGTGACTGACTTGAGTCCAAGTCATGTGATTCTTCTTCACATCTCTTGATATTTACATCTAAAGCAATCAATAGCACGAGCCTCTAGTCCATGAGTAGATGCACACAGCCTTCTATGCGGTGATACAGTTAGTGGATGTAGTTTGGTAGAAAGAAAATAGTTCCTGCATGAAACTGCTCACAACAAGGTCTGTGGATTACGCCGAGTAACCGGGTCATGAATTCTGGAAACAGAGATTGCTGCTGCTGCTTTGAGCACCACAAGCTGAGTGCCATCTAGTTCCACTCTATAGGAGTGAAGGCAGACATCTCTACAGCTGATATTTCTAGCAATTTGCTTCTGACACCAAAACAATCTGGACTGATAAATAGCACTACAGTTAAGAGGGGAAAAAAATGATTTTTTGATTTTGGGGTAAACCTTCCCTTTAAAATTTGAAAAACACATCAGTGAACTTACATTTGAGATACAACTTAAAAAACAGAATGATCTTCATATTTATGATAATGTACCGTCAGGTTTGAAAAAAAAAAAGATTGAGTAAAAAAAATATTCAGTGGTATCAGGAGGATTTTCTGACCACGCCGAGCTGTTAGTGAGCAGCGGGGAGGAACGTTTTCATACCCAGCACAGACTGCAGGTGAGGAGAGGAAGAGGAAACTCTCAGGGGTTGTCAGAATAGTTCACAGCTGCGGTTTTGCATATTGGCACACTTTTGGAAAGTTTATTGGAAGATCTATGCTTGCAGTTTTTGGTGCAATGGAAACGCGCTGTCCGTCATTCAGCATTCGTGACAAAACAGTGAATAGGGGAGGATGGGAAAGCTGTTTTTGTTGCTGTATTTTCTGAGTGTGGGATAAGACACGACATGTACTCTCATGGGTCCAAAAATAACGACTGAGATGAAACTGAAAAGAAAAGAATCATACTTCAGTTTGTCAGGAAAAAAAGGTGAATGTATGATGATATTAGTGCCATCAAACCTGGAGGAGGGGAGGATGGAGGGTTCAGCAAATCATGTGAAGTAGACACAAGAGATCACTCGTCATTTTCGTTTAACCATGACCACGATCACGGCAAAAAAAACTAAACCTAAGAACGTTTTTTAAACCCCAATTATGTTTCCAAGTACTTTTTTGCCTATACCTAACTAAACTTCAGCTGTAGAGACAAACAACATACTTTATTGTTTAGTATGTTGGACTTGCGTTTTTTTTATGCAATAAACTGTCATTATTTAATCCTTTTTATAGCTAAATGTTTGTCTTCAGAGTTTTGGATTTTAAGAACTGAACAGTAAACTCTTCACAGCTTCCATTACATCTGCCCTCATATTTACTTACAGCAGCAATGTCAAACTACAGCCTGCGCTCTCAGGGCTCCCTGCTCGTGTCTTTACCAAGGGTACACATGCAGAGCTCTCTAAAAGGGCCTTTATGTGGGCAGCTCCATCTGCTTGGACTGAACTACAAAAAAAATGTATTTTAAACCCAAAGTCACAGATGTTTTAAAGAAGGTGTAAATGTTTTAATTTATATTTTTTAGTTCTTGTAATCACTCTTTTTACCCACTGTTTGTGTGACGTAATCATGCCGCCATTCTGTCCAGATCCCCCGGAAAAAGAGTTTGATCTCAGCACAGCATCATGCTGTAACGATGCAATTGAAAGTGATACTGGAAATTTAAGAAAAAAAAAAAAAACACCCTGATTGTTATTAAATATGAGAGGCTTTTTCTTTTCACTTTCACAACTGGTCAGGGAGATCATTCAGGGTTTTTTTTTCAATGTATGCACTATGTTTTAGCTCACGAGCAGGTGCAGCGTGAGGCATTGATTCAAGTTTTGAGGGTTTGGTTTGGGGCGACATCACCTCTGTGCACATTGACTGATGCACTGACTGCTGCTATTTAAGTTGTTTCTTAGACATAAAAGTGTCAGAAGAAGGAGTACGTCAAACTTGATTTTGTTTCGTCTGATCTCCACCTCAGCCTGAGAGAGTGGGAACAGAGCCTGACCCAAACCCAACATGCATTCTGTTTTTAATGTCCGAACCCGACCCGAGCCTGACGCAGTCAGTGTAACTGTCACTGAGGCACTGACTCTAAAGTAGCATTTGAGGCTAAGGAGGTAGAGTGGGTCACCCACAAATCAAAAGATCAGTGGTTCGATCCCCAGAGAAATTAACTTTGGCAACCAGGATTACATGTTTCTTTGACGTGAGCATGTAGCTACATGTAGCAGTGTACACCACGCAATGTAAACATTTGCAGTAGTATGCCAGGAGCAGTTCACCATTTGGAGAAATCTGTCATGAGCTGACATCAACTTGTCTCCAAAGACGAAGAAAACGTTGGAAAGATGTTTTTGCTCACAGGGATTATTTTTCAATACGTATACCTTATTATTTTAAATTTTGGTCACTGACATTGATACTTTGTAAATAATGGCAAAAAATAGGGAAAAGCATAATAGATCGCCATAAGAATTTATACTTTTGATGCTTTTTTTTCTTGTTTTGAACGATCTGACTTTGCTGTTTCCAGGTTGAAGAACTCACTATTGTGATACCTCAAAAATGTATCACAGCCTTGTTTAAGGAAATTACCATAAGGAAAGCCCAGCAGCTGTTTCCTGATGCCATCTGTGGGCGTACTCTGAGCTACTGTGCTGACCAGCTCAGTGGGGTTTTTACTCAACTTTTTTCAAATGTGTGCGGATTGTTGCCGGTTTCCTTTGATCTGGAAAACTTCTACGATTCTGATTATGGAGAAGCCTAATTCTCATGTGAGGCCTTTATTTGCTGACTTTTCTTCAGCTTTTAACAAAATGCAACCTCACATTTTAATCAGTCATCTTGCTTGTAATTTCAACTTACCAGATCAGCTTTTATTGTTGCTTCTGAATATCTTGACAGATAGAACCCGACAGGTTTTTGTCAATGGAATGATGTCTACCACCTTGGCTTCACATACAGGCTCACCCCAGGGATGCATGCCTTCCCCATTGCTTTTCATTTTGTATACAGACAGCTGCAGGTCTTCTAAAGAGGGCAGCTTCCTGGTAAACTTTACCCATGATACTGCACTTCTGTCACTCCTGCAGAGCTCGAAGACAGACCATGATTGTTCCCTTCCTGCTTTTGTTGACTGGTGTGATGCTAACTTCCTTGACGTGAATGTGTCAAAAACTAAGGAACTTATAATTGATTTCTTAAAAATAATGATAAGCCCAAAGCTAGCACTATACATGGTAAAGAGGTTGAGATTGTCGTCGTAGTTGAAGTACCTGGGGACCCTGTGTCATTCCCAACTTAAGTTTGACGCAAACACAGTCGGTCAGTCAACAAATAATGCATCTACTGCGGAAACTTAACTCCTTTAAAGTCTGCAACACCATTTATAGCATTTTTGATCAATCATTTGTCGAAAGTCTTTTAACTTTTCATTTTATCTGCTGGTTTAACGGGTTGTCTGAAAGGGACAGGAACAGTCTGAATACTATTGTTAAAGTCTGCTCCAGGATAAGAGTCCAGCAGAGAGACCTTGGCGCCTTTGGGAGAAATATGTAGCCAAGAAGGCAAAAGGAATTATAAGTCAACCTGATCATGTTTTATCAAGTGAATTCACTTTAATGCCCTCAGGCCAGCGCTATAAAGCACCTCTTACAAAAACAAATCGGTACTCCAAGTCCTTTATTCCTCCTGGCTGCTAAATGTTGACAATAATCTTTTTAAATGACTGTTTTATTCCCTACTCGCATGGTTGGTTTTTCATTGGGGCTCTTTCTTCACATGGCTGGCAAGCCCAAAGATACATTCTATGAATTGTTGTGTTTTGTTTTGTTTTTTTAATTTATTTATTTATTCTGCCCGGGTCTCGCGTGGTTCAGTATGCTGCCAGTGTGTATCTTGCCCATGTGCTGATTTCTCTTATGTACTGCTACTGCTGCTGAGTGTTGCGTGAAACTGAATTGCCCTGTTGGGATAAATAAAGTTGTTTGAAGCTGAAGAACAAAAATAAGAATAATATGACACAACACAAGTGTTTACTTTGTTGACATTATTTGTATGGACATTGCTTTTCAGATACTGACTTGAACATAAATATTCAAATGTTCAAACATTTCAATCAGAGAGTGACTATATATACAGTAGTGTGGCCATTGATGAAACTTCTATCTGAATTCCAGTAATGATTTCAATCAGCCTGCTATAACATCTTAAACAAATCAACTCAAATTCATATTTGTGGTCATATTACACACAATTATACCTTCATCTCAGCCTGCACATTTTCACATATCTTAACCCCCCCCCCCCCCCCCCCGCATTCAGAAACGCACGGATGCACATCAAAGTGGATGTAAGTAGATAACACCTGCTCTGTCATCATCTTGCCCCACACCCACACTTTTCACTGACCCAGGGGAGGATTGCTGTATTTGATTATTCTGCAGGGTGATTGATGTATCGCACACCACCGTGGTTTGTATGCATATGAAAGCATGCATCACCATTGATCTATCGATGCATGGGATTGTGTAATGAATATGCAAAACAGCAGAGAGCTGCAGCGCATCCGAGCAATTGGCCATCGATGAGATCTCCAAGTCACAGGTGTTCGGTTCCTGCTGTCCAGTCAGGACACCAGAGGCTTGTAAATGCGATGTAATCAGTACATCAGTACTAACACTCCTGTATCGGTGCCAGCTGAAAAACACCCCATCATGCCACCCCCAAATTTCACGCCCCTCCTCTCTGCCCCTGCCAGAGTCCCTCCCCTCCTTTTCCGTCTCTCTATCTGCTCATTAGTGCTGGGTTTGGAACAAAGAGCCATCTGGAAATGGCTACCTGCCAGCTCAGGTGGGCCTTTACACAGAAAAGACAGCTTCTCTTCAACATCTGTCTGCCTGGATCAAAGACATTTATGTTTACCCTGCAACTCCCCCTCCCGCTTTCTCCCTCCACCTCTCCTTCTCTACCTCTTTCTTATTTCACCCTCCAAAACTTCCCATACATTAGATAGGAAGCGGGCTAAATGTGGCGCCCTCCTCCCTCTTCATGTCTTTCTCCGCCTCTTTGTCACTTCCCAGCTATTCTCTTTGCCCTCTGGGTGTCATGCATTCTCCCAGACTGCTTTGTTTTCTGTTCTGAGATTTTTTAGATAATTGTTTCCCTGTATGTGTAATGAGGAAAACATGATTTTCTGGAATGTCTCTGTGTTTTGCATCACAGAAAAACATATTAGGCCTTTTGTTTTTTCAGTAATTAGGCCTGGTTGACCTTGCCCTGATTTTTAGGTGCAAACATGTGGTTCTCTGTAGGCTTGGGTGGTATATAATATTTTATATCTTCATTCACCATAAAACACACTTCATTCAAACTCGACGGAAACGAAATAAAACTAACTCAGACCGCCTCGGCTTCTCTATCTCGTAATTTAGTTAGTAAGTCCACTGTTCCAACAATCACTAGCTCTGGTTTGGTTAAAATAAATCCTTAATATACCAAGTTATAAACATGCCATTATTCGCTACGGTTTGTCTCCCTGCCGTTGCTGGCTGCCGGTTGTTTACACTCCTGTAACTTTGATTTGATTTGATTTGATTTCAGTTTATTGTCAGAAATAATTCTGAATTTTGTCTTCCGTCCCTGGATGTCAGCTGTTTCACATAAATACATATACATATAGAAACACAAACAACACTTAATCAAAGAACAAAATTATTCAATACATGCTACAAATTACAACAGACATTACAAAAAGTGGATGCAGTGCAACATATTCCTCTATACCTATTAAATTAAATGTTCGACTCAGGTACACTGATGCTACTTTGAAGCCAAACTGATTTAATCAACAGAATTTTCTCCTGGCAAAAAATGCTATTCTTCATATTACATGTTAGAGGGATCCGACATAATAACTCGACCACCACTAGGTGACACGGTGTCTTTCAGCTCAGCTGCCTGTTCCACCAGTAAAGACCTGAGACTGAGCTCTGGTGGTGCATGCTGTGCACTAAATACAATGATTTTTAATAGAACGAAGAGCCACTGTATTTACAACTGTATCGAAAAAAATACTTTTGGTATTCCTAAATACTCTGGCATATTGTAATACCGTGATACCGCCCAAGCCTAGTTCTCATAGAACCTTCTCACATTAGCAGCTTAAAGGAGTGCTGGCATTTTTATGGGTGTTTGTACAAGGTATCACAATGTCCACTAAGATCAATAAACATGCTGAGCTATATGTGCAGACAGTAAAAAAAGGGTCAGCCAGATTTACAGCTTGTAATCAGATGCAGATGGGTCCCCAGTCCCTCGGTGAGGACAGCTTATATCATGGAAAGTATTGACGTTTTTTTTTTTTTCTGTGCTATCCACTTTCAGAGAAATGATGCCGGCTGCTCTCACCGTAGGTAACCCCCTTCGCTGGTTATGAGATGGTGTATTCAGCTGGCCTGGCCCTGTAGATACAGGGGATCAGGGGAAGTGTTATCCTTTAAGCCAGGTGCCGCTGTTCAACACAGCCGCTTCCTGCTGACTGAAACACTTCCCTGCACGCTTCTGTCTGCTTGTCTGACTGTGCTCTCGCAGGCTCAATGTGTGTGTGTGAAGAGGTTACTCAGGCCCTCTGTCTGAGCTGCGAGTGTGTACAGTACGAATGTTTGATCGTTCGAGAGCTGACTTTCTGGAAGCCTCTCCAATATAACGCCTGCGTTTTCTGTTGTTTCAAGCCCTTTTGCACTCAGAACTAATAAAGATTGATCAGTCTTCCGTTCAAGATCAATGGGGACGCTATTTTGGTTATGCTAGGATGCATTCTGATCAATGACAGAGCTATTTTTTGTGTCGAGGGCAGGGCCCGGTTTACTTCAGGCAGAATGAGAAAGAAAAGCTTGGCTGATGGACCGTTCAAGGCCGCCGAAGCTTCAGCAGCCCGACTCAACTCCTCCCTTCTCTCCCCTGAATAGTCTCCTATTCTGAAAGCGTTGGTAGTGAATTAATTTTGAGAGATTTCACATGCTCTATGTCACACACATCACCAGCAGGGACAATTACATCACTGTCAGATTACAACGTGCCGCCCGCTGTGCTGCCAGTTTATAATAACACCTCCAGGAAACCCTAAGTGTTACATGCACCCCTTCTTCTCTCTTCACTCTTTCTCCGACCTCTCCCTACCCCCCGATCCTCTTCCATCAGAGACTTTCTCCTGCATTGACATGGAACTGGGAGGAGGAGGAGAAGGAGGAGGGTGGGGGGATATTGTCCATTTTTCTCCAGCATCATGTTCAGCAGGAGACGGCCAACTGGAGCGTAAAACAAGGCTGTAGTCTGCAGGTAGCCACCGGCTGAGCTCACCTGCCGCTAAATTCACTCTGACAGGTGCGATCACAGCCTCGTGGCAGGGCACGGCACCCGACAGAGAGGCGAGAGGCGGGCGGGTGTAGCAGCTCCGTCTCGAAGGACTCCCTCTGCACTGCAGCTAGGCGGAACAAGATGGGTTAAAAATGAAGCATCGCGTGCGTTAGCGTGGCTGCGTTTACATGCACACTAATATTCAACTATTATTCAGAATAAACAGCGTATAATCAGATCTTTTTGCAAATTATGCATTTGCCGATTAAGACGTGGGTTATGCCAGTATTCTCTCCGTTTTTTGGACTTTATTTTATATTTATACACCACTTTTCGGAAATTTGAATCTCAAATGGGGTTTTAACCACAGTGTGCGACTCACAGCTTCTTGCCTGTTTTACCATAAGCTCTGTGCGTTGTCATGGTTACTTTATACACAAACCATCTAGCCGACAGTTTAAAAGGCTGATGCAGAGATGCACGCCCAATAAAAAAGTCCACATTTCTGGTTGCAAGGAGAAACAGAACTACTTTTAACATTATGAAAGACGTGGATTTCAAAGTTTTTGGATATGTGCAGATATTGTAACACTATTCTTCTTGGTTGAAGGAATGAAAGAGGGAGGTTGCTGTTTGCAAAGTCTATAGATGCAGCGATTGCAAATTTCTTTACCGATTCTTAAAAGTCTGACCTGCAGGTTCAGATTTAGTCCAACTATGATTTTCTTTCTTTATAAGAAAGCTCGCGAATACATTTGGAACGTTTATTTAAAGACTGTGGAAAATATTGATATATGATATTAAAGCTTTGAACATCCACAACAATCTGAGTGAAAATAAATGCTTATTAAAATGAGAAAACCTAGTTCAAAAACAGCTCGTCTGGCTGTTTTAAACATTCCTGAGGATTGTCCAAAGTGTGGACAGTTCACACTTGATTGACAGCTCCCTTTCAGCCCAAGGAGCTTTACCATTTTATTTTCTTTACCGGTTATTTTGTAAACTACCAATTATATCTGTCAAATGGACCCTACTTGGTAAGAAATGTATCCAGATTACTGAATTTCTTGGAATATGGTGCTAATCTTAGCATTTTCCATTCATTTTAAAACAATTAGCATGAGTTTTTCTATGTGTAACTTTTAAGCTTATAAACAATTACTCCAGTAGTCTGCTAGTTATATTGACTAGTCGACTTCCTAGCACACGGCGATAGACCACCCGTATTTGCATGCTAATGGGAATATTAGTGGGATATTTATTTTCATTGCGCAATACCAGCAACCTGCAATAACTATTGCAGTCTTTCTGTTGGATGGAAGATGTGACCTCTGTTCAGGGCAGATAGTCACTGGAGTCACTTTTAAAAAGGAGTTCATTTAGTTTCAATAAAGATTATGACTTTCAATAAAGGTATGCACTCATAACACAAGTATGTACCATACCATAAAAGACGTGGGAGTCATTTAATGAGTTGGAAACGTCCTGGGTGGCACCATATGTCATTTAGGGTATAATTCACATTAAAATCCTAAAATTAGCTGGCTTGTTTTATAGGCAAATCTTCAGCCTTGCTTTAACTCATGTCCCTCTACGTGCTGTAAATTAAATACAAGACATCACACATGAGGTACAAGCTGTTTCTGAGTGTAAATATGATTTTGTCGGTTTAATTTGTACAGAAGGGGTCTTTAATCTTTCATGACCCAGGGGAAGCCGAGGCCTTCTGGTCTCTAACAAGATAGGAATTAAGGGTACACCAAAAGTAGACTGGATTTTAGGGTCATAGCTAACATGTGTTTGCCAGCAGGAGCCCTGCAGTACAGTGACCGAGTTTCAGCTCGTCAGCGGAGCAGAGGAGTCGCAGCATCTCCCTTGAAAGTTTTATCATCCTTGCGCTCTCTCCCACAGTGATAGTTGAGTATTTTTCTGTTGAGTATTTTTATGTTTTTATGGGATGGATGACTGAAATGAAACTGGGATTTAAGTCAGAAATGGCTTCCCTTTAAACTTTGCAGGGGAAAAACAATAGTGTTCAGCAGAACCCCGCTGTGTGTGTGTTTGTCACTTTTTTATTTGTTTCACTCAGGTGCAAAACACACCATAGGGAACCCCACACCCCACCCACACTCTCACACACACACACACACACACACACACACACACACACACACACACACACACACACACATACCTACACACACAAACCTCCCCACTCAAACTTATCCCAGCTCCACTGCTGCAACTCAGCAAATGTGGCGGGCAGGGTTTAATTTTCTGGCCCCCCGCCTCAGCCCTAGCCTCATGCATTTTTCATCACCACCATCCTGTTCCCACCCAGCCACTGCCGCTGCACAATGGTATTGATTGGCGATTAAGCCATCAAACTGTTATAAAGAGGTTAATATTTTAAAGCTGTTACGCTTTTCCACCCTCCGTACATTAATGCCTACCCTCTAGTACCGTTTCAGAGGTTTTTAAGAGTTTCCGCTCTTATGCCAGGTCAGGTTATGAATGTTTGATGTAATGCAAAAGGGGGGTGATGCCTCCCCCCCCGCACCATGCAATGCTTACTCCGGCTCTGAGGTGGTGTGTTCGATCAGCTGACTGTGCCAAAGGTCGAGAGGGAACAGTGTCAGTCAGCAGGGAGACTGGGTGGGGTCACACTCTGCTAACCCCACATGTGGGATATGTCTAGTTGTTGACCAATTTGCTTATGGTAATTCTAATAGATCTCTGGAGGCTGCCTGGCAATATTGAAGGTTCAGCGTTAATTGTGACCACTGGGCAAAGAATCTGCAGTCTCATCCTATTCTAGCAACTGATGAGCATCTTGAGTTATTTTTAGGTGTTAATCCAGAGGAGAGCCTTTTTTTCCCTCATTTTAAAGTAATGCATGTAAATATACTTAAGACCTCTGGTATACCAGCCACGATAATTTCACCTTATTCTCTTGCTCTTAAGTTTTAGATGGAACGGAATTGGGAGAAGTTACTCGATTTAATGGAAGTGTTGAAAACTGAAAATCAATATTTTACATTTTTTAGGCCTGTTTTTAGCCCCAACCTTTTTTTTTTTAACGCCTCTATGCCGTCTGACACATTCTTGTGAATGCAATGTCTCAAGAATGCCTGGAGGGAATTTCTTCAAATTTGACACAAAATTCACTTGGACTCAACAATGAACTGATTAGATTTTGGTGGTCAAAGGTCAAAGTCACTGACCTTGTCTGTCTCATTTATGTGAATGCAATATCTCAACAGCAACTTAAGAGATTTTTTTTTTTTCAAATTTAGCACAAACATCCGAGTAGACTCATGGAAGATCTCATTAGATTTTGGTGGCCAAAGGTCAAGGTCACAGTGACCTTGCATTGTATCATTCTTGTGAAGGTGATATTACCAGAAGTTCTTTAAATTTGGCACAAACACTTTGACTCAAGAACGAACTCAATAGAATCTGGTGGTCAAAGGTCAAAGGTCAAGGTCACAGTGACCTCGTAAAACATGTTTTTGGCCATAACTCAAGAGCCTTGGGTTTTCACCTTGAAATTGTGCTGTTTGTGTAGATCTTGTGTGATGATGTGACAAAGATGTGTGCAAAGCATCCATGTTTTCATAGACATGGATGTGAGATAAATGCACAGAAGAGAAAAAAACAAATGTTGGTCATTATATGCCATAGACTGTATAAACAGTTGACATAGCTACTGACATGTCACCCTTTGGTTTGTAGACTCCTCAGAGTGAGGGGTGGATTTCATAGACTGCAGAGGTGCCTTGCAGACATTTTAACATGGGGGTCTATGGGGACTGACACACTTTTGTAGCCAGTTTCAAGTGGCCATTAGAGGAGCTGCAGTTTTTGGCACTTATGTGGTGGCTCCATTTTGTTGACTCTGGAGGTTTTTGTTTATGTATTGTTGCTTGTTTAATCCATTAATGTAGCTGCAGTTCAAATCTGAAATCTCTGATACTGGAGCATCCTTGAACACACCAACACGCCTGTAAGGCCTTGCATTGCCACAGGAAAACAGCACAATCTGTTTGTTATTTTTTTTTACAATAGATTACATTTTTTAAAGTGTGCTGGGTTTTCCTTAGGTGCTGTAATCAATGTAAACCAGGTCAGAAATCAATGTAAAAATGTGTTATGCTCTGAAATCAATGTGAAGGAGCGTATAAAGGATTTGAAGAGAATGAGAACGTGCAGAACCACCAGCACAAAATTGTCCTGTCTAGGGAATGAAACATGGGGTCTTGAGGGGTGACATGAACAAAGACAAGGTTTTAGAGAGGTGAGAATGGACATGGGATGCATTTATTTACAAGTGTGCTTGGAGAACACAGATGTTAGAGACACAGGGAGTGTCCTGTATGTTAGTCCTGCAGGATTCACACCTGCAGGTCTCAGGACAAGAGGGTAAGAATGTCTTAAAGGCAGGGACAGGATGTAGGTTAGTGTTGAGGTGAAGCAACCCCACACTATTGTGCAGACAAAAGGCATTGAGTATACACTTTGACTTTGACTTTGACTTCAAGCCGAAAGACACAGATTTCGCCTGTTATGTGTCCCGAGCTGACACAACTGCTCACTGTCCACAAGCCCAAATCCAGCCAGTTGATATGCTGTTTCTCCACGTGTCAGTCATTTTCTCGCTCCACTTGACAGTACAGACAAGTGACTCATATAATAAGAGTGGTGCTCTCCATTAGTGCCAGTCAGTTTGTGCTGTTTAAGTCCTTACAGTGCTTTGCTCCAGGGCAGAGCTGGATAACACGCTTGAGCAGTGTCCCAATCACTGTGATCACCTGTGACAAACCACACCGAGGCCCAATCAATACACTGCTCTCCCGAGGGCCGAGGAATTAATGTAACTCTGCTGCCCTGTGTGTGTGTGTGTGTGTGCGTGTGCGTGTGCGCATGTTTGTGTGTGTTTATTGCAGCATATATAGTACAGCTACAGTAAAGTTTTGAAATCAACAATATTTAAAAAAATATGACCGCACATATGTGCAAACCAGTCACCAAAGAAAATTTCTGCAAACTACAGAACATTACATTTGTATGTGTCATGCATATCATATTAACGTTTCTTAAATGATGTCACTTTGATTACATGTACATGAGCTGACTTTGTCATCGGGAGGTGGAGCGAATGGTGGATGGCATGATTTCTCGGCAAGACGGCTGCCAAGTTGCAGCTGCTGTGTTTTTTCTAGCAAGACATGCAACATTTCCAGCTGCAATTGTGCAACTAAAAGCAGCTGTTTTTCAGAGGAATATGGTTGGCATTTCCAGCCATGATTGTGACACTTAAGGTGGTGTTTCTAGCAAGAGATCGGCAGCATGTCCAGCCACCAAAAGCATGTGATTTTTAGCAAGAATACAGCAGTACTTGCCATCAAAGCCATATGTTCTTTGCATGATATCGACATATAGCATTTCCAGCTGCAGTTATGCCGTCACAAGCAGGTATTTTTTGGCTTGAATATCCAGCAGAGATTGTTACATTAAAAGTGTGTGTTTTTAACTGAGAAATTTTCAGCATGTCCAGCCATGATTGTGCCACCAAAAACGTGTGTTTTTTGGCACAACAGTGGTGGCATTTCCAGCAGTGACTGTCTTGAAAGCTTGGTATATTTAAGCAAGACACTGACAGCGTTTCCAACAGTAATTGTGCCACTAAATATGTTTTTAGCGCAACATGAGCGGCACTTCCAACTATGATTGTGCCAGCAGAGACATGTGTCTTTTAGCGTGACATTGGTGTCATTTCCAACAGTGATTGTGCCCCCAAAATGGGTGTTTTCAGTGTGATATCAGTGACTGTGGAACCAAAACATCTTTTCCTAATCATAACCAAATGGTTTTTGTCCCAAAACAACCACAATGTCTTAAACATAAAAGAAATGCAAAGTTCAGTGTATCCAAAGATAAAAACTTGCAAACGTTATATATGTGTGGTTTGCAGAAAAAAATACTACGCCGACATTTATTCTAGCAATTGGGTTTATATGCGATTAGAGAAAAAAACGACGATGAAATCTCCGCCCGTACCTGGAAGGCTAATCATAGAGCAGAAAAGAAAAACTAAAGAATAATAAAAAACAAGGACAAAAGTTAAAAAAAACAAGAAATTAGACTAGTAGAGAAAGTTATAGATGCACAAACGGAGGCAGTGTGTGGGAGATTCGTTACAGGCAGGGGGAAGCGCAGAGCTCAGTTGGTGACTCCTGAGGGAGAGTGTTCACAGCTATATTAATATAACACAGAGGGGGTAGTTAGAGAAGCTTTGTTTGTCTTGGGCTAAATTAACACCCCCTTACCATCATAATAGTCATGTCATTATAGGAGGAGGCTAGAAGAGCCAGAAGAGTGTTTATGTCAATGTTTTTCCTCCCACTTAATGAGCCGGGTTTACTCCCTGCAAATAAATGAGCGGAGGAGACTAGAGTTGTTACAGAGTTTGAGGTTTCTTTCGCTCTGTCATTCCTTTGGTATAGGAGTAAGTTAATGCCACAAATACACACACGTACGCAGTGTACCAGATGTCCAGCTGTTCAGTGTCGTCATTAATCTGTTGTGAACTGTGTTTTTTTCTTTACTTGTCCTCTGCATTTTGTTGCCGGTCTTTGTTCCCTTCTTTCTCTACGTCTCCTCTTCCTCCACCTCCCTCCTGGCTCATGATAAACCTCCTGCTGCGTTTGCCTCCAAACACCATCCACCCACCGCCACTACCCCCATGCCTGCAAGAGTTTGTCCCTCATTATCGGTCCTTACTGCACCCCAACCAACCTTCCCACCCAGCATGGTGTCATAGCCTCAGTACAGTATTGTCTCATTATCTCTGCAGACAGCAGAGAGGCCGGGCTTTATAAGACTTCAGACACTCCCCCTCCGTTAGAGGGCTGGGGGCTACTGACGGAGGGGACAGGTGATTAAGACAGGCCAAAGGTTTTATCTGGCTGTAGCGATGCACCCAAACTAGATGCTGATGTTCTTGTTCATGCATTTGTCATGAGCAACCCTCATCTGCGACTTACTATTAGTATAAAATGAGTCAGCAGTCAAAAATAAAAAAAAGAACAACAGTTTATGCTTCAACATTTCTGCGAGAAAAATACAAACTGGAGCTAAATAAATATTTTCTCCATTTTTTCATCTTACCCGAGTCAAAACAAATTAGGTCACATTGTCTGAAAGTTCTTTTGCCGAAAGGACAAACGAGGACAACAACACAAGAGATTGAAAAAAGTAGAAATATATGCAGTGTTTGTGTAGTTGCAGTGTTTTACAAGAGCTGCTGTATTTGGTCACGGGCACTTTACTCTTGTGTCATTTCTGTTTGCTTCAGAGCTCCAGCCTCGACACATTGCTGCGCTTCAACATTGTTCTCACATTTTTATATTTCTACACAACAAACAACAAAGCACCTCAAAGTTTCCAGGTTAACATGAGGTTACGCCGGCATGACTTTGCTTCCATCAGACGTGCGTGATGAAAATGCGCCCTGGTTTTAAGACCGAACAGGTTTAGATGCAAATTTATCATAAAGCTGACATCATGTTGGCTTTTGCCTGCACCAAATGACACCCATGACACTGAATGAATTCATCAGGTTTATTTCATACTAACAGATGGCACCGAGGTGACACCAAGAGGAGATGTAGCAGCAAGGTGTGCTAGAAAAAATCCATCCATATTTTCCGTCATTTGATTTTGTAATAACGTGTGGTTATTGAGCATGAAAAGTGGTTTGTCCAGGATTATATTAAAGGAACACTCCACTTCCCCAAATGACCATACGTATATCAGTTACTCACCCCGTGTTTTGCTGAATTTCTGAAGAAAAGTTTGTTTTTCTCGCATGCCTGTGGTGAACAAAGAATCCAAAAACAGAGAAAATTCTTATCTATATCTATATCAAAACATCTGTTTAGGAAACAAAGCCTCATTTATCCAGTTGCATGCTCATTATTTCCCAAAAAGACAGCCCTTTCTGACGGGGAACTGAGCTAAAATTGAAACTTTTTCCATGCCCTCTTCAAAGCCAAACTCCATTCACAAAAACAGTAATTTTACATCACTGAATACAAGAGCTGCTGGTCTAACACTGCCTCGATCGGTGGTTTGTTTGTGTTGTTGTTTGTCTTTGCTGAATAAGAACTAACCCTTTTTAAAGCTCTTGTGGCAGCTTGTGGCTGAGGTTACAGGTTTGCAGTCCATCAAAACTCCCATGTGCCAAGCATGTACAAAAACTATGATAGATGTGGAAATGGGACTACACAAAAACACAAAAGGCCCTATCTAGAGCCATTGTTTGGTTTGTCCGTTCTGGGCTACTGTAGAAACAACATGGCAAACCTTGTGGAAGAGGACCTGTTGTAGATATAAATGTCTGGTAAAGAAAACACAATGTTTTTTTAGTTTCAGGTGATTATACATTAATGCAATATATTTATGAATATTATATACCATCTCTGCTATTATATCCCCAAATCCTACAGAGTGGAAGTGGACAACACTAACAGTCAAACAATAACAAACAAACTAACTGATCAATAGCAGTAGAACAGCAGCTCCCATGTTCAGCGAGGTAAAATTACTGTTTTTGTTTATGGCGTCTGGCTTTGAAGAGAGAGTAGATAAGTTTCACTTTCAGTTTAGTTCCCTGTTGGAAAGGGCTGTTTAGAAGGCGCTGAGCATACGGCTGGATAAGTGAGATTTGGATCATACTGCATGAGTTGTATTAGAGTTTGTAAACAAGTTTTGTATATTTTTGCTGTTGTTGAATGTGGACCCCTATGACTTCAATTAATTAAAAATGTTCTTTGTTTTTGGATTCTTTGTGTGGAGGTATGCAAGAAAAACAAAGTTTTCCTCTTACATTCAGTGTAACGGGAGGTGAGTAACTGATATACAAATGGTCACTTGGGGGGTGAAGTTTTCCTTTAACTTGTTTAAATTCTGTCTTTCACTTCTTCTTATGTAAACTCCCACAAAGATGCTTTAAGACCAAATTATCCAAAGCAAATTGTGTGGAAGCAGGTTTGTCATAAATAAATCATCACTCAGTCGTCTTGATGTATGGGTTTAAATGCTCTTGGCTCTCCATCTCCTCTTTGAGTCATCTCTCCAAATTCCTTCTGTCTTCCCAGAGCTCCAAAAAGCAACACGTAACGTCCGTGTGACTGTTGGGCCTGTTTTCTTGGTTTCGGGATGGGGGTGGCATGGCGAAGGAGCGGGGCTGGCGAGGACACAGCGCTGAGAAGGAGGAGGAAGGAGGGGGGGTTGTCTGTCCTAGGAGACAGATGGCGCGGGGGGTTGGTCCATGATGGGCTGGTGCTGGATGGGCTCCATGTGCTGTAGTGGGTAACTGGGGCCCAGGGTGGAACGTAGGCGGCACTCTGATCCTAAGCGCCACAGTAGTCCTCAGGCACAGGAGTCCACTTCCCCCGCCCATCTGTTCCTTCCATCGCAGCTATGGCAGACGTTCCTGTACACACAAAAATATACACAGGCGAACATACATGCGCGTTTGCATACACACACATACGTCAGAGACTGCCCCCTGCTAATGTGCAGCTCTGGGTTCAGTTACAGTGCACCGCCAGCTCTTCCCCCAATATTCATCTTCCCCATCTTACAAAATTAGCCTCCAGGTTTGACTGGATCCCACCAGCTTCCGCTCCCATTTTTTGTCACACTGAATCTGTAACTAAAAGCTTGACCGATAATATTAGACTACTCCCACACATACTCGTCGACGGCGGCAACCTTTGCTTACAAGTAATCCTTGCACCAGGGATTTAATTGCTCTGCTGTCACCTGTGGGGGGTGTAAGGGCGGGGGAGAGCAGGTAGATCCACAGACTGGGAGACAGAAGCCAGAAGGGAAAAAAAAAAAATGATGAGGTTGTAAACAGCAGAAAAACATGTTGCCATAAGGTCTGTAATGTATGCCGCAGGATGATGCGTTCCTGTGACTGATGCATGTCTCCAGAGATTTTTTTTTTCTCAAATCATAAATGTTTTCACAATTAGTCTGGTAATAAATGTGCGAACACACGTGCAACAGCACCCGGAGCGCTAATGACTTAAATGGGAAGGTGACATCAGAGTCCTGGTCAAAAGGCTGGTGGTGAGTCAAGGTCACATGGAGGCAGAGTACATGCTGTTTTTTTTCTTTTTTAGTCTGGACTGCTTGTGATCATCAAATGTTTGCTTTTAAACGTTTTTATCTGTGCTTTGAGATAAGGAAAAAAACGCCATGATAGTGAGGTGTCATCTTCTGCTTCCTCATATTCCAGATTGTGCAGTTAGGACAGCAGGGAAATACCTCTGAACAGGTTGTCGCACTATTACAGGTTCAACAAAACCACATAGTCACTTCTGATCATGTTCTTAAATACAATCTGGGTAGTTTGGAGTCCATGTGGCTTATATGTCTTGAAGTGTGAAAGGGAACCAGAGCAGCTGGTGGAAATCCACACAAAACCTCAAACATCCTTAGGTGACTTAACTGAGAGCAAGTGGAATGAGACCGCAAGCAAGAAACAAAGACCATGTTTCCTGGCGAGCTACAGTGTGTTTACTCCTTCTTTGACTTTTGTGATGAAACTTTTGAAATCATGGAAAGGCCCCTGGGCCCAGATATGCACCTTTCATAGGAGCAAGAAACACTGACTTTTTGCTTTTTGTTGTTGCATCTCTTTGTAGTCCTTTTGTGTCTCTTTGAGGTAATTTAGCATATCTTTGATTTTATTTTGTGGCTCTTTGAGGTAGTTTTGTGCCTTTTTTGGTCATGTTGTATCTTTCTGTAGTTATATTGCACCCCGTTGTTGTTTTGCATCTCTTTGTAGTCTTTTTACGTCTTGTTGTGGTATTTATCTCTTTGTATTCATTTTGTGTCTCTTTAAGTTCATTTTGTGTGTGTGTTTTTGGGGTATTTTTTTGTCTTTATTGGTTATTTTGTTTCTCTTTTCAGTCATTTTGTGTTTCTGTGCAATTCCTTTGCATCTGTTTTGGTCAGCTTGAGTCTTTTCCTGGTCAGTACATGTCTTTTCTAGTGATATTTTGCAAGTGAACGCCCAAGGGGTCGTCACATGTTGGGCAAGTATTAGAAGTTGAGTGCATTGAGATAAACAGTTGGTGGTGCTAATTCTTCAGTCAGGTGCCATTAAACAGTTGGAGAGGAAGAGGGTGCAGTAACTTAACCTAATGAAATGAGTGCCAGTCCAACCTCAGACAATGAAAACGAGTGCAGAAAACATGATGGAAACATGGCGTTTGTGTTTCTTTCATGTATGAAGTCAAGGAGCGTTTCAGTTTCTTCAGTCTTTTCACTGGAGCACAAGTAAGAGTAACATTTAAGTCACATGCCTCATATAGGTCATGATTTAATCATTATTTCTGTTTTCACTGATGCATGTTGCTTTTATTGATACTGTAGACTGTATGATAAAGATTGAAAAGTGAAGCCAAAACATCTTGATCGCCCCCTGGTGGCTGGCTGCAGTGTTGGTCATAAACCCTGCCCCCTCCATCGGATAGAACATGGGCCAAACTAAAAACTCAAAGTTCACATCAAATACATTTGACTCAAAGACGGTTTCTGCCATTTTAGGTAAATCTTGTCACACTGATGTATGTTCAGTCATTAATTTTTTCTGATAAGTTTGGTTTTTGATGCAATAAAGCGGGGGGATTGACATCATGATTGATAGCTATGTGTGCTTTTGGTGTGTTTATGATCAGTGGGGCTTCTTGCGATTGGTCCGAAGTGTATGGGTGGGAACTTGAGACCGCAGAGATCAGTACTGTGCTTTACCTCATCAAAACCTTAACTTTGTGATATTTTGATTTTGTTTCAGATATTTGCCATTTATGTTCAGGTTTTTATAGGCAAATTGAAAATGCAGGTGGATGGAGACGTGCTTAATGACCTGGTAAAATTGGGTGTAACAGAGACACAACTAGAAAATGGTCATGAAGTTGAAAGTATTAAATACATTCATTTAGTTTACTATGTAAAGTCTGCAAAGTTTAGCTATCATAAACTATTTGTCATACCATACAAAAATATTGATTATGGAATATTTGAAATGATGGCCGCGGTGTAGATATACCAGTACCAGCTGTGCTCTCTCGCTCTCTGTTATCGTCAGTGTTTAGTCATCCCACTGTTCTTTGCCAACAAAGAAAAGAAAAGCCGTCGTCACATTACAGCCTTCTGTATTTATACTTTAATATATGATTTAAATTGCAAACCTTTAGTAACAATTTTCCTCGTGGTAGCAAAAATGGTATCAAATATCACTATTTTTAAGGAATTATATCAACGTTAGGAATTCATTTCTTTACTTAAATGGTACATACTCTCACTTTAAGCAGACCACACTGCATGAAATCATGCTTTATTTTTGATAAATAGTCAAATTACTTCTAATAAATGAACATTTAGCAACAAAATTTAGACCAGTTCAAAGTAACCTTTTATATGTGAGTACGATCTTTGACCAGTTTCCTACATGTAAGCCATGGCATCTATACAGGAAAGCCTTTAAAAAGTCATTAAAAAATTCATTTAAAAATTCCCCGCATTTAAGTTGTATTCCCTTCTTTTCAACAAAACATTTAACACACCAACAACACATATGACATTCCACTAAGCGCCCGCTCCACATGCTTTTAGTGCAAGCCCTTAGCCAGCTGTCTGAATGCCAGTTAGGGAAACATTATATCTTAAATATTAATGCAGTAATATGGCATTGTTGGAATGCTTACTGAGCTGTGGGCTCCAGGCCTGCTGGGTTATTTGTCACACTCCAGAAAGCTCACAGCAGCCAGAAAAGAAAGAAACCTCCATGAAAGGGGCGAGAGCTTACACAGAGTGTAGCCGATAAGAAAAAATGCACCAGCTTTTATAACTAGAACACTGGGATTGTGTTGTTGTTGTATCTTTTAGTATCATTTGTATAGCCCGACATAATGTCTCTAATGCTCCCTTTCTTCTGCAGAATGCTCACAGACTTCCAGCATATTAGCCAGTTGTCCTTTGTAAATGCTAAATCCAACCCAAATGAAATGTGGCGATTTGCTCGAATCCAATTGAGATTTGTACAATCGCAAACAGGTGCAAAATGCATTAAGCTCAATAGTCAAAGCCACCCTCCCTTCCTCTTTCTCTCTCTGTGTGAATCTTCCAGCAACAGATGGCCGATGGAGAAATCAGCAACACATTTATTTTCTCTGTCCTTTATTTTAACAAAACTGTGTCATAATTGGACAGCTACCCGAACACACATATTTTGGTATATATTGATTTTGTTCCAGTGGAGATATTTTCATCTTACATCATCCCGTGAATGTACGTGCCTTTGGAAATAAGTTGCTCTTCACCAACAACAGTTTTTAGTTTTTGTGTAGCTAAAAAAAATATGCAAACGTGCAAAAAAAAATGCTATGCATAATCACCAGACTTAAAAGGTTGATACACACGCAGCCTCGGTGCTCTGTGCTTTACTGCTTGTAATGTATTAAGTTAACCTTGGAGACACCCTGTGGTGTTTTAGCTAGAGCTGCCAACGATGCCTTAAACTCTGCAGGGAATGAGAAGATGAGAAGACAGATGGAAAAAGCGATACGCGAGCAGCTCGAGTTAAACTTCAGAGAAAGAGTGAGATAATTTTTTGCCGTGCGTGTGCACGAGTGTGTGCAGGTGTCGGTGTGCGTGTGTGAGGAGGTTATGTGAAGAAATGCAAATATAACACGGGCGAAAGGATGCAGGTGCAGGCTCACAACCCCGAGAAAGAGTTTCTGCGGTAGAGAGTGCAAAGGTCGGGGACACTGGGGGCGGGGGCGGGTCAGGGGGCGCATGCGGTTAGGGGGGGTCAATGATGTGAATTCTATCGATCGCAGGCTTCCTGACAAGTGTTCAGTGATTTCCTGTCCCTGGCAGAAATATTGTGCTTGTTAATCCATTTGAGTCAGGGCGGCAAGGGGGCTCAGTGAAAGAGGCAGTGAGTCTGTGTGTTTGCAGCAGTGTGTGTGTGTGTGTGTGTGTGTGTGTGAGTGTGTGTGTGTGTGTGTGTGTGTGTGTGTGTGTGTGTGTGCGCGTGTGCATGCATGCGTGCGCACGCTGCTTGGAAATGGTGGAGTGGTGTTGGGGGGGTCAACGCAAACAGGATGCTAATGAGCCTGCGCTAATCAATGTGTGCTTAATCAGCTATTCAGCTCTGAGTGGCCACGGGAAGGATAGAGGAGGGGAGCGGAGGGAGCGGTGAGAGAGCGTTGGGAGGAGTTCATGAGAAAGTGCAGGCCCAACCTCTGATTCACTCCCTTTGTTGAGAACATTGGTTCTCAGGAACCCCTTGGTGAATGCAGATTTACTTTCCATCAGACGGTGGAGCGGCCAGTGTGTCGTTGGGTTTTTGAATGAGCGGCTCTGCTGCTTTACTCCTAACTGACTGACACGTAGTGTAATAGGTGGTGACGTCATGATTCGTGACTGTTAAATGCACACACATAGAAGATTATATAATATATCTTTCAGAGAGGACACATCTTTGGCAAGTGTTTCTTTAAAAATTAGCCCACACCATCATGGGCGCCTTGTCTAGATGAGAAATAATGCTAATTATGCCATGGCCTGTCTTCAGATTGTATCTTGCAGGACCAGACTAAATCATCGCCTTTATTCTTGCCTACACAACACATGCACATACACACACCTATAGCTGCTGTGCACTGATGCAAGCACATGCACTTTACAGTGTGCAATAACTTGAGACCTGCTGCTGCCTTTTATTTATTGATATTTAGGACACACTTTATATTATCATTATTATTATTACCCAGCCTATGCTTACGGTTAGTTGTCATTGTTTCATCTCATCAGTATCTTTGATTTTACCTTGTTTTTATCTTGTCTCTCTGTTTTAAATTCAGCTGTCATTGAATTGTGCTTGTGTGTGTGTGTGAGAGAGAGAGAGAGCCTGAGAGTAGACTGAAGCAGAATTTTGATGTAGGCCTACATATACAATGACAATTAACACCAGCCTCCAGCCAAGAGCTGTTAAAATACTAAAATACTTTTACTCACCAGCCAAAAAAAACAATGGTCATCTATTGAGTTGCTGGTAGATTTTGTAATCCATGCATGCTAGGATGTGTAGCATGAGTAAATGTGTTTTAGTTGTAGGTTTATTTTGCAAAAGACTGTATGCATGTAGTTAGCAGAAACTCTATGGTCCCTGTGAAAAGACACAATGAGTGAAACAAACATGAATTGACGCGCCATTCCTGTATATCCAAAACTGATGTACTTAACACATCGTATTTTGACATTTAGGTCAACCGACAAAGCCGCAGGATTTGACTAGTCTGAATGAGAATGTATTGAATAATATCTAGATACCTGGACCCCAAGATGCCACTTATTCAGTCCAGTGGAACTGCTCACTTGGCGCATACGCCCAAAAAAGTTTTTAGCTTCTAGATTACTTCCGCTGTATGCACTGAATATGCAGTAGTATTTCTTATAGACTTTGCATTGTGATGACGGAACAGATTTTCAAATCGCTTTTCTCGGCTCAAGGAGAGTTTTACAAATATAAAACCTCCATTGATCAAAATTCATAATGAAAACCTTCATAACTGACCTTGTTTGCAGTTCGAGGTGTCCCGTCAACAGTTTTACAGACGTCTCTTTTACAGTGGTGGCCTGTGGGGAAAATACTGTCCGGGTCGCATGGGGTTTTTTTTCACTGCAGTGGCCGCTGGGATAAATTGGAAGCAAGGCTGAGCTGCTTTCCAGGGGGGCTGCTGTAACCCCACATACTAATGCTGCAGTGTAGTAGGTTACTTAGCTGGCTATGCTAATGATTGCCACTCACGGTACAATACAGCACATAAACACACTGCTTAATCTGTTCCTTACACTTTTGCTCTAGAGTTTAGAAAAAAATTTTAAAAAATCTGCAGAGTAGCACTTATTTTACAGTCCCATGCATCGCTTCTGCCTGTAGAAAAATCCAAACCTTGACATGTGTGTCACAGTGTGACAGTTTCTAAGCTATGATCTGGTCTTGTTTTGTGCCTTTAAGCATGAATTCATTAAAAACAACAAGCATTGTAATGATCATTCATACATTTAAACTGTTGTTTAACACCTACGCTACCTGTCAAAAACAGTTCACTCGCATCCCACAAACACACAAAACGTGTCTTTCATAAAAAAATTAATGACATACTATATAATGCCCTTGTTCATAAACTTTCATTATTTAGCCCGCTCCCATGGGACATTTTCTCACCTGTTTTTTCTCCCCCTTCTCTCCAATGTGTTGGTTACAAGAGTTATGCATTAATCCTGTTCTTTACCCACTCAGAAAAAGGCCACAACTCAATCAGTCTCGCGTCCTCGGGAACGGCGGCCTTTAAAAAATGACTCCATACCCTGAGTTGACAGCCCAAAGATGGGAAGAGAGGAATTAATCTCAGAGAAAGAGCCAGAATAAAAAAAGAAGGCTGGGGAGGGTGCAGAGAGAAACAAGCTGTGTGTTTAGTGAATGCGGGTACAGCCGGGGTCCGCTCACAAATTGTACACAAATTCTGCAGCACAACGTGTATGCACGCACACACCTACGCACACCCACACACACGGTATATGCGAAGATGAGAATTTTGGGGGGGGGGGGGCGCGGGGGATCAATCCACATTACGGTCTAATCTGTATCGCCCTGGGCTGCAGCAGACGCAGGGTTTTGGGGGACCTTATGAAGTGTCAACAAGTTGTGATTTCAACTGGAGCTTGCCCAGGAAAATGGGCCCACTGCATTTGGTTGTTAATATTCTATAACAGGCCAGGTCAGTGCAGACGTTGTGGTGTCTACTTCCAAACAGTTAACAAAAGGACACATGATTTGGCTACCTTGACTGGCAACCCAAATCGGATATGACCTGAGGTGCAGCGAGCAGCTGTAGGGGGGGAGGATACGGTAAAAAGTGAGAAGTACAGAGAGAGAAAGAGTGTTGATTCCTGGCAGAGGTCCACATCGATGCTCTCATGGAGTGTGTTAGTGAGTTTGCGTTGGTGTGCTAACTGTATCGGAATTTGGATGCAGAACAGAGGCAGATAGGAAGGCAGATTGGGGAGAAATAAAAAAAAAAAAAGGAGAGATGGATAGATCGCAGAAGAACCATGCCAGAATCTCAAGCCTTGGGAGGACGGCGTCTCTCCGAGGCCGTCCATTGTGAATCACGGCTGCCAGTGAATTTATCACATCACAGCATACAACACTCCTCGTTCTATTTCATTGCTTCTCTTGATCATTCCGACCATTCATCCTGAGAGACAGCATCGTGTACATGGTGATGCCCAATTGATTTACTGTTCGGAAAAATACACATTAACATGCCTAACAGTTGTCACATACCAGGTCCGTGACTGTATTTTAAATGGCTCAAGTCTGATGTCGTGTCATTTGGCTTGTGATGGAGAATATTTTATAAGGCTACATCATTACAGACCCCCCCTGCCATCTATCTGTGTATCTATTCGGGTAAATGAGCAATGGCTCTCGTTTGAGCCGGAAAGCCGAGCTGTCATTAGTCTGTCTTCAAATACACCCACAAGCTCTAATGATGCAAAAACATGCCTGGCTATGCCTGAGCACGAGCCGTTTGAAGAGTATGAAAAAAAAAATTAAATAAGAAGATTTGAAGAAAGATGGGTGTAGCGTAGCATGTCTTCAGGTGGAGGTAGTATTTCACCACTGAGAGAAGGGGAGGATGATGGGATCTTTTTTTTCGCGATGTGTGTGTGTGTGTGTGTTTTATTTTCATTTTTTAAAAGAGGAATGGGCTTTTAACATGCAACTCAGAATCTGTCTTTCTGTCAACCACTCTTTGATGTCCTGCTGCTTCTGTAGCCTTTGAGAGGGGCTTGGGTATCATTAAGCACTTCCAATGAGTCCCACGTAGAAAGATGACTGGATCCCAAAAAGTTTTTCATCATCAATAAAACTGCGTCTGCCTCTCCTTCAGCTGGGGACTTCTATCAACTTTAATTCATTTATTTGTCCATAAATACCCTGCCTGTGATTAGCCAAATGATACTCTTTTTAGCATCGTTGGAAAAATCGATCGCTGCCCTCTCTGTTTTTTATCCAGTGCCGCCTGGCGTGTGGTCTGTAATGATGGTATCCGTCGCATGTGAGTGATATGAGGCTAATACACGCTGAGCTAATATATGCCTGTCACCAGTAAAGGAGAGCATTCCAGAGTGCACCGCATGCTGAATTTGAACGAGGGGGAAGACATTAAATATTCTTTTTGATTGCATATCCAGCTGCATATTCTCACAGAGGGGTTTTGCTTTTAACCGAATGTGCTGTACACAAGCACTTTGCAGTTTAACAAATATTTTTCCCCTGGCAATGTCTCAGCCCACCGGTGGTTTAGTACTTAATCCTTCCCAACAAATTCAACTACTAGATTCACCCAGGGGTGGGCGGGGAGCTGCCATCTCTACAAAGGGAATTATTGACATTATTAAGCTGTTTACAGTAGAAAAAAGCATTTTGTATTATAAACAAATGCACACTTTCAATCCCTGTAAGTCCTCTGTTGGCTATAACTTAGCTCATAATGATGAAAGTGACCTTGCTCCGGAGAGTTGGGTGGGCAGGTTTTACAAATGTAGCCGGGAATACTTAAGGGAATACTAATGTTAGTTGAGGCAACATCTTAGGCCTGCTTATAGCAGTTCTTACCCCAGGTCTCCCCGAGAATCAAGGGTGCTTTTGAAAAAGCCCGTCTTCTCATCTCTGGCTCAGTTCTGAAAGCTCATTAGGGCCGAAGATCAAAGAGTGGGGCAGCCGGCCTGTGAACTGGACACTGTGGGCTATTTCCATCTATTTATCACTCATACGGCCATTTTGGCTCTCACTGGAGGTGATCTGCATCCAGATTGCACCACAACTTTCCTATGTAATCGTGCCATTTTGGTGACATCCATCAGCAGCCGTGCACTAAGAGTCCCCTGGACTGAATGGCTGTTTCCAACAAATGCTGGCCCGCACATGAAAGGCTTATTCACAAGTTTGAGCTGCAGAAAGCTTTAACCTTGTCAGGCTCAAATGCAGAAGCTGATTTTATTATTATTATTATTATTATTATTATTATTATGAATCTGAAGGAACATTTTAATGCTTTGTGTGATGAGCACACTTCCATTTTAAAAACATTGTTATGTGATATTTGTCCCTCGTTTATGTTTTCTTCCCCTGCGTATCTGCATTTCTTCGAGGTCAGTGGCATTTGATTAGTGACCTCCACTCTCGATTGTAAAACTACATTATGCATCATTTGTGCTGTTAGAATAGCAACAGTGGAGAAAGTCACACAGAGAGAAAAAAAAGTGTTAAATGTGCTGCTGACATGATTCATTTTACGATGTATGTTCTAATAGGTCAGAGCCACCTTCACTTAAGCAATAGGTGGCTTTCCATTAACCCCCAAATTGTGCAAATTGAAATTGCGAATAGAAAATATGCAGAATGGAAATACGTCAATTTAAAAAAAACGTTTTTTATGCTCGCTTGAGGTGGTATTTCAGCCGATTCAAAAAAGCCATATTTAGCAAAACTGCAATGGAAACACTTTTTTTTTTGCTTTTATAGGTCACACAGGTGCTACAAGAGGTGTTACTGCATCACATAACTCTTCAAAAGTTGTGTGGATCTATCAGAAGTTTCGAATCCACAATTTCTCTTTTAAATCGTGGACTAACACCTCCCAGAAATCCCTCATACGTGGCCACTCCCATGTAGAAAGGGCTTGCCTTTCCATCATCACTCACATAACATGCTTACATCGCCACTGATTGGAAATAATGACAGCTATTTCGATGGCTGCAATAGAAATAAACCTGCTAATGTTTTGAACATCTATCGCCGTGCGTCTTGGACTGTTATCACGAGAAGAGAAGTTGCATAATATTGCAAGACAAGTCCCATCACTGAAGGTCAAAGGTCAAGGTCACTGTGACCTCAGAAAACATGTTTTTGGCCATAACTCAACAATTCTTACACTAATTATGACAAAATTCAACGCAAATGTCTAATAGGATAAAATGACGACGTACTGACTTAATCAGTTTGACAGACCAAATTGCCAAACATATCTTCTAGACCCATCACCGGTTTTTCAAGAATATATAGTGTATATTTTGTATGATGTTATGCAATGTATCATTTTTAAATTTGCAAACGATTTTGCTTTAATTTGTTTGTATTGTACTGTGCTGTATTGCTTTTTAATATTTCCTGCCAAGGGACAAATGCAGATACAAATTAGCTTTATAGCTAAGTTTGGCTCAACAGTTGCGTTGTGCATACCCCCTGGTAATAAGATAAACATACATAATGTAACATAAAATCAGATTTTTATTAAGAATTTTATTCATCCCAAAGGAAACATTGTCTCTTGCCTGTTTCTTAGGTAGTGGTTTCTTAGTGCTGTTGAACTGTATTGTATTATATAGAGAGGTGTTTCTGTTTTTTGACCTAAACTCACATTGATACATAAAAGGTAGACAAAATAATGGAAACACCTGTCAGTATAACCCAAAAGAATTCAACAGTTACCCATCTGCAGCCTCCATAATGATCATACACTTGTGTCAACACCTCTCTAAAACAGTTTCAGCAAAATGTGAACATTATAACCTTCCTGAATGTAGGATTTATAGCAGGATGTTTGTCAATGACTACATCAGTTTTGGCAAGGTGTATAAAGTAGCAACTATAATTCATCAAACAATGCCTTTATTGTCACTACACAGCTGTACACTGAAATAATGTGCCTCCAGTGGCAGAACATCGAAGACTAAAAATACAAAAACAATAAATAAGTATGAAAACAGGTAATTAAAGCAGACTAAGAATGCTAAATTGTTGCACATATATGGGATATCCCCTTAGTTTTTATACAAATTATAGACACTTTTTTTTCTTTAGAAAGTACATGATTTCAGACAGTGATTTCATATTGCACTTCCATGAAGTTGTTGAACTTGCCTAAAACAGATTGGGGTTGTTGCAGCCTAAAGCACCTTATTTCATGGCAGCTTTTCTTGACAAAACAAAATCGCGATGCATGTTGGTTATTTTTTGTTGTTGTTGTCTTCTTTTCTTTATTTCTTAAGAAAATTGGAGTAAGTGTAAATTGCAAATATTGTTGCAATCGAAGGCAACTTATTTCAGTGAGAATGTATGTGATACAACACTAACATTACCTCTAACCCTGCATATTTCATATACCTCACCTTGATTCACCTCATGCAATAGATCCTGATGCAACAGCCTCTTTCATGGTGATGTGTCTTGTCTGTTGTGCTCGTGTCTCAGCTATTTTTAAGGAGTATGTTACAGTAGAAAAGTATTTGTCTATCGGTGACTTTCCTTTGTTTTCCACCTTAATGTTGCATGCGGTGCAAAACACTTGGGACGTGCTTTGATGCAAAACATTTGGAAATGGCCTGGCAGAGTCTTCAGCGTAAATGTCAGACATTTGTGTCACACATTTCTGAGTTTAGTGGCGTTGTGAGTGGGACTGCTATTATTGGTGAAACCTACAGGAAGCTGTAATGATTGGTCAAAATTCAGAAAAGTTGCGGTGATTGCACATAATTGCAAGATCGTGCAGAATTCATGAATGGATTTGCGTTAATAGTTGCGATCACAACGTCTCAAAATCCTGGAGGGGCTGTTTAATGCAGACTGTAAAGCTGTGTTTCTCGTCTGCATTTTCACCTGGAACAACTTTGTAAATGCTAGTTCCCTTGGCTTCACATTAGATGCTCTTTCGGGAACACATGAAAAATAATCTAAAATAATCTAAAAGTGGTAAAAGTAATAGTACATATCATGGTGCAACACATGAAAGTGCAAGTACAAGTACAATGTTACAAATTAAAAACAGTAAATAAACCAACCTTCAAGAAATTATGTTTTTATGTGCCTAAACTACTTTCTAAGTTATGTTGTTGTGGCAACGTAATCACCGCCTGAATTATGTTCAGAGGTAACAAATTTGCGTTAATAGTTGCGATCACAACATCTCAAAATCCTGAAGGGGCTGTTTAATGCAGACTGTCAAGCTGTTTTTCTTGTCTGCATTTTCACCTGGAGCAGCTTTGTAAATGCTAGTTCCCTCGGCCTCACACGAGATGCCCATTTGGGAATCCATCAGCTGAGGACACACAGGACTAACAATACACTTCCTGTCTCAACCTTTTCCCAGCTTTTATAGTCTGCAGACAAACACACCTGTGAGCATAAACACACATGTTCATTCACTCTACAAAGAACGACATGGGAGGGCCCAGAGCAGGTGATGAGCAGGTAGACCGTCTGTCTGCTCTCATATTTGTTTAACGACGACATTGCATGACAATAGTGAAGACAGGTGAGGATCTCAACTCTGTTCTCCCTCAATGCACACATTGGCGGACACATACAATATTTACAACCTATAAAACCTTTCTAGTCTACCAGCTTATAGTGTCCATAACACACAGGAGAGGAGCAACAGACAAGTGTGACAAAATGCACAAAGGAGAAATCTAAGGGGAGAGCTAGTATATGATGGATGAGCCATCCGGGGACGTGTGTGACAGACAGCGTCACACTGTAGTGACCTCTCTACACATACTATACATTATACATGACTCACCTGCACTCCACATGCACATACAGTCTTTCCACTCAAACATGTCCCCTCATTTGTGTCATAAACATACCAGAACAGTGCAGTGACCCGTTCCCTGGAGCAAGCGTTTTTTGCTCTCACAAGCTGTCCAAACAGTTCTGCCTTTGAAAGCCTGTCTCAGTCTTTTCTACCTTTGCGTGGTACCTGGCGTCTTTTAAAAGCAACACTCTAACCACTGATTTATACTTCAGAGAGACCGAGAGTGAGTGGGAGAGAGCAGGTAGAGGAAAAGGGAGTAAGTGTGTGTCTCTGTTTTGGTATGTTCTTGTATATGTGTGTGTGTGTGTGTGTGTGTGTGTGTGTGTGTGTGTGTCTTGTGCAGCAGTAGAAGGGGATGTTTCATTGCAGAATTTGTTTTTTGCCAATTAAACAGACACTAATATTCATCACAGTGCCTGAGCTGAGGGGCTGCGAGGTTCCAGGTAAGCTATCTTCGCAGGGCGCAGAGCAAACTAGGTTACTCCGTCTACATAAAAAAGTTGATTGCAGCACATCAGAGCTAAAGCAGCCCGAAACACCCCAATAGCTGTCGTTGGAGCTCAACAGATGTAGCTTCCTTCGCTAAATCAGCTCCTGGAAAGTTGTCAACACAGCTCTGCCAGAACTGCTGCTTCTCTTCTTCTTGCCGGTTATAGTTGCCTTTTTTCTCTTCACTTCGGTGTTTAGTGTTTGCTGACTGACTGTGGGGGAGATAATGAGGAGGGTGTTCTTTCTTTTTGTCGCCACATTCATGTCCTCCTTTTGCACTGCCTCACAAATTTAGACTTCATAGAATTACTATACAGTATGTTTGTGCAGCGCACGTGAATGTGTGTGCACGTGCGTGTACAGGGTAGGGGTGTGTAATAAACATGCATGTCTTTTGATGCATCTTAGTATCATGATAGCATTCACAGTTTTTCATGAGAAACTCCCTTTTCATCTGCTTTTAAGGACCCCGTTGAGACTGTTTATTTCAGGGGGTTTATCCTCGAAATTTGAATTTTAAAGATATACTAATCTTAACACTGTGTTTGAAGACTAAACACTCTCTTAAAGCAGTATTTATAGATTTTTTTTGGTAGCAGCTGAACCAGTTGTAAACACAACATTGACGTGTTCGCATCACTTTTTAAAGCTGATTCGGCTAACACATTAGCAAACCTTTGCTTGTTTCAAATCCAGCAGATAGAGAGAAACATTAGCATTCATTTAAAGTCAATTTTCTGTTCCATGCAATGTATGTGAGATCAATATTCTCTGCCTTTAGGAACTCCTTGCAGGCCATGTGCAAAAAACAAGCTGAAAGGCTCTAGAAAAACTCAACAGAGCTGCAGGGAACAGCAGTAAATCTCTTTGGGTTCATCACAACAAGCAACACCCTGCAAATTACACATAGTCGTGTTACTAATAGTTATTAATAGAAATATTGACAAATGCATCTTCAGTAAGAATAAGGTGAAATAAAGAACTTTATTCAACCTGGGGGCAGAATTTCTTTTTAAGATGTTCAGTATACATATTAAAATATACACATTCATGATATGAATAGAGGCTGCTATGTTGTACTTAAGAAAATTAAGAAAATATACAAGTAGAAAATAATCTTAAGTTAGTAGTAGTAATAGTACATTTCATGGTGCAACACATAGATGAAGGTGCAGGTACGAGCACAATGTTACAAATAAAAAAAAAGTTACATTGTTGTGGCAATGAAATCGCTGGCTGAATTATATTCAGAGACAACGTTTCTTTCTGTGCAGGCATTGCAGGGATGATTGCAGGACCTTCACACCAGTTCACATCCAGTCTCTTGTCTTATAAGTTTGGGCAACAAGTACTCTGCAGTTGAGGTAAGTGAAAGATTGTGATTTTAGTTCAAAGGGAAGTTAAATTTTTAAAAAAAAGTTAAGCTTTAGTCACTATGACTGGATACTGTTTTGACGAAAACCATCTGAAAAACGCTGTCAGTGAACATTTTGCTGCTGTGTTAATTGGGAACAATTCCTCGTTGATAGAAAATGGAACTTGCTGGCATTCCCTCAAAATGTTTTGCTTTGTTTCAAATTAGTCATATATAACCGTAATTTCTAGGAAACATGGCTGAAATAAATAGTATAGAAAGTTGCATCTGTGCAAATCACAGGCATGGAATTACAAAGTATTTATGGAATATAAAAATAAAAACTCTGCTCTCTTAACAAAGGAATTCAGCTCTCCCTCTGGTATGATGTTACAAACATCAGGGCATCCTGTGTTAAACCTAGCCATCACCCAGCTATTCTAATTACAAATAAATCGTATGTCAAAATGACCATAAAGCTGTAGTTTGGAACTTTTATAAGAATAACTTTATGTCATATTTGCAGAACCTGTTTCTATATCCTGACAGTAGCACATGAGACAGATATTCTTATAATCGAGGTGATATGTGCCAAATTTGAGGTGATATGCTCATTTTTTCATAAATGCATGACATTTGATACAATGTACAATTTGGGGCCCTGAACATTACAGAAAATTCAGAAATTCCACCATAACTGAAGAATGTATTTTGCATCATGTTTCCTGAACCAAAACAGGATAACCAAAAATAGGTGATGTCTACACCCATGTTTTAATTGTCAAGGATTAAAATGATACCATATACAACATCACAAACTGTTCAGGTGAATAGATAATTGTGAATTCAGTGATGCAGGAGAGAAATCACAGTTTCCTATAGGCTAGACTAGCATCAGTACACAGTTCAGCTGTTAAATGTGAAAGTTAATGACCTGGCCACCAAGTTGCAAACAGTTGAGCAAAACATTAAGCGCTGCCTGCAGCAAACATTTATTTTACAGCTAAACAGTACACTAAAATATGTTTCTGAAAACATCTGTGGTGAGAAAAAAGCAATGCAGTGACACAGTCTGGTTTCATATTTGATCACAGCTTTGGCAGTCTCAACACAGCTCACGAGCAGTGATTCACATGACTGACAGATGCGTTAGAGGTTCCTTGGCTCTGATTTGATTTTTTTTTGTTCAGGTGCAGTGCATTCTTGCAAATGTCATAGGAAACACTAGAAGAAGGAAGAACATGCTTTTTTTCACAGATTTTCAGTCTAATGTACTGCTGTGTGGATGTAATGACAGCTTCAGCAAATATGACAAAGTTTTTTTTTATAAAAGTTGCCAACTGCATCTTTTATAGCATGCTTAAAAATAGGCATATAAATTATGTATCAAAAGTCAAATTGACAAGTTTGAGCTGGAGGTTAAAGAAAGCAAAAAGGTGATTTAACCTCAAGGAATCAATGACAAAGCGTGACACTTTTACCTCACAGCTACAAGGTTTGCTCCACAGTGCTTTCTGTTTGTTCTCCCTCTGTACATTTGGGTTTCTTCTAGATACCCTGGCTTCTTCCCACAGCCCACAGACATACAATCAGGTGGATTAGAGATTCTAAATTTCCCACAGGAACCAATGGGAGTGTGTGTGTGTTTATCTGTCAATCTGTGTTAGCTCTGCGATAGACCGGCAACATGTCCAGGGCTTTCCTTGCCTTCTGCAGAGTGTGTGCTGGTTTAGGATCCACCCTTTCTCCATTATTATTAGCCTGGAAAGAGATACGTGAGAGAAGACAACGCTTTTTTTTATCATGAGGAACAAAATTTGTGTCAAAGTAATTTGTAGAAATGTTGAAATTGCCAGTGAGTTCACTGCAAGCAATAGGTGCATGCACGTGTGTGTGTTTGCATGTGTGTGTAGGTAAGTAGGGCAGTTCTACATTAATAATGACCTGTCATGATGTATTTTTTTGAGGCAGTGCGAGCGATTAGACCTGACTTAAACTGTGCCCCACTTCCACACTGTATACTAATACAATTTTCACAATGTACTAAACCTCACATTGTACTGTTCTGGCAGTTAATTCTTAAGAAATTCATGCACTTTGCTGTTTTTGCACTGACAATGATACAAACGCTGTGCCAACAAGCATCAATCAGATTTGGAACATTGCTGCCAATTTCAATTCTGGAAAGTTAACAAAGAAAGCAAAATGTTTTCCCAAACATTTAATACTTATTTAATATTCATGGAGCTGTCTCACCACCATCCAGAATGTATGTCTTTCCAGCTGCGAGCTGATACTTCACCAGCACAATACTCAATAATGAAGCAAATTTAGCGTGCATGCTGACGTCTTTGAGAATCCGTTGCCAACGCACATACAAAAATCCAGGTTAGAAGTGATATGCAGTATGGAAGTAGGACACAGCTTTGCTCTCAACATGCGACAGGCAGAGCTTCACATGAAAAATGTAAAGAAAAAGTAGCTAACAATTTCCATTGTAGCACCCAATGTGTTCATGAATGAGCACACTCCTTAGACCATTACACTGTACGTATGCACAGAGAAATTCAAGCTGCTACATACGTCAGAGAACCATAATTGTGGCTTTCAATTCATAAATGCTTTCGGGAAGACTGTATATTTTTGAAGCTACAGTGTTTGTAATAGCACGACTTTCACCAAGATGAGATGACCTATGTGTCATGTAATACATATATTGTATGCAGATTTCCTCCCCGACTGTGTATGTGAAATTTTATAGCTGTGTAAAGAAGCATGCAGATTTGAAAGTCAAAACACTGATTTAACCCTTTTGAAATCTTGGCAAATTGTATTGATTTCTGGCAAAAACATTGGAAAAAGTCAACGATTAACTTGTAAGAAATAACGCAAAAATGAGCAAGAAGTCAGTAAAAATGTCTCCCTGAAACACTACCTGAAAGTTTAAAAAAAAAAAAAAAAAAACCGCAAAGAAACATGAAAATCCCTTAAAAAGGTAATAAAATATAATAAAAATTACATTTTTTTTTCTGTGACCTATTTATAAATATATAATCATAAATAATTATAAATATATTTATCTTTATATTTTTACTTAATTATTTGAAATTTTTTTTTAATTATTTGAATTTTTAATTTAAACATTTACAGTTCATTTTCTCTTTTTTAAGCAATTTGTGTGACATTTCATGCCAAGTTGCTGATTGCTTTTTTCTCCATGTTTTTGCAAGAAATCAATACAATTTGCTCACATTTCAACGATTAAAATGCTTGTGATAGTTGTCTGAACGCAGCAAGTCAATCCAGGTTTCAAAGGGTTAAAGGTGTGAACATAATTTATTGGGCTAAGTCTGAATTTTGATTGGTACTGATACTATTACTATTATTATTATTTATATAATATGATATAAACTAGAATTATAGGACCTGGTATGAAATTAGAGAGTAGTCTCTTGGATAAAATGTCCCAAGACAAGACTGATAGTCCTGAACTTTTGGTATCTGGTCCTAAACAAGTCATGATGCACTGCACTAATGTAATGCCATTTTAACAGGCCAATGATATATTCAATTCAAAACAGTGTTGCATGAATGCTTTTAAAATCTGAATTAATTTATTTTAATAAGTTAATTGGAAGTTGTTGCATCTCTATCTGTAATTTCTGACCAGCATGTTTTGCAAACTGCAACTGGATTTATTTTGACCATTTCATAGTCACAAACTTCATACACAAACAAAATAATCTTTAGTATCATTTTGTTTACAACTGGTGCTCAGCAACCTAAATTCTTCACTCTCCTGCAACTAGACTGGATGCTGTTAGGTTGGTTCAAAGTGGAATTAAGCTTCGGCTTGCTTTGACTGGAAAGGCCTTTGGGGAACGTATCAAGTATTTTCAAGATTCAAAAGATTCAAGTTCAAGTGGAGTCACAAGTCATTGGTGTTTAAAGTTTAGGCCAGTCTTTTTTGATTTTGTCAAGTCGAGTCTAAAGAGGTTGAATTTGTGATTCGAGTCTGACTCATGTCCAACTTATGTGACTTGAGTCCACACCTCTGACTACTAAGAGTCACATTTTATTTACATATGTTACTCCTTTTTATCAGCATGCCGTGAGAGTTAGTGAGAAAACTGACAAGAGTGTGTTTGCACATGTACTAAAGTCTGTATCAGATGAGGTGAGGCAGAGAAAGACAGTAAGGGCTTTCCCTAAGTAATATTTTATCTGCCATGTGACATTAAGGCAGATAGTGCAAGAAAGCACAAAACCTCAGAGAAACAGGATCACCGCAGCTGCCCAGTGTGAGCTAACACATAAAGTCTTCAATGTTCAGCAAGAAGATGTCTTGACTGGTTACTGAGGCAGCAGACTTGTGTATTTGACTCACTCCATGTGCAGCCCAAAGCATCTAACAGGTACAAGTTCGGGAGTGATGCTTTGTTCACACTAGCGTCAATATGACAGCGTGATCAGCTACGTTATCAGCGAGATACTGTAATAGTGTTACCCAAGTGCTCATCAACGTAGTTCACCGTCACAGGCCTGTGCGTGCAGCGTCTCCACTAAATGTCATCCAAAGTTTGTATTCGGTCAAAAATATTTCTGTGTGTTTCATTAATGTCTGAGCCCTTATTTTGACATCATGTTACCCTGACCCATCTGAGCAAATTGGTTTGTTTTCTTTTACAACCATATACCCAGTGTGGCCCACTAAGAGTTTTTATCACTTCTTGGTGACTGCTTGATGAATCTGCTATCATTACGTATGTGTTAAATAAGGTGTGGGCTCCACTCACCTCTTTCCCTTTGACCGCTAAACTTTCTCATCTCATTCCGCCCAAGTCTCTGTTAGGCAGCTTTAGCTCCGGGCCCCACAATCCTAATTCAATTACTCACAGCTTTAATCACTGATCCTGTTAAACGGCCCTTGTGTGGATTGTATGTTGGACAGCGAGGCAGCTGAGACATGCTGCAGGACTTGTCAGGACAGCAGTACAGTAACCCCCCCTCACCCAGGAGCTGGCATGAACTTAAGCGTGACACCCACGGACCAGACTGTCTCGCTCCGCACCTAGTTCATAATAACATGCTCCTGTCAAAACTGGGCTGGACTAGTGTGAATAGACAGTGACGCACTCTGGTCAGCTGCCATATCCACTGATAACACCTACCAGTGCAACTGACCAGTATTACACACTGAGATGAGCTGTGTGAAGAGGCAGTCACCCAGAGGACAGATTTTACAGTGGGAATTAAACCACAAAACATGAGTGCCTGATAAAAATTTAAAAGAATCTGAACCATGAAGCGCGTACAGCTTTGCCTGGGGGCCACTTTTGCAAAATGACAGAGTGCCGGCAGAAACCCAATACATGTTTCTTGGATTTTCGGACATTACTAGGATTTTAGGACATTTTTAGTACTTAATCTTGTTTGTAGGATTTTAGGACATTTCTACTTAATCCTCTTTCTAGGATATTAGGACGTTTCTTGGGGTTTTGGACATTTCTGCAATTTTAGAATGTTTCTAGGATTTTGGCATGTTTCAAGGATTTTAAGGACATGTCTTGGATTTTAGGAAGTTTCTAGAATTTTAGGACATGTCTAGGATTTCAGGATGTTTCTAGGATTTTTGGACATTTCTAGGATTTGAAGGACAATTCTCTGATTTTAGGAAGTTTCTTGGAATTTAGGGAATTTATAGGATATTAGGGCATCTCCCAGATTTTAGGAAGTGATTTCAGGATTTTAGGACTTTTTTTAGGACATTTCTAGGATTTTAGTACATTTCTATTATTTTAAGACATTAGGGACTTAGCTAGGACCTCTGTCGGGGGTGTGTGGGGTATCCTCCCCTGGCACTTTTTTGATAAACAAGCTCATTTGATGTTGTTGTATGCACTCTTGCAACTTATGCATACTAAAAGTACAAAAACAATCCCCAGTGTGAATCACTTTGTTTTTATTGTGAATTAAAAAATGGTTGGGGGGCCACCCAGCAACCTATCAGTGGCCAGAATTGGCCTGCGGACTGTAAGTTGAATATCACTAATGTATAGGGATGTAACTGAAGAAGGATAAACATGAGAGTGATATCGGATAATATGTGTGCAGGGGACAAAAATATACAATCTCGCAGATGCCTCAAACACCCACTAAATGCCTCGGACCTGCTGAGCAGGATAAAGGAAAGGATGAACACTGACATTTAGTCCTCCTAAAGTGGAAAGGACGCCGAAGCTTACTGCTAAGATGATAATCTAAAGAAGTGTAATTGTTCTGTGTGTCACTACATCATAAGGCTGGCCTATACACTCCCATGCTCTTTGTGCTTTTACACCCAGAGCCGTGAGCTCACCTCTCTGGCTGAGGGCGCCGGCACGCCCCAGGGACTCTGGCGGCTAATGGAGGTTGAGGTGCGAGATAGGGGAGTGGTCAGGTCTCACTGTGCACCCCTGCGGCCAGTCTTATTTCATGCTCTTTGGCCCTCTTTAGCCTGGCCTCAGAGTTTAAATGTCAATCAGGAGCACTGGAACAGTGGAGTGGAGGGGCCCCGCCATGAAGAGCGGCTGACCCTGCCGTTGAAAGCGCCGTGAGAGATAGAGAAGCGAGAGAAGGCAATAGAGAGTAGAGAGAGAGAGAGGGTGAGTTTAGGGAGTGAGACCTTCACTGTCATGTTGATAGGACGGAGCGTTCTTGAAAGGCAAGCAGCTGTGCTTTCCAAAAGCCAGGGCCGCCGCCCTGTAGCGCTCCAAAGAGCAGCGCAACAATGCCTGTCTCAGCACATAAATAATTCCTACTGTATGTGTTAGAGTGTGTATGCATCCACCAATGTGTGTGCTCACAGTATGTGTGTGCCCTGTCCTACATAAAACCCTCTGTATACCTCTGACACGGTGTATTGTTGGTTTATATAATAAGATTTGTGTTAATACCCACTTTTCATGCGTGTATTGGGTGTTTGCTTTTCCAGTTCCTGTCAACGACCCCCTTGTCTAATTTCCCCGACCTTGTCAACATGTGTCTCCATGTGTTTGTTTGCGGCAGTGACAGAGTGCTCTATTCTCATGCAGTATTGAGTAGGTTATGACCTAGACATCTTGTCCTCTTCGTCCAACACCTCCTCCATCTTCTATCTCCACCGACTTGTGTCTAACCCCATTATTGATACCTCCATCTTAATTCCACCATGAATCGCTCGCTTGAAAAATCACTCCATCGCATGTTAACAAAGGGGCCAAAGACAGAGGACCCCGATTGTTGTGGAGGTATTTTTCCCTCCTTCTCAGATAAACGTATTCAGTCGTTTAAGCCTCGCTGATCCCCTCCCTCTTTGCCCAACTCTCAGATGTGAGACAGACGGAGGGGCCTGACCGCTGGCCAAGGTTAACAGAGCCTTAAACTGTGTTTGAGCTCTGCATCACACGCCCACCACCGCAGAGATCAAACACTGTTCTTCTCCCGGCTCCCACTGATAACTCTCGGCTAACAAAACTGTCTCGCTTCTCCTTTCTTTGCCCTGTCTGCCGTGAACCGTACCCAGCCCGCAGCACACCCGATCAGACTCTAAGCCCAGTGTGAAACTTCCCAGTTTAAACCAGTATCAACCTTCCCACAGTAATTGTATGTTTCGATCCTGAAAATCTGAGCGTGGGGATTGATTGATGCTTGTTTCAAGTAATCCCTTTCAGTTTAGAATAGTTAGGCAGCAGTGTTAAGGTGTTATAAAGTATATGACGACTTATTAATGGTACAGTGTAGGCTAGTTGATGTGTTTGTTTCTTGTAGGCCTTGTCATAGTCTAATGTAATTCCTGCTATCAGCTCAGATTTATTGTCTCTGTGACTCTCATCAAGAAAACAGCATTGTAATGCCAGATTCAGTTACACCGGGCTAATCCCTCTCAAATTACATTTCATCAGCACTCCCTGGACCTGCCTATACATTGCTACAAAGTAACCACTGTGGGGTGCATAAAGCTCAAGGAGACAAAAAGCATCAGTAGTTCATGAGCACCACTCTGTGGCACAAAGTATAATGGCAGTGTTAGGTTACTACCTCATTTTATAGCCATTAGATAGCAGCAAAGAGCTAAAATGCCATGGCTGTGATCATGGATGGATTACTGAACAGGCCTACAGGGCACAGGCCCAGGGGCCCAGAGTTTCAGGGGGTCCACTTGCAAAATTTAAATCGTCAAATTAAAACATAGTGACTCAAAATGACCACAAAGAGATGCAAAGAGACACATGGTTCCATCAGTGAGACACAAAATTACCTCAAGGAGACCCAGACGACTGCTAAAAAACTTTCAGTTTTCAGATTGTGTCACAAGTTTGATGACTTTAGACTCAACAAAACAAAAAAAGACCTGTGACTCAACTTAGGCTTTAACACTGATGACTTGTGACTTCACTTGAACTTGAGCCTTTTGATTTGAAATGACTTGTTACCGACCTCAGAGCCCAAAGATTGAGAAGTATCTTTTTTAAAAAGTGTGCCACAAATCAATTGAGTCAACTAACATTTGCACCATTCATTCCCAGCAAGTCGACACATGATTCTCCAGATCCACTCGCTTTGAACCAATAACACAGCATCCAGTCGAGTTGCAGGAGAGAACCACGAATTACTAACTTCACATTACTGAGTGCCAGTTAGAAAAAAAATTAAATAGAAGATAATTTTGTTCATGTACAAAAACTATGTGGTGGTTAAAAAAAGAATTGCAGTTTGCAAAATGTGAAGTCAAAAATTACAAATGACACAACTTCCAACAAACTTGTTTTAACAAATAAAATAGAATTCATGAGTTTTGTCAGTTGAATTGTTAATCTGTTGTCAAAACTGCACTCTCTTTAGTGAAGAGCATAGTATGACTTGTTTAGGAGTTGAAGCTCAAAGTTCAGGGCTTGGAGCTTGATTAGAGACTTGCCTGTCATGACTTGTGGCTTGAGTGCAAAGACTCGAGACTTACTTGTGACTTGCAAAACAATACTTGTTTCCAACTCTATAAATTGGGATCAACTGGCACATTCAATTTACAACGACAAGGAGATTCACCATTATAAGAACACAGGAGTGAACAGTTTTGTGGTTTAAGAACACGTCATGGATCTGACGCAGACTTTTCTCAAGAACGAATTTGGGAAAAAAACTTTGTAGGATATTGATGAGTAAGGCGCAGTGCCTTAAATAAGGGAAGTATTCACTGCCTTATGGAGCCAATATTTTAGAGCCAAATTGTGTAGATGACCTTTTGAGTTAGACAACTGCTTGGCTGATTAAAGTTGCAGCACTGACAGACTTAACGCAGCTTATCAAGGAAAGCTAAGACACGAAAAACAGTCTGACTCTGATTGTGCCGTGAGGCTTTTCCTGTCCCGACAAGTCTGCCACTGCTCAGGAGTTCATTGTCTTCCATGTGCAACTTTATCATAGCCTCAAGGAAGGTATTCCACTCCTTCCCCTACACTATTCACGCCCACACATTCTGACTACTGCGCACACACACACACACACACACACACACACACACACACAGAAAGCACTTCGCACTTGGTATATGGGTGTGGTTTCTGCTGTGCAAGCAAGAGCACGAGGGAGCAGGCATAATGACAGCCAGTGTAAATATGAACCCTTGACTCCCTAGGCCTCGCTTTGATAGCTGATTAAACGTTGTTGATGATGAGGTGAGCTGCACAAGGCGTGAAAGAAGCCTCTAACAATATGACGAACTCCTTATCTCAGTGTTTTAATGCATCTGCTTTCTGCGAGCGCATTTCAAACGTTACAAGCTGACCCAGATCACTCAGAGAATGTAGATCATTTCAGTCAGATCAATTATTCATAAAAAGATGACAGGGCGTGCCTTCTTCGTCTTGATATGCCAGAGCTATGCTGGTAATCTAGAAGGTTGCTCCTTAATGGCGCGGGATAATGTGCAGTACTAAATAGGCAAAAGCCAGAGTCAGCAGTTTACTGAAATCAGGGTTAAATCCCCCCCCCCCCCCTTCATTTCCCCACCATCAGGACAAGTTGTGATTGGGGAATAGGAGGAAACTAAAGAATAACTGCAGGCAGCCAATGTTTCAGTACGTCCAACAGAGGGCTCTGTGTTTCCATTTAAGCTGTATATAACTGAAGTAAAACAAAACTTCAAATTTTAAAGACCACAGTATTTCCAGGTGGGAATATTTTTCATTCAAATATCAAAATTTGCAACTAACCTCTTCAATCACAATTTATTGGTTGGTCCATAAGTTACAAAATGTCGATTCATTCTTTTGTGGCGCTGCTCAATAGTGCAGAACAATTTCTTATGATTAAGTTCAGTTGCACTTTTTTAAAAAAAAAAACTTTTTTCTAAACAAAGAAATACAAACTTGATTGGAAAATGTGATTTTTGTACATTTCATAAAAAAATAAATAAATTTAAAAAAACAGACAAAAGCAATGTCTCTTTACAGAAATCATGACCCGGCTATCTTTGAGCAGTTTCATGTAGGAAAATGTTTTTTTTTCTTTCTTCTGAGCTACAGCCTTCAACTGAATCACTGTGAAAAAGGGAACATGCTGACATCTTCAACACTCTGAAATTTACACCAAAACATTCTGGGGATAAATAAATAGTAAGACAGATATTATGAAAAATGTGTTTTTGAATTTGGTATGAACTGTTCCTTTAAGATTAGGTTGGAAAAAAATTAATAGAATTTACACTCAGGTCTGCTTTTAATTATAACAATAGGAGCTGATGCCTTAGCTAATATAGCCAGTAATGATGCAAAAAAACACCACCTTAAACAAAGACCACCTCAGCTAACATTTGAATTAAAAAAGCTTTTATGAAATAATACATTAACGTTTATGTGAAAAAGTGCAGAAGCAATAGCATATCATACAAACCTAGATAAGGCTCTTCAGCCATTAATAGAGAAGGCAGCCTAGAAAATGTGCTTTATTACATTTACTGTGAAGCTGATTGTTGATACTCACATACATATGAATTGCTGAATTTCCAGACCAGTACAGTTGTGCATCACTTTAATCTGTTTTTTTTTTTTTTAGAGTCGGCTGTATCTTTTGGACAGTGATGGTTGATACAGTTTAGTTTCTGAACAGCTGAACTTGTTCTTCCAAGCCAACAGGCTGTCTGTCATTTCATCAGCCTCGTGCTGCTGGGATCAATGATGAGGTCAGACATGGTTGTGTGACGGCGTGGACTTTAGTTTTTAACTGGGTCATATAACACCCATTCAAGCTGCCCTGCAGTGTTTTCTTTTTGTTTCATCTTTTTCTACATTTGTGTATTTTTCATCTGTTTATATGTTTTTGTGCACTGGTGCCTTCTCTGCGCCAATAGTTACATTCAATTTTTGTTTTTGCTGGTGGGGAATTCATTCTGCACAAACTACTCGATTTTGATGTTTAGTGAATTCCTATAGTGTCAAATGCGTGCAGAAGACAGAGGATTTAGTCTGTGACTCCATGCAGAATCAGTGACATCTTTTAAAGGTCCAGTGTGTAGGATTTAGGGGGATATATCAGTAGAAAATTAATATAATATAAGAAGTATGTTTTTTCTGGGAGCGGGTCCTCGTCTATGGGAATTGCCATGTTGCACCACCACGTTTGTACAGTAGCCCAAGATGGACAAACAAAACGCTGGCTCTAGAAAGAGCCATTAGCAGCATCTTAAGTTATCAGAGAAAAAACACACTAGTAGGTGCTGGGCTAGTGGTCCGTCTGTGATGCACCAAACAGCGCTGGAGAAACAATCTGGCATTAGGGCTGTGAAACTATTTTATTTAGCGTTTTTAATCATTTTAATCACCACATCCATTCATTTTGGAAAGGAGGAGACCTCTGTGGATAATTTGGCTCCCAGTTATCCTCCCAAATCGTAGACACTGCTCCTTTAAACCACTTCTTTTTCTTTAAAAAAAGAGAAACCTTTAATTTATGCTTGCACACATTTCCAACACATCTTATCTGATTTAATATTATTGTCACTGTTTTCATAATACATAATTATGAGGTATTTTACTCCATTTTATTTTCATGTTAGGCTACTTTAACAGATTGAAACCGGGATCGATATCTATTTTCTCGTTCTACGTTCAGACACCTTTGAAACCTGAGCAAATTGATTTGATTTATTTCTAAACCTTGGGGAGAAAAAGGCAACAACCAACTGGGCAAAAAATGTCACACAAATTGAAAGAATTTAGAAATAGGTAACAAGAAAATTACCTCAAAATAAGTTTTTTAAAAGGAGGGGAGGATTAAAAAATAAGGAATACAAATAAATAAATGAATAAAAAATCCTAAAAATATTCTGAAAATCATATTTGTAATTCCAATAATTATATATCTAAAATTATGTTACACTGCTTTCTTTCTACATATGCTTATCTTCTATATTATTTTGTACAACTGCTTATTTTGAAAGCTCAATAGAGAGTTTACTGAAAGTGTTACAGAAAAACATAAAATAAAACATAATAAAATCTTTTTCAGCACGTATTCTGGATCATTTTTGCGTTTCTTTCAATTTTTTTTTTACTTTTTGTGCCTATTTTCAGGTGATTTTCTTGTAAGTTATGTCTTGTTATGTTGCATGTTGCCTCCTCGTGTTCTTTGAAAGAGGTCAAACCAGTTCGCGCTGGTCACTTGTTTTGAAAAGTGACGTGTAAATTAAGTAAATCATTATCATTTGGCATATCATTTATCTCACCGCAGTAATACCTGTCCCTGGAAACAGACAAACAAACCCATATTAGTTCCAACTCTTTGAATTGAAATGGAAACACGCCCATCCTCTTGTTGACAGATTGATTTGACTAATTCCTCCCGCGAGGGGGCGCTGCTCTACTGACTGAGCGGCTCTGTGCTGAGTCTAGGTTCAAGACATTACTGTGTGTGTTAGAGTGTGTGTGCTGTGTGTATCCAGTGAAAATCACCCGGAGACGGACTGAGACAGTTTTTGACCGTACCAATGTGTGTGGCCTACAAATCTATGATATTAACCCCGGCGGAATCATCTCATGGACACAACAGTGTATCGAAAATGAGGGAATAATCGGAGGAGGCACGCGGCGAGGCTCGTCTGTAGCTAACGTTTTGTTGAACTGCGAGTGGGATCACAGCTGCTGGCTACGAAAATGTCGGGAAAAATAGAGAGCAAGCAAGGTAAGTGCTGCCCGGCTAGACTCACTGCTCCACCTCGGGATACTGTATAACGGTATTCCTCACACGGGGCACGGATGGATCAAATGTGGGGTCCGCGGACACATAACACACGCTAAACGGCGCTCCAGATAGCGTTTGGACGGATATGTTGGGTGTAAATGGTGGTTTAATTGGGCCTTATGGATTGTTCTTTTCTCGGCTATCCAGTTAAAATAAAGCGTCACCATATCAGCTAACGTTAGCTGTTAGCTCCTGAGCAAATGGCTTTTATGTGTTTCAGCCTCATGCTGGTTAGAGATAGCTGCTTAACTGGCCAGTAAATGATTAACATTGTTACATTAAAGCGTTTTAGTGAGATAAATGTTGTGGGCTAGCTAGCTTGGAAAATACCATTTAAACGAGCTATCATACTACTCCACCGGCATTTCACCATTCAGCTCAGCGGTCGTAAATATACCCTGGTTTGATTGTTTGGGAGCATTTGGGAACAAATCTCAGCTTTTCATTCAAGAATGAGCGTTTTTAAGACACATGAATGTGTGAACTTTAAGTGTTCAAAAATAATCATTTTTCTGCTACATTGCTGAATAACATTTAGGACGTTTTTGTAACGGGAGCTAGCAGCAGCTATAGGTTAGCTTTTCACGAGCTAACGCTAGCTACGTTATTACCTAGAACACTGGAGTTGAAATGCGTTCACGCCCAAGACTGCCGTGTGTATTTGTGTTGTGGTGATTTCCACATTGTGTGCACGTGGCATATTTCTCCGCTTTGACCCTTGTTGTGATTGTGTAGTAGTACTGTGCATTTTGCATGCAGCTTTGAAGACAATAAAGCAGGGTGCATTCAGTCTGAGAGGAAACAGGGTGGTCTCGGGTATGCTTTTGGAAGGAAACTTTATACCCGCCAGCGACACTTGCATCCCACTCCACCAGCTGTCTCCCTGCCTCGCTCCACATACAGTGCTGTCCGGTGATGCCTGCAGTAAATGGACACACACACACACACACACACACACACCAGTACAGACACACTCAGCTCCCAGTAACAGGCGGGGAGGGAGTGTCATCCACCACTAGCTCAGTCATTCTTCACGGGCGTAAAAGTTTCCGATTCCTTTCGTGTCTTGCAGACAGATGACTACATATGGTCACAGCTAAATGAAAACTCAGAGGCAGTGTCGTTTTTTGCAGATTGTGGTTCAATCTAGTTAAAAGCAGATAAAGGATAATAGAGTCAAATCCATCACTTCTCCCAGGCTTTAAGTTGTGTCTACCAGGTCACATTTCATTTCTTCTTAAGCCACGTTTAAGAAAAATGACAATAAATCTACCTTGTACCTTGTATTTAGCGACAGGGGTATAGCACGAAATTCTTGGCCCTATGCACAAGTAGTCTCTGTGCCCCCACCTCCCCTCGATCCATGTATCTCTTACGCACATTTTGAATTTTGGTATCTCTCTCACTCATTTAATTTCTCTTTGAAACTTGGTGTTTGTTAGCTGTTTGGTCAGATACGGATGTTATTTTGTGGAGGCTAGATGGGATTAATACCTTTGACTACTGCAGAGTCAATTGGCGAAGGTGCGAATGCTGATTGTCACCTTTCCCCATACATTAAAAAGCCAGATGTTACTGTTTTTTTGTGCAATGGAAAAGGGCTCTAAGATACCTACCATAATTTTCATACAAAGTTCAGTCTTGTAACTGATTTCTTCCCCTATTTAATTTAGTCATAGCACTAACTGCTTAGAAATTAAAAAAAAAAAAGATAATAAAACCACAGTTTAAATTCCAGACTTTTTAGCCCCCCATCCCCTTCGGGGCCCTGGGTAATCAGTCCCACCCCTCCACTATGTGACCATGCACATCGATCTCAAATATGTACCCAGAGGACACACTATGCTGGATGGAAAGAGGGGGCAAGGATGGGGACTCGTGGTAGCACTGAATAACTGTGCAGCAAGCGAAGCTTCAGTGTTAGCTTGTTAAGCCTTTTCCTCAGAGAGAGAGAGCGAATGTGTGTAAGGATTGGAAGAAATAGATGGTGTTAAAAGGAGACTCTTGTCTGTGTGGGCTTAGGCTGCAGAGACTCTACAGAAAGGGGACCAGTTTTAGACCTCGACAGAAGGAGATTAATTCACTGGTGCCTCGAGGAGCAAATTAAAATGGAAAAGATTTGGATAAAGTGAAATAAAGTTCGGAGCAGTAAGTAGGGATTCCTGCACATGGATGCAGTCATCACGGTTTAAGGTTTAAATGTTGGTATAATGCAAATGGTTACCAGGACACAGACCAAGTAGGACTATCAATGCACACATGGACACCAAGCTCCAGCAGGAGACTTACGGCCTGCATTTCTTTCCAAGTCATACTCTGTTATCACCATGGATACTGTGTCCTGCTGTCACTGACTTGTCCTCCCTTGGGGGGTAAACAGTGACACACTGTTACCTGTTTGGAGCCTCGTCTCCCGCTTGTGTGGAGCTGTAGTCAGGATGTCATCACCTGGGGAATCGTGTGGGTGGTTCCTCTGTCTGTTTCAGCACTGAACCCCGTTCTCTGTATACGCACCCACATGACTTCATCACTCAGGCAGCTCAAACTGTAATCCATAAACAGAGCAACAGGAGCAGACAGCTAAACTCATCTCAAATGCTTTCCTTGGAGAAAACTAACTGGGTGGAGAAGATTGAAAATGTGGCAGTGTGCGTTTTTATTTGGATGTACACACTGTTTACTGTGTTGGACTTGTTTAAATGGATTAAGAAAAGGGGGCAGTTTGGTTAATTGGATCATAAAATTAAAATAATATAGATACTCATACCTGAAGTTGTGCATAAGTTGTGTTAAATAATGATCTAGTTTGTTATGTTCAAGCTAGCTCTTGTTAACAGTTGAACATTGGAGGTCTCTTAATTCTTCTATCCAGAATTGGGCAAATTTCATTTTTCTCACTCGTGCAAAATAAGCCCTTTGATGAGCTTATTTTGTCTACGAAATAAAAAGACAGGGTTTCCGCTGTCATGGAAAACTTGGAAAAGTCATGGAATTTTGTTGTGTATAAAATAGGGCCGTACCTGAATCAGAATTATGAGAGTAGAATCAAATATGTCAAATATTTTACGATTCATTTTGTTATCCCTGTTAAGTTTTAAAGTTTGAATTGTTATATAGTAAACAAGCTGACGGTGCTAACGACAAGATCATAAACGTGCAACAGTTTGTGCTCAACTTGAAGCAATTTAGTCAACTGAGGGTCTCAAACTGATGATTCTCCGACTTTCATGGGCAGCTCTAGTATAATGAAATTGTTACAAAAGCCCTCCATTGATAACTCTCTGCGTAATGTAACATTACGGCAAATTATTTTCTGTAGCTGTCGATGTAATGTAGATCTAATATGCAACAATGTGTTATAACATTTTACTATGACATGCGTTTCCTCATTTTCTCCCAGAATTCATCTTTCCTCATGTATGCCAGCTAGATCAAATTGTGTTTGAATAGTTTGGATGTTTGAGTGTGAGTCGAAGTGCAAGCATTTCATTTATCTTGGAAACAGGAGTTCAGTAGGGTGGCGTTAGAAGAAGTAGGTGAATCTCCAACTATTTATTGCGCAGTTTGCCGCAAATTTGAGAGCAAGGCGGATATAATGGAATCATTTTTCATGACAGTTAACTTTTGTCTATGATGTTTTGTGATATAATAAATAAATGATTGTGTAGGGGCAAGTAGATTGCCCCTAGATGACTCTGCCACTCAGCCATTACTCAAGTTAAAACTCTACTATGTTCACAGACCTTGCACTTTAGCAATGACTTGTAAATGCTTACTGAAATTAGTTATATTGCTCAATGTTTACAATGTGTATTTGTCTAATGTAATGTTTGTAATGACCTCATTAGACCCCAGGGAACGATTACATTGTTGCAGTAATATTTGGCAGTCGTAGATTTAATGCAACATCCTTGAAACAAGTTGTGGCACAGAATTTAAGCACCTTTAGAGCCACATTCCAGTATGAAACCTGCACCCACTTTTTAGGAAAACATTTCTGGTGAAAAATATAGTAGAGATACACATCTGCTGTGTCTTTACTTTTTTTTCTGAAACAAAGGGGGTCATCCTGTGTTCATGTGTTCATGTGTTCATTCTAAAACTGAATGGCTTCATCGCTGCTCCTTTCTGTTGCCAAAATAATTTGTGCAGTGGGTCTTTTTTTACTATTAAAGTTGATTTATTATAAAGATAAGTAGGTTTATAGCTTCTGGTGCTTTTTTGTATGCTTTGTAAAGCTGGGCAGTATATTGTTATTATAACGATATCGTGATATGAGACTAGGTATTGTCTTAGATTTTGGATATTATAGTTGTTGTCTATTCCTGGTTTTAAAGGCTGCCTTACAGTAAAGTGATGTGACTTTCTGAGCTTACCAAACTCTTCTAGCTGTTTTAATTTTTGCCTTTACTCACTTAATCATTATATGCACTTTTCTAATGATTATTTATCAAAAATCTCACTGTGTTAAAAAAATTTTAGGCACCAGTGGTCAACACTTCAATATTGTGGCAGTGTTGTTATCGAGGTATTTGGACAGCAATATCATGATATTAGATTTTCAATGTACCACTTAGCCCCATGTGTTGAAGAAGTACTGTGATGGTAATAATGACATATATATATATATATATATATATATATATATATATATATATATAGCGAGAGAGAGAGGTAGGTAGGTAGATGGATAGAAAGCGCTTGGATTGCTGTTAACATTTCCATTTAAGAAATTCGTTTTTGAGTGTTGTTGTATCTCTGTCTGACAAACCGTACAGCAAAAAATACCCTTATTAACACACAACTTGGGAATTAAACAGAACAAGCCTCAGTTGACACTTTATATTTGTATTACTGCGATTGCAAAACTTAGGCTATGTCCTCATTTTCCCCACAGTGACTGGGATTGTGACACAACAGTTTTGGCATGTCAGTATTGGTAACAAAGTCGTGGGAGTATGCTTTATTATTAGCCTGCAGACTCTTCTCCTACCGGACTGTCAATGGTAGTATTCCTTCCTTATTTTAGACACACACACACACACACTAAAACACAAAATGCAGGGTGAATATTTGCCTTTGAAAGGGTTTAGCTGAAACACAGAGTTTACTCTCAAGCATTCCTAGACTTAACACTTAAGTGTGAGTCTTTTTGATGACTTTGTGTTTGCTAAGTGGCTACTGCATTACCTTCAGACTAAAATATCTTCCTCCCCCTGATGGACAGAAATAGCAAGCCCCGCATGCCTTAGTCACCAAAACTTTGAGCAAGAGCTAAAGTAGTCATGATTACAAAAGGGTTCCCTGGACGATTAGGTTTACGCACATTGCTGATGAGTGATCCAATGTTGCACAGGGCCAGCTATGGGTCTCGGTTTGACATGCTGCAATTTTGAGGTCTGATGGCAGAAAGCATTTCACCCTCCCTCTCCCACAGAATGAGAGGCTTGCTGTTCCCATATAGGTTTAGCTGTGTTGTAATTAGTTTGTGTGTGTGTGTGTGTGCGTGTGTGCGCAGTGTGTATGGGAAAGCAAAATAAAAAAAAGAGGGAGGGAAGAAAGAGATCTTAGGGAGAGGAAGAAAGAGGGTGGAGGAAGGTAGAGCATTGATGGGAATCGAGTCTGTGCACAATCCGGGAGAGAAATGGATGGATTACATGTTGGGAAATGACTGGACCGAGGCTATCAATGAGCAATGGAAGGCTGCGTCTGAGAAAGGCAATCAGGTCTTTGTAACATGAATATATTCAAGGCCGTTCCGCCTTCAGCATCTTCAACAACATCCTTCAAGGAATTCAATTCCATTTACAGGTCATATTCATCTCTCTACTTCCACGTGAGCTCTTGAGACTTCTTTATCAGAGAGCGCCGTCTTATAAAATGATGCGTCGCTTGATTTCACCGCTGTGTGTTGACTTAAATGCCGGAGAGCAGGTAGTTTATTCCCACAAGTGGCCCTTGTTCTCTTCAGTACATCCCAACGCCAGATAATTGTGGGTTGGACCCTCTCCAGCACCAAAGATGACAGCTTCACGCAGGCATTCTGCACGTGATTATGCGATTCTAGACTTATTTGCAAGTGGAATCATTTAATAAAACTTTGGAAAAGCACATTACTTTTTAATTCCTCTTGGTGCTATTTGTGGATCTTTCCTCCCAAGTGCTGTGTCGTGTGTCTGAGTCAAGAGAGGATGATCATGCGGGCCAGTTTGTTTGTGACTAACTCTCAGCAGTGCTGTTGAGAGATAGCTGTGACAATGCCAGCCTGACAAGCAGGTGGTCAGGATACAAAAAGTATAATTGTCAGTATCACTCTTGGACTGGTTGCGGTGTGTGGACTCAGGCCTCTTGGATGGGCAATATAAGCTGGAGGAGCCAGGCCCCCTCAGAGGACACGGACTCCTCTCTGCAGGGGGATCTGGATGAGGACACAGGTAAAGACACACAAACACACATGCTTTTTCTCCTGAGGAGTGCACGGTGGTCTCCAAGCTTAATGTTGTTTTCTCATTAATGTTGATTGCTGTAGAGTAAACTAGGTCAGAGTACTAAAGAAACAGGACTGTTGACATTGATCTTCCCTCCAGATTTTTGCATATTGTTTAAATGATTATAATAACAATGAAAAAATGGATATAGCCTTGTGATATTCTCTGCTTTTCCACCATTCAAGCAGCATTGAGCCTAAACATGTCAGAGGAATTCGCATTATTTGAAATGTAAATGAACAGGCCAGAACACAGACTCCGTTTGTTGCTAAAAAATTATTCTCAAGAAGAGTTCTGTTTCAGAAGCCTCTTTGCGTGCACCCTACCCAGCCGTTTTTTGTGAAGTAATTCATACTTGCATTGTTTTTTTTGGGACGTGCACTCCTTTGTTTAAAGCTGCTGTCGCCACTTTTGGAGCTTTAATGTAAAATAGGCTCGCTGGCAGAATGAAATGCAGGGGACATTCCTCGCTGTGCTTTTTGTGTCGTGTGGCTTTATAGAAGGTGCTCATTTGCTCCGCTCAAGTCTTGGGTGGACCCAGCCTGAGGAGGCTGCTCTGCAGGGCCGCCGCTTTCCATCTCGGGCTGCCTCTCTGCATTGTCACCTCCAAAGTTGTAGCTTCTCTAATCTTGGCTCATCAGGTGAGGATCCTCCAGCATGCATAGATGCTGTGGTCTTAATCGATTTACTCAATAAAAATAAATTGTCATTTGTTACACTGTGGGGCTTTAATCTTGGCTTCTTAAATCCAACCTGCCTGCTTTGCTTCACCATGGCAGCTGAGCCTTGTTGGGGTTAACACTGTTTGATTTGTTAATGTTTGTAGTGAGTTTGTGCTGCTACCGTTAAGCTGCGTGAACAGATCCACCCTGGTGAGCCAGTAGCACATCGAGGCTCCATAATTAAGGCAGTTGAGTCCATCATTGTGTAATTACACAGTGCCGAGTGCCATAATACCTTGTTTTGAAAACACACAGTCTGTGGTGCGCTCAGCCTAATAAATCTGTGCATTTCTGCCCAGCAGGCAGTAAGAGTCACAGTTAGTGTGGGTGTGTGTGTATCTTGTGTCTGACCTGCCTGGCCTCTGTAGCTGTGATGGCCCTCACTGGGGAGGAGCAGTGATGTGTATGAAAATGTTGGACTGCATGGTGGTACAGATGAGGTCTCACTTCAGTCACAGCTTATTTGTGGGCTGCACTGCAGGGATATTATACAGTCTGGCTCATCAAGAATTATTCCTCTTTCTCATCTGATATGAGCAGAATCAGCTGATACAAGGAATCCACTAATTGTGAAATTTTGGGCTGATACAGTTGTTTAAAAAAGTTTTTTTTTGTTTATTCCCCCCATTTATTCCCTTTTTGTGCCAGAAAATAAAAGAAATCCACATCATAAAAATACAGTTGTACTGTTTTAAATTGAGCTGTCATTATACTATACCCTTAAAAATTCAATCAGACACGTTTATTAAACAAGCTTTAACCCTAAGGGATTGTTGACTATTTCACGCCCTTTTCATTCTTCATTTAATGATAATTTTGGCTGTGTTAGTGCAAATGGCATACATTTTGGCAAGATGTTTTTTTTTCATGTTGGAATTTCAAGCTCAGCTCCTACAGTAAATCTAAACTACACTGTGTAGATTTTTTTCTGTGTAAAATTGTTACATTCATACTGTAAAGTGCCAAAAAAAAAAAAGCGCTTTTGAAACCCATTCAAACTGAAATTTTCGATCCCACAGCCATCAAAGCATAAAAATATAGCGTGTTATTTCTGGGTTTCATTCTGGGCTTATCGGAATTTTAAATTTGTGCTAGACCAGATTATGTCTTTGTTTTTTGTACATATATGAAGAGAGCATATTGAGAAAATACTAGGTGCACCGTCACAAACAATGCTTAAAAAATTATTGACATATCCCAGGCTGTAATAATCCAAAAAATAATAATCTATTTAGCATACAAAAACTTAGTGGCATTATGAAAAAAATGTATTTAAAGGGTTAAAATTCTGAAAATGCATGAACATTTGATATTTATAATTAGATGCTGGTACCAATCTTAATACAGATTCACAAAATGTTTAAAATGCAGAAAATCTTTGCAGCTTTGTTAACTTATTGTACCTCGTCCAGTGTCTCCTAATGTGTACTGCTTAGATATCCAGACACAAATATCACTACCAAACCCAAAGCCTCCACAGTACATATTCATTCTAAAACATTATGAAGTTCAATAAACCTCAGGGACAAATACATGAAGTCAGTGATTCCCAGTCCTGCGTTCATTGCATCAATTGAATGCACTGTGTGATATAGGTTTAAAGTAATTAGATGTTGGAAGTAAAACTATCAGGACTAAAAACCACTACTGAAATTCATCATGAGTCCTGTTGTTGTTTTGGGTGAGATTTTACTTTGCGTTTCAGATTGCTGAGATTTGTGGGATTTTTCACGTGCCAATACACGTATTTCCATTTCAAACTAGAGCCAGTATATCACGTTTATTTCGTGAAAAGAAATGCCTGTCTGTCTTTTCTAAGCAGCCAGTCAAATGAGCAGCAGGGAGAGCGTTTGAAATAGCGGCCTTGGTGAGACTGAGAGCAGCCATCTGAATGGCTGAGGGAGAATAGGGAGATTCTGAAAAAAAGGGTTTTATGTCAAGTTGTGCTTCTGTGTTTGAGTGTGTCAAATCATTCAGACCCCAGGGTGTCATGGCTGGGTCAGGGAGCTGGCATACAATGAAGGGGATGTCCCACAGTTGCTGCCAGTTTCCGATGCCAGTCTAAATCAGGAATGAAAGAAGTTGACATTGCTTGCAAATAAGTCACTATAGTTGTCAAGGCAGATGCGGGCACATATTTGTGTGTGTGCTTGTCTGGGTAAATAAATGATTCTGAATCTTCAGTCTGGTATCTATATCTTACCCAAACAGTATATGACATAGTTTCTGTTTGAGTGTATCTGCCATCACTGAACTACATCCTCCTCATACAGCCTGGATGAGAGAATATGTTTTGAGAATGGCAATAAAACTTTCATCATGAACTAAGGTAAACTCAAGCCCCCAGGAAGTGTGCTTTCAAGCAAATTTTACATAGTGGCCAAAAGTGGAATTACAGCATCCATTGTTCATCACGTGATACCGTGGAGCCTAGAAAGAGTTTCTCCCATTGACTTACATTGGAAAAGAGATGCCTGTAAATCAGTGGATACATTTTTGTCGACATCAGAACCTTTGCAAAATGACTCATTTTACTATTCAGTTCGATGACATTTGGAAAGTCTAGAAGAGAGATTAAATTATTTAAGCTGGCATAGCACTAAACTGGAAGTCAGCCTCTCCGTCAGCTGAAGTTAGCCGCTCAGGTGCACTCAGCAGCAATCAGCTGTTTCAAGTCTTATGTGCGCATGTTCTATGTGCCCCATGATGCAGAAGATCTGGGTACTTTCAAACTGCAGAAATTAAACATTTTTTGCTTCATGCGAGCAGCTCTCATAGGAATAAACGGGGCCCCGCCTCCATGCTGTATCCAGGTTTTCTTAATACATCCATGCATAAACAGGGTCCACGTCTATCAACAACAAAACTGCACCAAAACATCTGTTTACAAACTCTCTTACAACCCAAGCGGTGTAATCCAAGTTTAATTTTATCCAACTGTATTTTTGTAAATTATTGTTGTGATATAGTTTTGCTGTTATTGAACGCAATCCCTGTTTACTTCAATTCATCAGAAATGTTTGGCTTTTTTGTAGTATGTGAAAAACTAATTTTTCCTACTAAATTCAAGGCAACATGTAGTGAGTAGTTGTACAAATGGTCATTTTGCAGGTGAAGTATTCCTTTAAATCTTAAACTAATGTGACTGAAATCTGTTTGAGCACGCACATGCTCAGACTGCTTACATGAAAGATTCAAATAGGCAAGTTAAAACCACAAACTTTTCATTTTTCATTACGTTAACCCAAATAAGTCCTTGTGTTCCTCAGTTCCTTAAGGAGTTTTCCAGCAGCATCATTTTTGGGGGGAGATGTGGCTTTATTACTGTCTCAATGTTTTTTTATTATTACAGTTGTGAGGCAACACGTATGGGACCTCTAGTTTGCACAAGCATAGTCATTATAACAGATGGCTAGTCATATTTTATATGGACATGCTAAAACCAATTGAGGAAAAGAAAAACAAACAAAAACCACCAAGTCAAAAAACAGCAATAATAATGAAGGGATATCCTCCCCTGAAACCCCCTTCAGAGCCACTTACCCAAAATGATGTGCCAAAAATAACAGAAACTGTTTGTGTATGATCCCTTGCCAATTAAGTGAGGAAGGGATTTTAAGGGATACCTTTCTTTTTCTTTCTTTCTTTCTTTCTTTCTTTCTTTCTTTCTTTCTTTTGCTGTAACTAATCCATAAGTGATTAACTTTGTGATCTCCAAAAGCATCTTATGTTCGATCTCTGCTGGAGCAAGAGATGTGGATATGACGTTGCAATCACCCCATCATCAAAAAGCTTGTCTTCAAGGAAGCATTTTCAGTTACCTAACTTTTGGCATTGGAAGATGCATCACTATGTCCGGTCATGCGACTTTTAATCACAAAAACATAGAAATGAGGCAACTAGGTTTTTTTTTAATGGGTTTTTGGTTAAAGCCTCAAATATGGTCTGTGTTTAACACAAGCTAAAGAGATTTTGTTCTGCAGCATAAAATTAATCAGTAACTACAGCAGTCTCAAACTTTTGAAGCTTTTAAGTGTCTTAAAAAAACAGTTGCTGATAAGTGGCCAAATGAGACGACAGAATGTCATCACGCCAAACGGCACTGAATACAGTTTTACAGCCACGCAGCCATGGCGACGCGACCATAGTTAGTAAGTTGTAACCTAGCAATAGCTTTTTTACTTCTGGCTATTGCATTTAGTCTTCAAAAACCCTGAAAGTGGAGTTCATTTGTGAAGATTATCATGTTGAACAAAGCGTGTAAGTATCATAAATGTTTGTTTACCACAGAGCTTTTTTTTCTGCAATAATCCAAAATCCCATGGCTTTTTGAGACGGAAACCAGGGTTACGTTAGCTTCCAACAGAAGAACATAATCTCTTGGGCACTCTAAATGTTCGGCTCAGGGGTGGATTGAAGTGTTTTAACATAGACAGCTGTGATAAAAAGTGCAAATGCGGTCGGGTCCATCTCTTTTGCTCAGTGTTTCTGCTGCAGTGTGTCTGCATTCAGAGGATAACCAGAGGACAAAATGTGAGTCAATCAATAAATCACTGGAAGATGATATGCAGTTATGTAGACACAACTTTCTTAAATTCAATTTTACTGCTGCATCATGTCATATGTGAAGGCTTTTTTAGATATCATTGCTTGTAACATCAAAGAAATGATATGTATATTTTCTATGCATGTATCTTTCGGATTTTTCAGGACATGATCCCAAGTGATCCTTAACAATAGAGCTCTTGCGGTCTTTATCCCACTTTTTTTTTTTTAACTTTCAAGTCAAGTTCCTCCCAACTTCATGTCCTGCCCCAACACGCTGTGTCATGTGGAAAAATGCCAAACCACAAAGAAACGAGCAATCTCAAAGCCATTTTATTAAACCTTTTTTAGAAACATATATGACACCAAAATAGACTTAATGTTTTGCACGAGTACTTTAAATAGGCTACTTAGACACAAATAGTTTTTAATGAAGGAAATTTACACCAATTTTAAAAACCAAAAAATGTGCAAAGGGGCTAAGAAAGAGTGAAACACGTTCATTGTTTTGCGTGATCATTAAAAGAATTTAAAAAAGAAACAGTGGTGTGTGTTGGATTATTCATCACTGACATAGTTTAAACAACCGCTGCCTAATTAGAAGTGGCTGTGCGAGGGCGAGTCTTGTTCTCTGTGGCGGACGCATCTGTCATCTGAGCCTATTTATAAGACGCTGTGAAACAATCTCAATACCAAGTTTGCCACGGTGCATTCGAGCTGCTGGATGAGTGTGTATTATTTGGCATCTGTCCGTCAGTCTTGTCCGATGCAGTGTGTGTACTCAGTGTGTCAAGAGGATGACAAGCAGCCTGCTGTACAGACAAGATCAGCTTTGTACAGACACTCCAACACGCGGAGAGTGGTACCACTCCTCGCTGCTTGAGGCCATTTACTCACAAGAACGCTGTTGCTTATGCTTCTCTGTATCTGTCTCTGTCTTGCACTATGGCAGTGAAGTGATTGGCTCTCTTGTGGCTGTTTGTCTGTGTGTAGGATCAGTCTCCTATCTCTAAGGGACCCCTAAGTGCTTTATAGTGCCTGTTTGCTTCGTGCTCTCTTGCCAAACAGCTGCCGTTCAGTGAGATCTGTGAATTCATCTGAGCAGATCACAGGGTTTTTAGCTGTCGCAGTGTCTCTGTTCTGGTGCTGCTTGATGTTACAGATACTGACAAGCTGGGTATTTATAGCACTTTGTGGTTCTTTAGTCTATTGGTTTCACCCAAGGTGAACCTGCTGCCTGTCTGTCTCCGCTGAAAACACTCAGCAAGTTTTAAATGGAATTCTAGAAAATGCAGTAAACCGCTGTAGCCAGAAGGTCATTTAAAGGTTCAGACTGCTTTGAGCGCATCTCTGTCTGGTGGCTGTGTGGCGCAGCAAGCTTCTTTGTCTTGTGTGAGTTCCAGTGCACCGTGTTATTAGGCCTTTGCCTGTTTAGGTGAGGTAAGTTGTTATACAAGGGGAGCTGTTAGCAGCAGAGGTTCTGAGTCCAGGCTGATCTGGACTGTGAAGTTTGTCCAGAAAAGAAGGAGTGGCTCTCAGTGAGGGAGACTAGGGACAGGAAATTGTGCCAGTGGCCTCGGCGTCAGGGGGGAAGGAACAGGAGGGGTACCCAGGATGGTGTGTGTGTGTGTGTGTGAGAGAGTGAGAGAGAGAGAGAGAGAGATTTAAAGCTTTTACCATTCTACCTCACATGTGCTTACTAAGGTTTGGTACTGTCATTTGAACCGATATGGCACCTGAGACACCAGTACCCAAAGGTACAATTTTTCTGGACTTTTACTTTCAAACATTTTGTTATTTACAAAGAACATTTTACAGTTCACGCATAATAGAACATCCTCCTCTCCCCTCCCAAACCCATCCTTTAAACCTCCAACTTGTGAGTCTATTACGAGGGCATAGCTTGTGAACACTGTTGTTTGTTTCTCGTAGAAAGCACAAGTAAACACAGTCACGTATAGTAGTAGTGTTTTATAGGGCATCAATCTCCCATTTACGCCTATATTCTTTTAAGAATAGATTTGAAGTGTAAATAAATGCTTCACGTCGCAGTTATGCCACTGAGCTGAGAAATGAGCCTGCACAGAGCCTGTGTAGACCAGACAGCTGCATAAATTAAAATGAGAACGTGCAGTCTAGATACTGGACGTGTTGCCCTAGCCAGTTTTGCATTACAAATTTTGTAGTGTTATCTGCATTGCTTTTTGAAGAAGTGTATACTTAAAACAGCTTTTGCTCACCATTGCCCTGACTCTATGACCTGAACATGCTGCAAGGGTAACATCGTCTGTCTTTCCCTTAGTACTCTCTGAGGGAAACCAAGATTTGGCAAGGATTGATATATCGTGAATCGGTACTACTGAAAAAAAAAAGGACAGGGTAAGCTCTAGGGTTGGGTACCCTGTCCTTCAGTATAACCATGTAGATGTGTGTCACTGTCATGGCCTCATTCATTCATGCATCAGTGTAATGATGAGCTGTCACCACCTTGGATTCCCAATATGGCTCAGAAAAAAATTCGATGTCACAATTAGGGCTACAACTAACGATTATTTTCATTATTGATTAAACTTCTAATTACTTTTTTAATAATTAATCGGTCTCTTTAGAATGTTTCGAAATAGTGAAAATGCCCAGATGATGTGATCAAATCGTGTTTTGTCTGAAACCACTTCAAAACTCAAACACATGCAGTTAACTATCATGAAAAATGAAGAAGAGTAGCACATATTACTACGGAGAAGCAGGAACTGACAAATGTTTGGCATTTTTGTTTAAAAAATGACTCAAACCGTTAAGTTATTTAAATTAATGTTAATTATTTCACCTCTAATTACAGTCATTTAACCCATTTATGTAAAAAACATAGGATAAGGACTAAATAATAGTTAAGAGAGTTCAGGTTATTTATCTTGCAACCCCTTTTCTCTGATAACATAAGTGAGGTGTCTCAATATGGAGATGCCTGAATGAATTTTCATAAGAAAACATTATTAACCACCACATGTCTGCATTGTGCTATATGATGTGCTGTTTTGCTCTTCACATCGTTTTCATTTTATTATCATTTCTGTTACAAGGATACAAATTCTATAGATGAACTAATATAGACAATAAATCAGCCTATTTGAACATGTACAAGATGTGAGCATTATCTGACAATATCGAGTGGTTTCTTCCCATCCTGCAGCAATACACAGGGACTCTCAAGTTAATAGTTTTTTAAAAAATCTTTCTGGAGGCTATTAGATTTATAGTCCATAACTACTGTGATACAAGTTCACCTCTGGACCTTTTCCTGTTTTCACTCTGTCATTTACTCAACCCTTTTGTCCCTGTGCCAAAGAGTCATGTCTTTTTATCTTGCAGTCGGGGCATCAAAAGCCTCCTGCTCATGTGCTGTGGACTGTGTTCTGCATGTTGTCGATGCTGTTGAAAAGCAAGCCCTGTGGCATCCCTCTGCAACCTTTCACTTTTGGTTGAATAGTTTAGAAGCACTCTTTGTGCACTCATTTGTTTCTGTCTAGGGACGTGGATGTGCATTGTGTGTATGTGTGTGTGTCCGTTGTACACGGGACAATTGAGTGACCTAGACCTCGGGGCTCCCTCCATAGCTTTCAATGCAACCCCACTAAACTGCTGTGCCAAGTGCTCTCATTAACTAGTTCCATTAGCTCGTCCAGTGCCCAATATGAGACCTCAACCCATATTGAAACCATACAGAGAGAGGTACCGCTACGGCCAGAGAGTCGGGACTGTTTGAATAGTTGTAATAACTAGGGTTGGGCCAGTTGACAATGTTCAAACTGGTTTGATACTAAGCCAAACACTGGACCAGATTACCGAATTTTACTAGGTGTCCCCACATGATTCAGCAGTCAATCCTCAAAGGAACATAGTGACACTGTGTCCCAACAGAAATGAGAGTCTAACGATCACGTCGCATCGCCTAACAGCGGGATGCTGTGTCCAAACTAAGTCTATTAAATCTGCACCTCTGTCACTTCATGTAAACAAACCATAGCATTAGCTATCAGCTGTCCCCTAGAGGTCAGATCGGAAACTTAAGCACTTAGCCAGTTCTATCTTCTTACATTTGTAACATTACTTTTTAAATCAGAAACTTCTAATTTTGATATTAACTGATTTAAATCACATACAATATAGCAGGCGGCAAATAATATTGGCCTAACTTGTTATTAGCTTATTAACTTTTAGCTTTGCAGCGATCTCCTCCTTGAAAGTTCATCTTGCAGCACTCACAGCCCTTGTATGCAATAAGGACAGCTCGCTTGTCTGCTTCGAATCCAAAATGTTGCCATATTTGTGCAATTTGAGTCTTTTTTTAAAGAATAATTCCATGTCCCCATCTCTCCTAGTATCACCAAAAAGTAAACAAACAGTGTGCGCCACTCTCCCCACTCTCTCTGCCGAAATTTTATGTCATGTTTGACACCAGCCACCTCTGCAATCTGACAAGGATTTAGTGCCGTAGTTGGCTACTTTTAAAATTGCTAGTATGTGCCATAATGACTCAAATGTTGGTTCAGCAAGTAATCAAACCGGTTTAAGCACTAACACCGGATGGGACCTGCAAAACCAAAAATCGACCCAACTTTATAAATATCTAAAGGAGTCAGAATCAGAATCAGAATCAGGTTTTATTGCCAAGTACATTTACATATACAAGGAATTTGACTTGGTGTTTTGGTGCAAAACATAAAGGAAGAATAAAAAATATTTTATTTAAATAGTATGAGAGTTTTCAGAGTCAGTTACATCCTACGGTCAATGCAATGTGGTTTAATGCATGTACTGTATATACTTGTTGAAACACTGGTTCATGCAAGATCACTAGTAAACTGCTGTTAACATACAAGAGAGGTTGTGTGGCCATTAAAAGCAGCGGAGTGGAGGAGTGAATGAGTAATAGCAAGACTGTAGCTTGTGGGTGGGGGTTAATATTGTAGCTAAGCCACCAGCAGTCCCAACAATATATTTTGGTTTAACTTAATTTTTTTCTCAAACCCACACAGTGATGTGCAAATGTGAACTAACAATGTGGTCTTTACTGTCACACACTCACTAAAAAAGAGGAAATGTGTGGGCTAGCTACCAGCAGCAGGGCCACTGAGAATGAACCTCCAGTTAGAGGTAGGAAGGAACAGAGGAGCATAGAGAAATACAGATGGGAGAAAAGATGCTGGTGCCTCTGCTCTGAGAGAGCTTTTTGAAAGAGTTTTGTTGCCTTCACAGTTAAACAGAGGACGCATTGAGGCTGGAGACTTGTAAATGTTTGCGCCACCACACAATACATAGGCCTAATAGTCCCACCCTCTTCCAGAACACCACCCTTCAAGCTCCTGCCCTACATTTGTCACAGTATAGAGCCCTGCGTCAGAGTCATACCATGTCTTAATGGATTGTACATGTACCGATCTTATTTCAGAGAAAATGAAAGATTTGCTCAAGTAATGTTTCATCAGTAATTATCTGCTTGACCAGAACAGTTCATTGAATGACTCACTTTGGATTAACACTGAGCGGATTACCTACTGAAAAGATGAAACCTTATACCAACCTTCTTTGTGTGCAGAAAGTCCAGTGCCAGGATTTACTGTTTATCTCTGTAGTTAACCTGTCCACTGTTTGACAGCGTGCTGGAACACACTCCCTTACTTTGCAAATAGCATTTATACATTTGGCACAGCTTGACACAGGACTCTTATCTGGGTTGTTGAACACAAAAATAAGTAAATAATGGCTTATACAGAAGGGATTTTATTTTTAAAGATAAAGAAGTTCAAAGTCATGCAGAAGCAGTCCCTCTCAATCATCACGTATGACCCACTAGAAGTGTGTGTCGGTGTATTTATCTGCAGATACCCTGCCCTCTTTTTTTACTTTTCTTTCCATTTAGCTTTGTTTGGGATGTTCATGGATGCAAATTTTGGTTTCCTAGTATAGCGAAGTCTCGACCTACTCTACTCTCTCTCTGATTGGTTAGTACTTGTTGCCTTTATGGGATAGTTTTGTTAGATTTATGCTGTGTTCAAACTACGAGTGACAATGTAACAGCATGAGTGCTTGTTAACATAGTGACGTTGTCATAGGCTTGTTTGTGTCTGCTACTTGCCACAAAGTGCCTTGACTGAACGCCATCTAAAGTTTGTATTTGGTTTAAAGATTCTATGCTTCTGATCAGTGTTTGAGCCCCGTATCAGATTTAACATCACATTTTGCCACCCCATTGCATCTCATGTGAACCGCAAGGCACATAAAGCTAGCATAGAGCTACCTTGCCACAGTCGGGCATCAAAAGCCTCCTGCTCATGTGCTGCAGACTGTGTTCTGCATGTTATCAGTGCTGTTGAAAAGCAATCCCTGTGGCATCCCTCTGCAGCCTTTCACTTTTGGTGATATTTTTTTCTGTGTATATGCACTGGTGCATGTCACTTAAACAATTACATGTTGTTGTTTTTTTAAATCATCACCGTTTGGTCGGAGGACACTTTCAGTGTGTCACAATATCACTTGAGCTGACTTACTCTGTAACTGTGAGAAATATGTTTGTAACTATCGTATTAGGACCTCTTTGATGGCATCATATTAAGCAAGACATCAGTAATAATTGTGTAATATATTATTGCTGTTGCGAGTCTTTCTTTGTCCTTTTTGGTTGCTCCAAGGCAAATAGACATGCATCAAAATCCACTTGGCAGCTGACTTGACTGGGTTTTACATGGTGGTACACACGTTCACTCTCAGGGTCAACTAAACATACTCCACAGCGTCACATTAACCTGCCACTGCCCCCATTAGCTACACTCAATCCACCACATCTCATATGCAAGCTGTGTAATTAAGGAAATGAACATAGTCTGTTCTAACCTCAGCAGCCATGAGTTCAAGCGTAGTGGTTTATTTTAAGCTATGTTATGTCTATAAAACAATATGTTTGTTTTCCTTCACTGTAATGCCTCAAACCCAGTTTCTCTATCATGTTGCTACAGCGATAAAACTTTGTGACCTGCAAAACATTGTCGCAAAACATTGCTTTAAGCCACTGTTTTGCTGCTGTACAGTGACAGAAGATTCAGATAATAGATCTCAGATTGCTCAGTGTGTTTTAAAGGGCCATGAGAATACCTTAAACTCTACAGTAGAGTGATGGTAAACGTTCAGATGCGATGTGTCTGACTTTGGCCATTTATCCTGAGAAATAAAAAACACAACACATACAAATAAACAGACTCAGGAATGCAAGGTGTGTCACTGGGAGATTAGGCTGGATTTTGTTGTAATGGGCCTCGACATGTTGCTTATTGCTTGTTTTGCCTTAATGCAATGTGTTTTCATAGTAGTTCCTGTGTCAGTTCACTTTGTAGTTGCGGCACACCGTATTGAGTGAGGATTTTTTTGGGATATCATTTGAGAATCCGAACACATTTGCGCATTGAATGTTATTCAAATTCTTTTATGATCCCTCAAAGGTGAGATAACAGTGAGAAAGTGGATGGGGGTACTTTTTATATTGTTTTTATCTCAAAATGTGACTCATAGGACTTATGATGTCTCGTTGAAAGAGCAGGACTTTCCCCGTTATAGGTGTTTTCACAGTCATCAGCCACTCGGTCTCCCGTGACACCACTGTGGTTAGATTTTAGAGAAGATGGCATTCTTGAAGATGCTGTTCTTCACTGCCTTTCTTTCACTTTCTTATCTTCATGTCGCTGAGTGACCAAACACAGTCTCAATAAGCATTCATGGATCTGGTTCGCTGTTTTGTAAAATGGATCTGGGTTATAGATTGCCCATGTTGTGCGGCCGTGCCCTATTAGCCACGGTTGACCAGGCAGGCCGTGTGTTCCCATGCAATCCGGCACCCACAGTGCCTCCACCACCACACTGATATCTGCTGCTGATCATTGAGTCATGGTTGGTGGGGCTGCTTTATTAGTGATTGACATACTGAGGGGAATGTTTGTGTAACTTATTAATAGGGCTGAGGTGGATATTCTAAAAGCGTAGGTGCAAGCAAAATGCACGCAGCATTTCCTTCCAGAAAAAAAAAAAGAAATATTTGGTAAAAATTGTGGATTTTTTTGTAAAATAAACTATGTGATTTACAGTAATTTAAAGACAAAACCAAAAGTATTTCACTCATGGAAAGATATTTTCACAAAGCTAAACTGTCTATGCAGTAAAAAGACAGATACTTTTCGTAATTGGTGCTACATAACCAAAGAAAATGGAGAAAAAGGGCTGTAGCATTTGCTTTTGCTCAAGAGATAGAAAACCTACAACTACCAGAATGCACAGCGCCGTACCCAACCAATAAACACTCCTGCTAGTGGGTGACGTAGTGTGAGCTTGGCTGTTTTTAATAATATAATAATAATAATATAGCAGCCAGCTATATAGTAATAAACAATCTCAAATTTGTTAAACAGTAAGCTGAAATATGTTTTTGAAAACATTATAGGCAAAAAATAGGCAACACAGTAGCAGAATTTTGTTAATATTTCATCCACACATTTGATTCAAGTATTTTCAGCCTCAGTTTTTCAAATTCAGGACACTTGGCATCCATTTCCTATCAACAAATTCTTATATTACAGCCACATGGTGCACTAAAATATGTTTCCGAAGACATTTTTATGCAAGAAAATGGCAATACAGTGGCAGAATCTTGGTTTATATTTGATCAGCACTGCCTAGTCTTACATTTTGTTTGGTATTTGGTCTCAATTTTAGAGAGAGTGAGGGGTGGATCTCTCTCAGCCAGCTCCTATACACTATGTCTGTATTTGCTGGCATATGAAAGTGCGGCAGTACAATCTATAGTTGGAGCAACAATCCTAGAGCCAGCAAAAAATCTTGAGCAGGCAGATCTGGATGCTGAAGAGGTGGAGGGAAGCTTTCCAATTTCATTTGCACATACTCCCCACATTGTTATGATACAAAGCCGGTTGAAATTTGGCAAAGTCTCCGTGTATGTGTTTGAAAAACGAATTTAGGTTTTTAATTATGAAAAGTAATAGTGTGTCATAATATAAAGGAGCTTAGAATGAGTTACTCCCAATGGCTTCAGTGAAGTATTCATGTCAGTCTGTTGGAAATGTCTACAAGTTCATTGTAATCCTAGATGTAATTACACAGATGCCAAGCCAAAATGATTTGCCCATCATATTTATTCTAGGACTGTCAGAAGTTATTGTGAAATGATTGGCTGAAGACATTCAGTATTTGGATGTGTCTGTTTGCATTGATAATTTGATTTGGCACATATAAACCATCTACTGTGTCTCTTTTTCTCATTCGTAGAGTGAATTACAGTAGATGGTAAGTGCACTGAGCACTCAGCTCCAGTGTATCTCATTTACTTACTCTGTAAGTATACTGGATGCTCTGGGTCTTCCTGTGGCTCGTTGTTAAACGGCATAGTCAAACGGCACAGCTGGAGAACTAAAAAACCCATGACTGGACTTCTTCCTCAGTTGCTTCTGAAATCAAGCATTAACCAAGGCCACGTTCCATACCAGAGCTTCCTCTTCTCCCTGCCATCCTTGGGCAGTAGCTTGGTTGCAGCGCGCGCGCGCACACACACACACACACACGCACACACACACACACACACACACACACACACACACACACAGCCTGCTGTACCCTATAGTGCTGCTTGTTGATAACTAAGGACATAAAGAGGATTCCTATTGAAAATTGAACACAGCCAGCAGGAAGCCAACCACTACTACAATGGGGGAGAATAAATAATTCACCAAGCACTTAACTATTTCCTGTTGAATTTTTCTCTGTTTCCTCTTCGTTTTCTCCCTGCTGTTCATCTTACATGCCTCAGGCTTGCATTCCTCACTCCTCTCCACAGCAGGTCTTGCCTGTGGGGGTATGATACTTGGCACTGCACCTCCGCGGTTTTTGTTTTACAGTGTAGCAGACAGTAATTCACTCAGTATGATGTCGTTTTTATAGACACATAAGGCCTCAGCTTGGTTGCTTATAAACAGTGCACCGTCTATTTACATGTATCCCAGGGTGGGGTTTCTCTCATTTTCATGAGTTACACTTAAGGGACAGTTTACTTCAAAATTTAAAAAAAAAAATACACATTTTTCCTCTTACCTGTAGTGCTGTATATCAATCTAGATTGTTTTTGGGTGAGTTGCAAAACTCAACAGCAGTAGAGTGTCCCGAGAATGATGTGTAGGCCAACCCGGAAGCTAACGCTGCCCTGTACTTTAAAAAGCTTCCATATGCTGTGATACATTTGGCAGGTGTAGCTTGGTAAAAAGAAACTAGTTCCTACATGAATGCTCACAACACGGTCTGTGTATTATCTTGAGTAACCAGGTCATGGTTTCTGGAAAGAGGCAATGCTGTTGAGTTGTTGTTTTTTTGAGCACTGCAAGCAGAGTGCAATCTACTTCCATTATATTGGACAGAAGGCAGGCATGTCTACAGTTGATATATTCTGTGTTTTACAACAAAACAATAAAGCCAATGCTTAGCAGAGAGGTGGAATTAATGTGCATCATGTGTGTTTACAAACTCATAGATTTTGTACCCCAGTCGGTCAGCAGAGCTTCAGCAGATTATGAAATTTCATTAGGCAGTCCATTCATTTTCCACACGTTAATTAAATGTTAACTGGCTTTAATGAGAAGATAATTGTAACTATCTCCTGTGCACACACTTTAAGATGAGACACCTTGCACAGTGTCCTTTCTGACTCTTGTTTCAATCTTACGGCAGATTCAGCACGTCCATGCATAGAGCTTGCAAACTTTCATTGAACAGTCCTCACTGAGGGAGTTCAGCAGAAGGTGACAGCTGTGTGTGTAACCTTAAGCACAGCCTCCCCCGTGTCCCTCCACCTAGTTTGCATCCTATTCCAAGAGTAAGGGGGGGGGATCAGTGAGGGGCCGACCAGCTGTCCTGTATAGATCACACCTGTACTGAACAGGAACCAGATCAATCTGTCAGTTATTCAGTCAGAGCTGGAGAAGCTCATATGTCATTGGTCGTCAGTTGTGTTGAAGGGATCAGTGACAACAACTGGGATCTTGGGATTTCTCACTGAAATGTGTAACTGCATATCCTCCATCCAGACATTTGGTCAGGCAGCATCATGTTCATCTATTTGATGAACTTAATGCGTGGGTATATCTAAAAAAGAAAATCACTTAATCGAACCCCACATATTTATAAAAATGAAAAATCACAGGTTTTGATGCCAGTTGGACATATAGCTGTTTGTTATTCTGTCCTGGTCTGTGTTGTCTAATAAATTATAGCAAATTCTGGGTCATTTATATCAACAGAGGAAATCAACCGTCTCACGCACACAGCAGCTGTCCTATAAATAGAAAAGAACACACTCTGTTTACACCAATAAAATGCAGTTTATTAGAAGCCAGAGTTTCAAAAAGCTTCAAGGATGTCTGTTAGACAGCCTTTTAGGTGTGTACATTTATACATTACACAGTTAAGCAAAACAATTCTATCTCTGTAGGGATCCTTTCTATAATGTTGTCGGACACTTATGATAATAATAATATGAGCCTGTCAGTGGCAGAAACAAGCACTTTTAAATTGAGGATGTTGGTGATTGTTGAAACTGGAAAGATGAACCAAAATAGTTGTTTGATAATTTTATTTTGTGTCTGTTGACTTCAAATAAAGTGTTTTACACTGATAAGATTACTGTTTCTTTAAATGAATTCTGATTGGTTTGATGGAAGTAATTTCAAGTGTCTGGTTAAACAAAAAGTATCTTCTTTTAACAGTAGGGCCTATCTCTGTAGGGATCCTTGCCATAAGTTGTCAGACACTTATAATAATATAATAATCTGAGCCTGTCATTGGCAAAAACTTTTAGTGGACATAAACTGATTGTGCAAAAATTCCCTGTGTTAACATTGCAGACTGTTTCACCACTGCCGGCTGCGGCGGTTTTGCTCAATTCTTTCACAAATTTCATAATTGTTGTTCCCATTCATCACTTAAATACAAAAACATGGGGAAATGAGGTCTAGGTTGAAAATACTGGTGGATCTGTGTTGTGTTAGGGGAAACCCACGATTGGCTGGATTGGTTGCTATTGAAGATAATAATATAAAATGTTTGTGCGAAACTGACTTAAATGTGAAGGTACACGAGAGCCCAAAGTTAACTCGGCAAAAGAGAAAATATGTCAAACACCCATAGATTAACTCCCATGGCATGTGTGTGTGTGTGTGTGTGTGTGTGTGTGTGTATTTACTTGTATTTACTTATTGTGTAATGATGCTTTGTGACAGTCCTGCAGCCTGGAAGGCTCCTGGGGACTCGATTATACCACAGAGTTGTGTGAGAACCCTCCCAGGCTTTGTTCAAGAGTCGTTGAGACTGGAGTGTTTGTTTTAAATGTCCCCAAGGCCTTTGAAACCAGCATCGTGTTTAAGCAATTTAAATGCCTCCAAAAGATGTTTACTTGCTAAATCCTTCACTATTTGCTGTTAACAATCTGATTTGAGTGATTTTCTTTTTTTATATATTCTTCACAGCATCGTGAAAAAATGTCACTGATTTGATGGACGTTTGCCAGATTAGAAAGAATAACAAACATGCATCGTTTATCATATGTTTAACTGCTATGATTTATACAGGAGCTTTCACTGGCAATCTGTGAACTCCTCACACTGTTCTCTGTGAGGCTGCAGCATAAGTGAGGCTCGGGGGGGGGGGGGGGTGTGTGTGTGTCTGTGTGCATGTGCACGTGTGTATGCGTGCGCAGGTCTCTGTGGGACCCTTGCAGTTCACAACAGAGGAGTCAAACCTCACCCTTTATGGAAGTGTAGCCACACTTAATAGATAATCAGGATCTCTTTGCTCTGTATTTTAAAGGCAGTAGGGAAGAAATTCAGGATCCATTAGATCGAATCAACAAGGAAAAGGTGTTATAAATGATACTGAAGTCAGTTGCCTATCCTTCTCTTTGGGCTAATTGATAATGGCAAAATTTCTAATCACTATCATTTTGGTCAATATTGAGATCATGATTTTTTCAGCACTAATAGTCTACTACTACTATTTATTGAATTTTAAAAGAACACCGTTTTTGTCATGTGTTGTTTTAACAGTGGATTTTTAAATTTAATTGAAAAACAGGCTCAAGGTGAACTGAACACGCCACAGTCTGGCTGAGAGTGATTTGGGGGGACTTTTTTTAATTGTAAAATTTGGGGTTGTGTGTCTCTCCCAATTCCACATTGACAACTACAACCTTTTAAGAAGGTGAACTACCCACGGTGCCTTTTTTTTAATCATTCCTGATCATATTTTTCAGTCCCAGGAATGGTGGAATTTCCTTCAGTGAAAGTCTGCTGTACAAGACAAATTGAGAGCATCATTGCAAAACAATGTGTCTCAGTATTCCTCCGTTGTTGTTTGTCTTGTTGTTTTTTACATAATAGTTGTAATCCAAAATTGTAATTGAAAAAAATTTTGATTAATCCCACCTTCCTACCGTCTCTGTTCACTGCTTCTCCACAAGCAGAGTTAAGGTAGTAAAAAGTGCAAATATTGGCTATAAAGAATAAAGTAGTGTATGAAAATGTTCCACAGGTGTACTAGAGTGCGTACACGGCGTGCAGGAGGCACGCTAGCAGACAGGCGTGTTGTGGCCTGGGCAGCTGAACAAAATGTTTTCACTCTGAGGTTTCTTTCAGTCTTTTATTCACTGCATGACTAGTCAGATGGAGCGTAATAGACATTACAACCAATGACATCACCACCTCATAACTCTGGTCAGCAGCAGGCAGGCAGGCAGCTGGAGAGAGCAGGAGGCATGGCTGGACCCGTCTCTGGTGGAGGAGCGGAGGGCGGACGCTGAGAGGCGTGCACGACTATAACAGAGCACTTCACTCAGTTCACTGTATTCTCTTTCTCTTTCTCTCTGACTTTCTCTCTTTCACCATGTTCATTTCTTTCTGTTGATGATGTCATTTCCATGCTGAGCCAGACTTCCAGTGAACTGTAGGAGGAGGGGGTGGACTCTCTGTTCTCAGAAGTGAAGAGCACGAGGGAGTGAGGTGGGAGAGAAACAAATAAGGAGCAGAGGAGACAGGGAACCAGCCCAGTGTGCATGATAAACAGCTCAGCCAGGGGGGCTGCGATGGTGTCTGAGGTGACTAGCTGTATCGATCATGGCTGTGTGACTCATTGTGCTGATGTCACTGCTTCTCAACTCCAGGGCTGGGATCTCTGGGTTGCAGCTGTAAACTCACACATAGTCCTTCTGGGCCTGTTTAAGCTTGGATTGAGTGAGAGCGGGGTCCAGCAATATTGCGATGTCAGCCACAGGCCCCTGCACTTGTGCCAGGAATATGTTAGAAACAAGGTCAAACAGATAGGCTTATGCGAGACTAAATTCATATGGGGCTGCTGTGCAATCAAAAGCCATTTTTACACAGAGATCACGCTATAGGTAGAGCTGCTATGAAGTCCCTTCTTTATGCCTCTTGCATTTTTACACAGAACCAGACAACAGCATCATTGTGCCACTCTGGTGTGTGATTTTAGATAGTATGCCAGCGTTGTGGAATCAAAAGAGACGTGATGGGTGTGACATAATATAACAGCGTCTAGCCTCTAGTGTGACATGAAACATATGCACTTTCCAAACAATAACAATGGAATTAACTTGGCAATTACAGTCATTTATCGTCCATGTTATATGGCGGCTGTTCTCTTCCTCTGCTTGGAGGGCAATTCTGTTATTAGTACTCTAATTCCCGTGTTTACTGCTCAAATTCTTTGACTTGTATTTACTCTTATTGGTATGGGTTGTAATCGTTATTTTTGTTTTGTAATTGTTTCTGTCATTTTTCTGGTCTTAATTTGGCATTATTATTTGGCTCATAGGGTTATGATACTTCTGCAAGAAACCTCTCTTGCTTCTGCTTTGCTTTGTTTGTCAAAGAAAGAACTTCTTAGCAACCCCATCATGTGATCTCTGTGTAAAAGAGGTGAAAGTATACAGTCAGCCCTTACACCCTGCCATAAAGTGAAACCACACCAGGATAGATAGCACACTAGCTTGCGGCAAAGCTGGTTAACACAGGTGTGTATATAGCCTCAGGGTACAGAAAAAAAGTCCTCACATACTGTCAGCTGCAGCTCTGCTTTTCAGACTGTATTTAGGTGCACTGATGCAGCACAGCATCCCCTTTGGCAAAGCTTCAGAGTATTGATCTAGACAGCTGTTGAGATGAGCATGTTGTCACCTTCTGCACTGTGTCTAGTCTGACTCTGTGATAAACTCAAACACTTTTCTTTTCCTTCTCCCACCCAGGCTGCTGTTTTATCTGTTATTTCCGCTGATGGTGTGAATGACATCCCCATGAAAAGGCGGCTGTTATCTCTGCTGCATTGTGGTTTTCTCTTTGTAGTGACATAACCGGGCTACTAATGAAATTTACAAAAATTCTATATTTGTCTCCGATGTCTTCTAAGATTAGAGTTGTGCTGTATATCAACAAAGCTGACGTATTTATGTAGGATGATAAATTTGCCCGTCGTGCATGTGAGTGACTTGTTTGGATGTTAGGAATGAGGTCCAATGCAGATTAAAGGTGACACAACGGTCACAAGACACACACTGTTTAGTAACCTCTTGTCACCTTGGATTTGTTTTTGCACGACATTGAGATATGATTATTTATTTTTATTTTTTTAACTGACGCAAGTTAACAGCCCAAGGGGTCATGCATGCCTCATCACATGCATTTGTATCGGAAGGAAACTCCTCTGGAAGAGTTCTCATCATCAACATTTTTAATGAGACACACAGTCGTCCTTGGCTGCATCAGCAAACTTTGGCTTTTGCCCTGAGTAAGGGATGATGAGGATTAGGGGCGGGGAAGATAGAACAGTAGGGTGGATATGTGCGTGGCACGTGGATCGATGGTGGAGATGAAAGCCCGGCTGAAGTTCTTGTTTGTGGTGTTTTCGCGCTGCTGCCCTCTATTCAGCAGTCAGTGTTTTTACGCTGATGGCCGTGGAATGTCAGATCCCGCTGTTGTGGAGAGAGCTGAGTGGAGATTGCACCAGATAGAGGTGTAATTTTGCCGCTGATAAAACCCACCCTTCCTGTCGCTGTTAGTAGTATTTATCTCCTGATTCAGTTTGGTGTGGAGGTAGAGGGACAGAGGTGAAGGGAGACAGTGAGTGAGTAGTCAGTTCTCCTGGGATTGACGAAGTGGGGGACTCTTCTCTCCCCAGATACAATCAGTCCTCTCTACAGTGAACGAGTTGAATTCTGCAAAATGACTCTGCTATTGTGAAGATTCTCTCAATTATGTACCATAAAGCAATTTTCATCTCAGCACTAACTAGAGTATTTTATTATAGTTACACTCTTCTGTGCTGTCCTTGTCTCTCTTTGTGTGCACTCACATGTGTGTGCACACATCTGTGCACATAATTGGCTGCTGGAAGAGGCTCTGCGACTGTGCCTGTCCAGCAGATTTATTGTTGGGAGCAGAAAGAGCAGATGAAATGTGCATGGTACAAATATTTCTGTCCTGAAAGCGTAACTTTGGTATTTTTCAACCTGGACCCTCTTTTTCTGTGTATTCCTGTCTGAGTGTTTGTTTTTGCCACTGGCAGGCTCAGATTGTTGTTCTAAGTGTCTGACAACAATATGAAAATAATCTCTACAGTTATAGATCTTTTTGTTAGGGAGTAAGATAGTAAGAAACAGCCCCAAAATTGCTTTTGCCAAACCCACCACACTCAGTTAAAATAAACTGTAATTTATTCGTGAAACACACTTCATTCAAAATGATAAAAACACAACTGAACTTACAAAAACCATCTTGGTTTGTATTTCCATTCTTTCAAAAATCACCAACTATGGTTTGGTTAAAATAAACCCTAAATTCCAGTTAGGTATGAAAATATGGCGACTTACACACTAAAATTACTGGTTTTTTTTTTAATGGAGTCTGGTGGGTTTGGCCATGACAATTTTGGGGCTGTTCACTTGTAGGAATCCTTTCCATAATGTTGTTAGACACATAAAATCAATGGTGGAATTTAACTAAGGACATTTACTCACATACAACAGTTACGTACAACTATTAAGGTCCTTTTACTTTACTTGAGTATTTTAATGTCATGCCACTCTCTGCTATTTTCCACTACACTTAAGACTGGAATATTGTACTTTTTACCTCACTACATTATTCGATAACTTTAGTTATGTCATGAATTCATTTTTGTCATTTTTCATACAAAAACATTTCATAGTTCCAGGTTCTAAAATATGAAGACTTGGTGGTGTTCATTTTAATTATTTTCATTTATTAAATTGATTTAAATTTAATAAGCTTTTAACACTTAGATAAATTCTCCTGATTGTATACTCAAGTAACAGTGTGGTATAGTACTTTTACCCAAGTAAAGAGTTTAAATACTTCCTTCACCATAGCTTACAATAACAATCTTAGCCTGTCTATGACAAAACAAGCACTATTAGTGGACACAAATTGACAGCGCACAAGTTCCCTAAGTGGTTACATTGCAACCTGTTTTACCTGTTGGCTGCAGCGCTCTCACTCTATACTGCACCATTTAAAAAAAATGTTGTTCTGGTTAGTCACATAGACACAAAAACACAGGAGAAGTCCAGGCTGAAAAACACAGAAGTTACTCTTTAATGACACCAGTCTTGTACTTGTATGTAGCTGGTGGTCACCCGTTCACTTGAGCAAAGTTTCTGATGAGTGGCACTGTGTGATAATGATATCAACAGTTCAGTGTACTTGCGCCATCTGTTTTCATCTAATTTCTATTCTCCCCCCGGATAACCTCTCATCCTCGACTGACCACTCGACATCCTCTGTTTCCTCTATGTCCGCAGACTCGCAACGGTCCCATCTGTCCTCTTTCACCATGAAACTGATGGACAAGTTCCACTCTCCCAAGATCAAGAGGACTCCATCCAAGAAAGGCAAGCAGCTGCAGCCCGAGCCAGCGGCCAAGAGCACAGAGAAACCTGCGAACAAGGTGTGTGTGTGAGCATGGAAAATATACAGTATGTGTGTATCGTGGGAAATGCATCTCTTTCCCACCTTTTCCGTGTGTTTGTTTGCCTATTTGTGAAACGATTGTTTTCCTGTTTAATGTTTTGCACTCCTGCACTCCATTGTGTCTGTGTGTGTGTGTGTGTGTGTGTGTGCAAGTTTCCCAGCTGGTTCCCACAGCCTTCCCAGTCACTGTGGCGGCTGGCTGTGCTACAGCAGGTGTCTAAACCTATAAAGACATGAATGGAAGTGGGCCACTTCCTGAATGAACTCCTCCGCTCCCTCTTAAGGCTTTTGGTGTAATCAGTATATTCCCCAGCAGCCCTGCTGTGAGAGACTAGAGAAGCTGAAAGGGATCATTGCTGTAGTACCAAGATGACTCCAAGTCTCATCACTTGATAGATGGTTCTTTGAGCTGTGAGAAAACTATGGGAGCAATCGAACCACGGACAGGAGCCCAGACTGTTGTGATGGTCCAAATAAGAAATAGGTTTCATGATGGCTATTTTGCTGTGTGTGGTGCTTTAAAAGCTTGTAAAATGTTCGCCATCATTGTGAAAATCATAAGTAGTGCGATTCTGAAGTGCTGATTTGTGTTTTTTGTTTTTTTTTTGTAGAAGGTAAGTCGGCTGGAGGAGCATGAGAAGGAGGTGGTCAGTGCGCTGCGCTACTTCAAGACAATCGTGGACAAAATGGTCGTGGAAAAGAAAGTGCTGGAGATGCTTCCAGGTTCAGCTAGCAAGGTGCTTGAAGCCATCCTGCCTCTGGTTCAAGTAGAGGCCCGGATACAGCACAGGTTAGTCACACATTTTGTTATTTTTTTAGGATACAATTAAGGCCAGGGTTTCCCACACATTGGTTTATTTGTGTCAGTCCACCACAATTAAAATATCTATTTTTGGAGCTGGACTGTTCATTAAGAGCACTGTTAAATATATATACTGACTCTTAGAGTCAGGGAAGAGATGGAGCAGCAGAGTGTCAGGCGCATTAAAGGTGAAACTCAACCATTCTTTGTGCTGGGTTTAAAGTTTGCACTCACTCGCAGCAGCTGCTCCTCACAATCGTCAAACTGATCCGATCAGTTCTAAATAGATCAACAGATTAATTTTTAACTTGACGAGTCACAAACCGCTGCTGAGGAAAAAATAACTCATGGAGAGCTCTGTCTGTGCTGCGCTCACAGTACTGCAAAAACAGCAAAATTTAGAAAAAGGACACAGATACAAAGGCACACACACACATTTAAAATAAATTTTTTTGCAACCTTCAAACTGTTCTGCTTTCTGACTGCTGTTTTTCTCCTCTTATAGATTTAATATTTCACATTTTACCATTTCTCAGTTTATTCTCATCATTCTTGTCTCGTGATGTAACTCATGTCGTAGCTGGTATGCACGCCAGACATGTTAGAACGAGTATGATGTAGAGACATACACTCACTGAGCAGCTTGTGATGATTGATAGTCTGTTGTGACAGACAACATCCGTCACTTCCAAGCTTCCTGGACTCAATGCCTCAAGCCTTTAAAATTACATTCATGTGTTACTCAGTGTTGATATGGCACATTATCCAAACATGTTACCTCCGAGAAAGAAAACTGAACTTCACCTTTGAAATATATTGAACAATAGATTGTTTGATTTACTTCCCCCCTGCGTAAAGTAAACCCTTTCTGTGGGACGTAACCTTAGCTGCAGTTTAGTTTGGACTGTCAGGACATGTTAGAACATCTCTGTCTTTGTGCCTTTCCCGTCAGTCAGTCGAGATGAAAGTGTGCAGGTCAGAGGTGACAGATTTTGTATCTCACAGCCCTGTGTTTGGAAGCAATTGATGGGTTGTTGCTGCAACATTGAGAGGCAGTTGTCTGTGGGGATTTAACCTCAGTCTAACAGAGTCAAAGCCTAGTAGATCACAGGAGAAGATGTTCTTTTTCTTATTTTTGGAAAATAAGCTTCGTGAAGTAACTATTGTGTTACAAAGAAGAATTTTACCCTCATGTTAATTAGTTTGTTTTGCCCTCTGCTGCTCAACATTCACAGAGTACTGCAGTGTTAAACTGTCGGAACTGACTTAAATCAATATTGGTCAAATAAGTAGGTCAACAGTGGGTGTAACTGCTGTCCGCTGTCCTGTTCCATAGTGTTAAAGGGACAGTTCACACCAAAAATTAAACTGCACATTTTTCTTCCTCCTACAGTAGTGCTGTTTATCAATCTAGATTGTTTTGGTGTGAGTTGCCAAGCATAGAAAATATCGGCCGTAGAAATGTCTGCCGTAGTGGAACTAGATGGCACTCTGCTTGTGGTGCTCAAAAACAAACATATGAAAAACTCAACAATAATGTCTATAAAAATCTAAAAATCTAAAAATTTCTCTCACATTGTGAAAGAAGACACCTGTAAATAAGAGGATAAATATTTTTTAGCATCACAACCCGTGTGTAATAACTCGTTTTGACTATCGGGATGTGATGTATTCAATCAGATAACTAAAAGAGCTACACCAATAAATATTTATGCTCATTCAAGTTAGCAGAAGACTTTGCTGTAAGTTACATGCTTGGCTGCCATAATTCTGTAATATGCCTGCACTATTTGCCCCACGATGCTAAAAATCTGGGTAATTCCATACCCTGGAAACTAAGTTTGTTTGGCTTTATGCGCTACTGAGCAACTTTTATAGGAATGAGCGAGGGCCCGCCTCCAACACTGGATCCAGTTCTCTTAATACATTCATAGTGACAGCGCAAGATGTTAACATTAATGGCGTCCTCCTCAGCTGAGCAGTAACATTAATTAACTGTGTGGTGCTAGGTGAACCACACAGTTAATTAAAATAGTTCCCACATGAAACTGTGCACAACAAGGTCTGGAATCATCTTGAATAACTGAGTCATGATTTCTGAAAAGAGAAAATGCCGTTTTTCAATTGTATTTTTCGGATTTTTCGCTACAGCTGATATCTCAAACTCTCTGCAACTAACACCAAAACCATCTAGATTGATAAATAGCGCTACAGGTAAGAGAGAAAATTGTTGTTTTTAATTTGAGGTGGACTGTCCCTTTAAGTTGTTTAAAGTAGTTAGTTTCCAAAAGGTTTGTGTATTGATCTCATATCTGTAAACTCTAACCATTGAGTCTACAACTGACTGTTCACACATAGTTTCAGACTTTTCTATAATGCCACAATTCCTTCGGAGTTACAGTGTAACCTACAGCACTTAGTCTTTCTGGGTCAAACCTCTCCACCCTTCCAACTGCTCCACCATTGCTCACACATAGGAGAAGTTTGCCTTCAGGGCTTACTGCTGGAAAAGGCATCTTAACCCTAAACCATGATCTTTTTCCTAAACCCAACCAGGAAACGGCTTCCTGGCAGAGAGCCCTTAAGGCAAACTTCTCCCAGCATCCCATCCCTCAAATCCTCTTGCTAACCCTCATAGCTACAGTCGTCTCCTGCTCACTGCAGAGCTTAGCAGCGTAGAGACAGTGGACGGATATTCCAGCACTGTGAATCAGCTGCAGCATGTTGGTACAGGCCTGGGCCACACCTTAGTGTCGGGTCTGAAGGCACCAGTCGCTACAGGCAGAAACAACACCCCGCTTCCCCGTGTGGTTATGCATTCTTCTGTCAGCTAGCTTATTCCAACCCTCAAGCTTGCAGTCAGGCATACCTCTAAGTTCCTCAACACATGCTCACTAAATATGTAGTTTAATAGCTGGTAGATAGATGGAAGTGTATCATATGCGTCATTTTTGTCACCTACAGTTTAACATGTGCTTGTCCCATTGCTTTATTTTCCACACGGCTCTGTTATGTTGTCTTGAGTCATTCTCTTTTCTGCACCTCTGGCTGTCATATTGTCTCTCACTTTCTATACATCTATTTATCTGTTCAGTATGCCACTTTTCCCTTCTGAATTCCTCTTCCTTCTCCCCGCATTGTTCTACTCTAACCCTCGCCATATTTCTCACACAATTTCAACAGTTCGGCGCTGTCTTCCTGCCATAACCGTGTGTATCAGAGCCTGGCCAACCTCATCCGTTGGGCCGACCAGGTGATGCTGGATGGCATCGACTTGGAGGACAAGGAGAATGTGGCGTCTGTCACCAGCGTCATCAAAGCAGTGCTGGATGGTGTAAAGGTAGGCCCTGTGCTAATAGAGGAAATGTTGATAGTGTGTGCTACATCCTCTTGTGCTGTTGTTCTTGCAGCAGCCTCTGAAGCTTGCTGTGTTGTCTTTCTCCAAACAGGAATTGGTGAAGCTAACTATCGAGAAACAAGAGCAGCCGTCACCCACCACCCCTAACAAACCAGCACCACCTGCGACCACAGCAGAGAGGTGAGTACAAAGCATGCTCTGCAGAATACAAACGCTCATTCAGACTCTCAAAGTAGTTCATTCACTCAGACAGCTTTTATGTGTGCAGCAGCGTGTCATCGGAGATGCCCTCGATAGATCGGGAGCAGGAGGTCTCGAGTAAGACAGCTCCGGCGGCTACTCCTGCAGAGGCTGCAACTGACATACCAGATGAGGACGTCGCCCCCCCCAAACCCCCGCTTCCTGAAGCCAAAATGGCAGAGCTCAGGTGAGGATGATACAAAATACAAGCACAATTGTAATTTATTGCTTTTTTTCCCATTAATGAATCCAAATTTGAAATTAAAGGAGCAGTTTGTAGGATTCGGTGGCATCTACTGGGGACAATTGCTATTTGCAATAGACAGGAACTCCACAGAGGTCTCTTTTTCTCCAAAAATTAATAGACTTTTTAAAACAATAAAAATGCTGAATAAAGCAGTTTTATGTTAAAAATCAGTGTTTCTCTAACACTGTTAGACATGTTGGGGACGATCTGCTGTGTGCTCACTTTTTTCTCTCATGACTTAAGATCCAGACGTGTAGGAGGTTTTTAGCAGGAGTTGATTTATCCACAGAAGTCTCCTCCTCTCCAAAACAAATGGACCTTGTGATTTAAACTGGTAAAATCAATGAATAAAGCAGTTTCATGTTTAAAAAAAAAAAATCAGTGTTTTCCTGACATTGCTCATCATAGACAGGCTGCTGACTACAGTAGCCGATGTGAAAACACAAATGGCCTTTTCTGGAGCCAGTGTTTGGTTTGTCAGTTCTGGGCTACCGTAGACACATGATGGTACGATATGGGGGACTCTGTAGGTGTACATGCTTCATATGTAGATATAAACGGCTCAATCTAAGGTAACCAGAACACAACAATTTATTTTTTTAGGTGATTATACACTAAAGAAAGCATATTTATTGTTCATTTATGCCATTAAGTTCCCCAAAATCCTACACACAGGACCTTTAAGATGTTGGTCTGGTCAAAGTGAAGTTAATAGTGGGCTAAAATATTAGATCTGTAAGAATTTCTCAGCCATCATTTCTTGCTTAAACTCCCCTTTGATCAAAAAGTGCTGCAGAAGGGCTGGTACTTCAGGCATCTCTATTTGTTGTTGTCATAGGATATAAAAAGTTTAGATTTTTGCAAGACAATGAAACCCTTTTTCAGCTCAAGGTTCCTTTTTCTTTCTGTTTTGTCTCCATCCAATTAGAAGCGAAGATGTGGGCTCGGTGGTGATGATGTGGCCACAAAAATGTTGCGACCTTTTGCTCAGTGGTCACAAAAGCAGAAGTGCCTGTTCTGGATTTACTTGTCACAGATGTTTCACTTTGAATTGAACTTATATTTAGAACATTCTCTGAAGTTGTAACATAAATATCAAATGAGGAATAAAGAAGATTTTTAGGATATGGGAATGGTAAGGGGAGTTCCATATATTTATTTCATTTTCACTGATTTAGACCTTTCTGAGTGTGAAAGTCAAAAAGATTTTGGCGTGTCGTGCCATTTCTGATGCAACCTAGCTGCAGCTCCGTCGATCTAAAAGCTCATAGCCTCAGACTCCTTAAAATGTCTTATTTTAACCCTTTGGGCTTTGATAATGGCACACTTTGGTTTGTTGGTTGCTCTGTCTCTTCTTTTCTTACTCTTTCTGCTATCTCTCTCAATGTGTTTTATCTTTGGTTTCCCTTTGGATTCTGGGAACAGAGCACAGTTGAGTGCTGACGCTGGCCAAAGGAGACCCTCTCAGAAGGAGAAGTATGTTCAGCCCATAGGATCATCTGTCTCCATAATAACATCCCACGCTAGACCCCCATAAAGCTTCTGGATTGGATGAAAAGTGGTTTTTTTTGTTTTGCTTTTGTTTTTTTTACTTGCATGGTTGCATCATTTTAAACTTTGTGTTATCCCGGGCATTCCCTGAAGAATTCACCATCCAATCAGAAGACCGTCCAGTGCATGAGAGTGTGTGACTGACCTATGAAGTGTCTTTCCGCTGGCCTCCATATCATGGCACCTTGTGTTCCGCTCTTCGCCCCATTTTGACCCGGTATTAACTCACTGAATTTAGGTTTGACAAGCAGGAAAGGTTCATGTCATAGCTGAGAGAGGCTAACATGAAACACCCTCACTTTCATCTTGCTATTCCCCAGGAGGGATGATAATGTTTGTGTTCATGTATTCATACATGGATTTGTGTGTGCATACATGCCTGAGAAAGCGTGTTTTGTGTGCTTGCCTGATTGTCTATTTTGACTTTGCCCCAGGGACAAAAACATCTATCATTTGTGTTATTTTATTCAGCTGTTTCTGTTTGCTGTTCTGTCACCAGCCCTCCACCAGCTCTTCCCCCCAAGAAGCGTCAGTCGGCCCCTTCGCCTACACGAGTTGCAGTGGTTGCACCAATGAGCCGCGGCTCCAGCCTTCCCTGCAGCGTCCACAGACAGGTGGGGAATTCTGGTCCTTTATTGGGTGCTGTCGATTTCAGTGCAACCATTAAATGAATACCTCACCACCCATAAAGCACTATTCGTAAATCAGTTACTCACTCCATGTTATGTTGAATTCATTTAGAAAATGTTTTTTCACGTGCCCCACATTTAACAGCAGCAAAACTATATCAAAGCATCTGTTCACAAACACTGACAGAACTCATGCAGCATAGTCCAAGTCTAATTTTTCCAGTTAAGTGCTCAGTCTTTTGCAAACCGACAGTCCTTACAGACAGTGAAGTGAAGTTAAGGTGAAACTTACCTGTTCTCTCTTTAATGCCAGACTCCGTGGACCAAAACAGTAATTTTACCTCACTGAAGAATGGAGCTACCGGTCTACATCTGCCTCAATCTGCTAGTTTGTTTTTGAGATTGCATGATTGGGTGAATCTGAACTAACCTTTTTAAAACACCTTTTCACAAATAACACAAAGTAACAGATCATGGCAGTGATTGACCAGCATCTCCCGTTTTCAGTGAGGTGAAATCACTGTTTTTGTCAGTGGGGTCTGGCTTTGATGAAATCATAGCTAGGTTTTACTTTTAGTTCAATTCTCTGTTGGAAAAAGGATGTCTGTTTAGGTAACGCCGAGCATACGACTGGAAAAATGAGACTTGGATTATATTGCACGAGTTGTGTCAGAGTTTGCAAGCAGATGTTTCGATATAGTTATCGCTATCTTCAAACGTGGACACCTGTAACTTCAATTCATTAAGATTTTCTCTATATTTGGATTTCTCGTTCACCATGGGGACATGTGAGAAAAGTCAACTTAACACGGGGTGAGCAATTAATATACAATTAATCCCATCAGTGGTGAAGTAGCAGTAAAAAAAAAAAGAAAAAGGAGTGCAGACGGTATTTTTCTTTGTCTGTGCAGCAGCAGGACTACGAGCAGGAGTTCCTTCAAAGGCGTTTCTCTGGGGGCAGCCAGTCCTATGGGGGCGACTCTCCACGGCTGTCTCCCTGCAGCAGCATGGGGAAACTTAGCAAGTCCGATGAACAGCTCTCCTCCATGGAGCAGGACAGCGGGCAGTGTTCCAGAAACACCAGTTGTGAGACACTTGGTAAGACTGCGAAGGCAAAACTGGAGTTTGGGATTTTTAGCATATTGTGACATGTGAATTAAAAAAATTAGATAAAAAGATTTTAATCTCATAAAAAGGCTAAAACTTTTTATCTTTTTTTTTTTTTTTTTTTTTTTTAGATCAAAAGATTTTAATCTTTTATCTAATCCAAATCCTTTTGAATTTAATTCGGCATTGCTTTAATCTTTTTCAGTCAGCTAAAGTTATAAATGATCAACATCAAAGATTCATTTTAGATGTGTATTCTGCTTTTTTTGCCTTAGAAGCAAGACATACGGCTTACAAAGAGCACACTGACCAGACAACACCCTAAAATTTCCACATACTGTAACCATAACATAATTAACGTCAACTAATAAAGTCTACCACTGGTGACGGTTATAAATGAGAAGCCTGCTTATGTTTCCTTTGACTTGTTACTGTCAGCGCTTATTGAATCTGGATATTGTGCCTACAGGGAACAGTGTTGGACGAAGTATTCAGATCCTTAACTTAAGTAAAAGTACTAATACCACCTTGTGAAAATAATCTGTTACAAGTTAACGTTCTCCACTGAACCATGACTTAAGTAAAAGTAAGTATAATCAGGAAAATATACTTAAAGTATTCAAAGTAAATATACCCAATGCAGAAAAAAATGTTTTTTAAAAATTCCAAAACCTTGAAATTATTTTTAGAAATAGGAGGGAAAAGAAATCTAAATAATTAAAAAAATTTAAAAAACATAAAACAAAACAAAAACAGAAAAGGCACCCAAAAAACCCTTGAAATTATATATTTTTTAAAAAAACAATCACAAAAATTAAAATAATTGAAAAATAGAAAGAAATACTCACCCATAAATCAAGTTTATTTTTAAAAGAAATAGACCTCCCCCTTAAAACCCCTCAAATTATTTAAAAATAAAAAACATCCCAAAAAGTCAAAATTATTAGAATAAAAAGAAAAGAAAAAAAACTCACTCCAAACCTTTACTTACCAATCTTAACCCCTAACCCTTTTAAAATATTCTTGAAAAAAATGGAGAAAAAAACACCCCAAAAACCTCAAAACCATTTTAAAAAATGGGGAAAAAAATATTTTTAATCAAAACAGTTGGCAATTAATTTTCTGTCAATCAGCTGATAAATTGATCATCTAATCATTGCAGATGCACTTGTATGAATTTTTTGATGAAACATCCTATCTTTTTTTAGCTCATTATGTTTTTGATGCAAAAATCTTAATTTGTTGAGTAACTAAAGCATTCTGATAAATGTAGCTAAGTAAAATGTACAATATTCCCCTCTGGAATGTAGTGGGGTAAAAGTGGCATGAAAAGAAAATACTCAAGTAAAGTACAAGTAACTCAAATTTGCACTTGAGTAAATGTACTTTGTGACATTCCACTACCGACAGGGAACCACATCCAAAATGGAACTAACCATAAGAAACCGATCTTTGACAAACCTTTATTAATGTGCAATTAATATTTTTTTCCTCAACTGTTGTGAAGGTGTTAAAGTTCACGCTCTGGTTGAGGGTCAATCTGAATATTGGATTTCTGATATATGATTTTTACCTTTTCAGATAACACAGAGAACTACGACCCGGATTATGACTTCCTCCATCAGGACTTATCAGTCGGAGAGAACCTTCCCCCAATCCCGGTAGGAGGGTGCCTGAGCCCCCTGCCTGAATCTCACAGCGAGTCCTCTTCCCCGGTTCCCGGACAGCATCCCTCACATCCCCGCTTCAGTGCTCCTCCACAACAGCAACAACCTGAATATTGGACGCCGCAGCCCAATCAAACCAATCCCTTATCCTCCCGCATCAGTGCACCCCCTGCTCTTCCCCAGAAGAAGCGACGCAGCACACAGACGTCACCCTTCCCTGACGGAGGCAGGGTGCTGTACGAGCGCTACCCCTCCCAATACGACAACCTGTCAGAGGAGGAGCTGCACCCTACGCCGCCATTCCCCCTTTTCACACCCATCTCACCCATGCCCCAGACAAACGGAGGCGTGTTCGTTGCCCAATACATAGCCAGCGAGAACGCAGACGTCCCGGCCAGCCCACCGCCACTGCCAGAAAAGAAGAGCCGACACAGTAAGTCAGGGGGATGGGAACTGTAATTTAATGAGGGAGTGCTGACAGCGAGGAAGGAGGAAGAGATGACTGAGATGAGGGCACAGAGGAAGAGGAAGGGACAGAATCTAATGAGGAGCCGAATAAAGGAAGGGATGAGGTTTATTGAGGAAGAGATGGGGACACTTCGTCATCAGTTCACTGAAGCATAACTTATGTCAAGGAAATATTCCACTGTGAGTAGTGGCAGGAAGTGAATACCAGGATGTGCTACAATGGGTCCGGCTCCAGGGGCAGAGAGGGCAACATTTGGTCATTTCCTGACACACCTGCTACATCACTTCCTCTCAAGCTACTGTATGATGTCATTCTATACAGTCAGCCCTTCCTGTTGGCTGAAATACAGTGTATGACTACATTAATGTATTATTTCAAATGGAAATGAAAAAGACATGGGTGTTACCAGGTAGAGGGGGGTCTAATGATTCTTGAGTTGCATTATGGGAAATGTAGTATCTAAGGTGTTTAGAGCTTGATCCATACAAGGGACAAAAAGTCAGGATATCTCAGGCTTCACTGCTTTAATTATTGCCGCTCTTTAAAAATATGTCTCTTGAGCCTCTATTCCACTGCACAGAAAACCTGCCAACATCCACCAACATTTAATGCAATGGGAACATGTACAATACGCATTCATATGCATTGCAGTAGTCATGGGTATTTATCGCCTCTGTCTCCAATCAGCAATAATAGAAATACAATACCCAGGTGAACATGCTAATTTTAGCCCCTTAATTGGTGAAATGCAATGACGCACCACCACTAAATACTGTCCATCTCCACCTAAGCATCAATCCAAATTAGTCCTATTACATCAATCCAAATTAGTCTGCACTGAGTTTGAAGGAGAAACTGAATCAGTAAGTAAAGTCATCATCTTCATCATGCTGCTTTCTACTGTATACCTGTTTGTTGATCTGTCACCACTCACAGAAAAGCGTGCTCTACTGGCAATTGAAAAGCAGCCAATTTTTAGTCGATTTACTTGTGTTTAAAAGATCTACTAATTTCGGTGGAAAAGGGGTATTGTACGCTCCCAAATTTGTGGGGAAGCAGTACTAAATCCTCAAAATGCATCTTTAATGAAAAGAGAGGAGTAATTTAATCCTTAAATGGGTTACATGAATCTTCAGAGGACAAACTTTACTGTTAAATAAAGTCTGTTCTTAACTTGGTTGCTCTGACAGTCAGAGCTCTAAGCAAAATTAAAAAAAAAAAAAAGATATTTTATAATCTAATCCGCCTCCTTCCTCCAGTCCTCCAGTACATGCAGTTCGTGGAAGACTACTCCGAGCCGCAGCCCTCCGTGTTCTACCAGATGCCGCAGAGCGAGAGCATCTATGAGCAGCGTAACAAGCGCTTCCAGGAGGTCTATGGCTTCAACGATTCCTTCAGCAGCACTGACTCAGTCCATGAGCCACTGCAGCCTCCAGCATTGCCCCCGAAACAAAGGCAGCTGGTAAGAAACCTCTCCATGTGTGCAAGTATTTAATAGGAACCGTTCGGAAGGACCAAAATCAGTTACTTTGATATACTTTTAATAAACTACCAGGGCACATGAGATTATTCCTAGAATCACGTCACGAATAGTTTTGTGAGAAGAAGGTTACTGCCACGTGTGAACAATACAAACACCTCTCTGCAGGAGAGCTCTGTGCTGGTCCCAGTGTCTTCATGCATCATGCTGGCTGGGAAGAAAATACTGGGAGAAAATGCAGAACGCATTCTGGGGCTAAAGTACATTCCAGCCAGTTGTTCTCATCAATTTTCTCTCGAGTCTCCTCCTATCTTGTTATCTCTTTCACCTATTCAGCCCCCCCTTCCTACTCTCTCTATCTCCCCTTTCTGTAACCAAAGCAGGCATCTGTACGTACCCGGAGGTGTTTGGTTGTTAGTGGGCGATAAGGCCAGCCTTTATCAGTCCCACATCAGATTGAGTCCACATATCTTAATCTGGGTCGGCGTCTGGGTTAATTGAGACAACTGTCTGACAGAGAGTCAGTGAGCAGAGAGAGGAAGAGACATGATTGGGTAGATCATAGCAGGGGAGGGCGCCGCATGAGGAGCTGTGTGAGTGAGAGAGGGAACCTTTTAAGGCCCTGAGAGATTCTTCTTCTCACTACAGTAGGAGTGATGGCGTCCCACATGAACACACCATTTCTGTCAAAGTTAGAGTCATTTCTGCTGTTGTTATTCCCCATTAGGATTTTTGTGTATTTCTTAGTTTGAAATGGAAGGGGATCAGTTTAAATATCCCTTCTTCTGTGCACCAATCACAGTTTAGCCGTGTGTTATCTGAGTTGTAAGTATTAACTCTAAACTAGAAAAGTGCACCAGGTAGGCTGCACTTTTTTAGTGCCCAAGAGGCCACCCAGGCTGACAGCAGCCACTCTAGACAATCCTTGTAATTCTAGTAGATATGGTGCACCACATTTCAAATGCATCCCGGAAGCTAATCAAGATACACACCTCGTCTATTTTTGACAGAAAAACACAGCAACTTTTTGATCCATGTCATTTACATTGGACTTTGAGTGGTATTTACGTCTTGTGTAAGCTACAGCACAACACAGTAGGAAATAATGACAATAAACACAACTAAAATAGACCATAGCATGTTCATTTACTCATGGTAGAAGCACTAACATCAAGGAAAGATTACCAAATCAACAAAATCTCTAAGTCTACAAAATCAGGCGGGCATAATGCTCAGCTTCAAGCAGATGAAACAAAACCAGCTCGCAGTTGCGCCTGGTGAACAAATTCCAGAAAACGTGTAGCTCCTACCATTCAGTCAATGACAATATTGAAGAGGTTTTTTAAAAAAGTGTGAATCACAGCAACCACCAGTGGTCTCTGAACATTCAGTCACAAATGTATATTAGGCTGATAGGTCCAGTAGTTTGTAAAATTAGCTGTGAACTTGGTATACACCCCATAAATGTGGCCATTGTAACTCATGCCAATTTTGCACACCCCATTTCCATTGTAGAGATTTAAGGAAAAGAGAAAGTGCATAAACAGAGATGATTTTTAGTTGCTCCTGGAATAGCCTATTGGGGGACAACAATGTTGAAATGTGCTATGATTTCCCTTCAATGACCACCACAGAGCTACAAAACCAGCAAAACATTCCATGTTCGTTCTATGGTCCAAGGTTTGCCTGATTTTCACATATGAGACATGATGTTCTTACAAAGAAACACACTTGCCTATTTTCCCTCACAGACAGGAATGAAGATGACAAATTGACCTGCGGTCGGCCTGAAGCTGTGCAGTAGTAAAGACTGTGCTGTTGTGGACAGTAAAAGGATGATCTTCTCCACTGTATAGCCGGACATACAGTATCATAACCCAGTAAAGAAAATAGACTTTGTGGCTGAGTGGCAGTCTACCCCGGCGACCTCAGAGAGTCTTTCCTATTTCCCTTTGTCCATTGTCCTCTCTCTGCCACCACAACTGTGTATTTGGAGCGCTGCGCACCAGCTTTTATTTTTATCATTCTTTTGTCTGAGTGTACAGTCGGCCTGCACTCAGCTCTGCTCCTGCCGCGAGGCCTAATCTGGCCTCATGTTTTGGACTTGATGAGCTCGTGGCCCAGCGGAATAAGCCGGTTTGCCTCCTCCATAAACCCATGTTCCAGGCTTACACGCTTTGGCTACTTTACACGGCTTTGCAAAAAAAAAAAGTCATTTCAGCTGCTGCATGGATAAGAAAATGGGTGAAAAAAAACCTGAGCGGATCATATTGGCCCTGTTTAGAATGTGCTGTAGTTGGCCTGGTTTCTGGAAAGCCCTTAAAGCTCAGGATATTAAAAGAAGGTTTACGGGACCGTCACTGTGGACAGAAATGTGTGTAACCTGTAAATGTCACATGACCCTCTAGTAATTAGGGCTTTCTAGAAAAACATAACAGCAGACCCAGATTCAGTAGCACTTTATTTACTTCCACAGCCAGTAAGCTGATGTTCCTCAGCTGAGCTACCAGAATCCTCCTTGGCTTTCACCACTTCGACTTCTCTGCTGCTGAACTTTGATTAAATCTGCTCTAATTCACTCTTGCTTACTAGTGTAATCAACTGTCCCCCTTTTTTTTCTTCTTTTCCCTCCCTTAACACCCTCTCTGCCTTCCTTAACCCCCACTACTCTCTCTCACTTTCTATCTTTCTTTCTTCCTCTTTGTTGTCCTTCTCAGGCATCCCACTCTTCCTCCCCCTCTTCTTCCTCCTCCTCTTCTCTCTCCTGCCACCTCCAGCCGTCTGTAGCGGCCATGGAGGAGGCGGGCTCTGGGCTGGGCCTCAGCATGTCCGTTTCTAACTCCTACCTGATTGGCCAAGCATCCTTGACCACACCCACGGTGAGTCCCCCCCACCCCATCCTTCCACCTCCATTTCTCCACTCCGCTGTGGGTGCTGTGTGGTCCTGGACTGGTCCAGGGGCGGCTTAACCTCTGTGTGCTCCATATGTGATGCAGTCTGTTTATCTACCCTTTGCCCCCGTAGAGGTTTCCAATGGGGCCGTCCCTCACGCGTTGGTGGTTTCGTTGCTGTGTGGTCCTTATTTTGTCTATCCACCCATCCGTGTGTGCTTTTGTTTTGACAGTGTGAGTTTTGTTGTTTTGCTGTGTGTTTTTTATAGCTAAGGCATTAGATATGATGTTATTAATGTGTGCTTTGCTTGGTTGTGAGTGTGTGCAGTTATTTGTCGCCTCTGGCAAGGCGTGTTTGTGTGTTGCACTGAAGCATTCTTCCACATGACAGGTTATTATTTGACCCTTTCCCTCTTTTCCGTTTGCCTCAGAGATACAGTGAGTGAGTTGAGTGTCTGTAGCAGCTCATCTAAATGTCACAAGAGACTGTCAGGCCTTTCTTTGGGCTTTATAAATAGTGATGTGCCTGATTAGTTGACTAAACTTTTCTACTTTTGCTTGTCTGCACCAGGAACACTATTATGTTAAACTTATTATAAAGATACCCAGAGAAAATGGGAGGAGTTTGGATTGGCATGCAAGACTAAATAGCAGCTCTGATCGTCAACAAGTGTCCCCTCTACCTCTTTTTTTCCCACACACACATGCACACGTGCGCTCTTATACTCATCTTTTGGAACCGTGTGCACATCCTTGTGACCAGTACAAGTCCACAGTCCATAGATGTTCAGTCTAGAAAGAATGTCTGACCCAAACACTCACACCGTCTGGATGTCTTCTTGCAAGGTTGACAGAGAGATGCTTTTAGGCCTTGATATATTTATTCATTTGCATACACAGTCATGCATGAATTCATGATTGTTTTTGTTTTTGAAAGGCGATGAGTCTGGACGTTAAATGTTTGATAAATACATTATTTGTAGGGCTGGGCAATATATCAATATTATATCAATATCGTGATATGACATCAGATATCTTAGATTTAGGATATAATAATAGGATATATAATAATGTCATATCAAGTTTCGTCTGTTCCTGTTTTTTAAAGGCTGCATTTCGGTGAAGTGTTGTTATTTTCTGCACTTACCAGGCAGTTGTAGCTGTTCTGTTATTTAACTTTACCCACTTAGTGGTTATGTATATCAACGTTACAGATGATTGTTTATCAGAAATCTCATCGTGTAAATATTCTGTGAAAGCATCAGTAGTCAAACCTACAATATCATTGTACAATCAAGGTAATGGGTGAAAAATGTTGTGATATTTGATTTTACCCACATTGCCCATACTTAGGTATTTGTTAACTTGTGTGTCATGTTTGTATGATAATGTGTATTGTCGACAATGCAAGGTGCAAAGTGAAAAGTGTAAAAGGAACAGCTAGCAGGGTGAAACTATGGGCAGGACAGACGGGACGTTTTGATGGTGTGTTACATGTGCGAGCCACTCAGGAAGTTTAAAAAGCAGATAGCAGCTAAGGGAATGAAAAACAGGGAAAACAATGACACTTGGGAGCCCTTAAGTGTCCAACCAGATCAGTCGCAATACAACAGAAACACAAAATTATTGTTATTGCCATGTTGTTATTGTTTGTAAAGCGTTGTTGACACGTATGTTCTATGCGGCCTCTTTTGCTTCTGCATTCCCAGCATGCTGTCTAAAATCACACACAGAAGCGACGTGATGCAGTGTTTGGTTGTGTGAAAAAATGCAAAGGCGGCATAAAGAAAGAACTTGGTAGCGGCTCTATAGCGTGGTCTCTTTGTAAAAACAGCTTAATGAAATTTGAACTTTCTAAATTACAAATGGTGGTTTCAGTGGAACATTTCAATCACAAAAAGCTTCTTGTTGAAGAACTAGCTTGTTGTTAATTATTGCTATTCCTCAGTTACTTATGGCATGACCCTGACCCAGTATTAGACCTGGTGATGGGTTACAGTGGTCAGGTCAGTATTTTGGGGTGAGTTGACCCATGATGACCCCACAGTGTGCGAGGCTCCCTAAGGCATGGTGATCTCTCAGGATATCTCCAGTGGAATGCAGCACCAGATGGACCTGATGGGAAACACATTCCTGCTGTTTCTGCTCCTCTTCTTTCCTCTCCTCTTCGTCTCTTCTCTTCCTCAGTCGCTGTCCTCACTCTCTCTCTCTACTTTCTCCTATCTGTTCAGTTTCCCCTTCACCGCCATGCTGTAACCTGCTCCCACCCCTAACGGTCTTCCACACCTCCCATTTGTCTGTTTCTGTGGAATGTTTGCATTCCTCAACTCCTCGGGGCATGATGTTTTTTGTAGGGGGAGGTAAGGCATGCCAAGAAAGCTGCTTTGCATATGTTGAGTGGAAAGAGAAAGAAATAGTTCATTTTAGTATAAAAGTGTGTCTCCCTACTGTGTGCATTGCTGACATTAGTAGACAGTTGTTGTTGTTTTTTAAAGACAGCTGCTACAAGAAAAAGAGAGAACATTTATTTCCTACTGATCCTGCGTGTCCGTGCATGCAAACATGCATGCATTTGTGTGTATGTGTCAGCGGAGGGTGTGCAATGTTTTATCAGAAATCTCTGTGTGTGTGCGCCACTCTGTGCTGGTATGCTGAAACAGGGCTGATGTTCAACGTGTTAAAACAGGTTACCTCTACCTCCCTGCAGACAGGCATCTCATTGGCTGGCCTCTGACACACACACACACACACACACACACACACACACACACACACACACACACACACACACTCATACACCATTGTTAAAGGGATGGTTGGGATTTTTTGAAGTGGACTGTATGGGGTACTTATCTATTGTCAGTCTATTCAGGGTTCCCACAGTCATGGAAAACCTGGAAAAGTCATGGAATTTTGTTGTAATAGAATTAATTGTCACAGTAATGTTCTGGACCCAGATGTTCAGAAGTAATCAAATCAGATTTCGGCTATTGGATTGGATCAAATCGTGACAATGGGTTGTTCAAAACTAAAAAAAAATGCATTCTGAAATTGGATTAGATCATATAATACAGTCTTGGTTTTGATCTGGCTCAAACTCTCAGTACGCATTGTTCAGACTTTTTTAGTAGGATCAGGATACCTTTGATCCCAAATAAATTAAGGATTATCCTGATCCTATGAGAAGGGTGAATGAAAGAACAAAATGTATACTTTTTACTAAAGTAAATTTTTTTAAAAAAGAGGGAACACAGGGAGAGAATGAAAAATGTATATGATGGTAAACAAACAAGAAAGGGCAAGATTAAAAATTATAATGGGTCCTGGAAACAAAGAAACAAAAAAATGTTGCCCATAAAATGTGTTGAAATCCTGTATATTGCATGCAACATATATCAGGTCTAAAAAATTAGATCACTGTTGTTAGATCACTCTTTTTCTAAATAGAGTCTGGCTGTGAAGAGATCGATATAAGAGCTGTGTTTTCCCGCTGGCAATCACAGTGTGACAGCAAGCTAAAGCAAAAAAAAAATAGTCTCAATATAGTGTATACTTACACTGATATAGATTTTTTTTGAGGTAGGATTTTTTTTCGGTGGCTAAAATATGTTTTGTTGCTGACCCCTCAGCAGCAGCACATTGCTTACTTTCCACGTTGAACTTCAGTCTGCTTCTCCAAATTTGGAGTGTCCTGACTGACATCTGATGTATGTAATACATTGACTATGAATAAGTACTCCACATTAAAAAAAACTTGAACCATCCCTTGAAGACATCTCCTACCTTAACACACATACACACTCAGATTTGATGCCACCTTATCTACGTGCTTTATGGGTAAAACATGTCTGTCTTCTCTGTTATCTCACTGGAGATGTGTCTGTTGCAATTGGTCCCAGTTTAGCCTCTTTTTTTTGGGGTGTATGTGTGTGTGCAGTGCATTTTATGTTCAGGCACATCACTCTCACAGTCTTATGGAGGTGTCGGAGAATGAGGTGAACACTTACTGCTTTCTATTATTCAGCTTCTTTTCCTACCTGCTCTTTCTATGCCTCTCTGATCCCTTCGTTCTGTCTTTTTTATTTCATCCTTTTTTTCTTTCCTGCTTTCCTTCTTTCCATCAATCACAGAGCTTGGACCAGGTTGCCTTGACCAATGCCACCATTCTGGATGGCAGCGGGGGCGGGCCCAACGGTTCCCTGGCTGGCTCAATGGGCTCTGTGGCTGTCTGTCTTCCTTCTGAGTCTTCTCTCACTGACTCTCTCCACACCTCAGCGGTGAGCTTATGAAGGCTAGATGTTGGAGGATGCTGCACTCTCTACAAAAGTCTTAAGCCACCATAGATCTGTTGTTTTAGCAAAGTTGCAATGAGGATTATATATTTCTCAGTCTTTTTATTCAGGTACAAAAAAAAAGAATATAGAGACATGTGCAGTACATGAAAACACCAAAAAAAGTCAGACACACTGCTTCTTTCAACTGAAAATAATATTTTTCATTCATTCAGACCATTGTCTTTAAGACTCAGGAAATCAATTTAGGGAGACTTTCATTTTAAATTATGCTGAGCATGAACAAAGACATTAAAAACAGTGGAGCAGACAAGTAATAGTTAAAATCAAAATAAAATCATACAAAACAGCAACTCAATAATAGCAATGTATAATAGCTAAAAAGAAATTAAAGGATAATAAACATGTAAAACAATTGAAACAAAATCTGAAATAAGGCATTTAAACAGCCGCAATGATGGAAGAGTGTCCCAAGTTTAAGTTCTTTTTCAGATTATTCCATGTATAAGGTGCACTTTAAGATAAAGACATTTTTCCTAGTTCAGTTCTGATTGAAGGAATGTGGAGCAACAAGCTATTCTGCGACCAAGAACCAAGATTAGGTGAGTTCATAGTTTAAAAGGGATGAAGTATAGGCTGGAATCATTGGTTTTTAATCTTTATAGATGAATTAAAACCAATGCTGGTGGTTTAGTTTGAAACATGGAATCATACAACCATTTCAAAAGGTAGCTCAAACCATCAATATTGAGCGTTGGATGTGTCTTGTATGCAACCTGGTGTAGATTTATAAGATTAGTATTGTAAATCTCAAATACTTGCAACTTTAGCCTTTTAAAATTACTTTATTCTGAAATATTTGCATTTGTAATACTCTATATGTATTTTCTGTATGTTCTGGTTGTGTTTCAGTAAAGAGACCACTGAGAAATACACATGTATGATCATTATAACCTTTCTAAAGTAACAGTTTAGGGTGGCCTAAGACTTTTGAACAGCACTGTACTTTCATGAAGCAGCACTTGAAGACAGATGATGATAAAATGTGACCCCCTCCCTTGATGTTAGATTACAGCAGTTTGGTGCTCAGTATTGTTCCTCAGATGATAACGCGGTGACTCATTGACTTAGTAGCATCTTGTCATCATTATCACTGCCCACAAACTGTCTGCCGTCTTATAATCGGTCTTAAAAGAATCCCAGTCGAGCATGTTGCACTGCATGTTCTTTTTTGCCAGAGAATACTTTACAAATGATGCACTCGTACGCCACCTGGTGGCGAAGAGCTGGAAAAGACACAAAACCCCGGCTAGCTGCTTTTCTCTCCTCCTTTAGCCACATACTCTGTTAGCAAACACTCCTCTCCGCTCCCCTCACGCCTGGGTTTGTGTGCCTCCTCTTTTCCCGTAGAGCGAGAGCGCAAACGACGAGGGCGGGGAGGGGGAGTACGTCAACTTGTACTCATCCAGCCAGGCCAATGGGGAGCTGCCTCTCTCCCTCAGAGTAAGTAGCTGACCGCCACGGGTGAAAGGTCAATTCCATTTGCACGTCCCATCCATTCAGGAATATGAATCAATGTGAAAAGCAGGCGAGAGATTTGAAGCAAGGAGGGCCCGTTTGACTGGCTCACCCGTTGCCGCTCTCATTGATTCATCTCTCGAACTGATGGCACTGAAATGGAATGTGAATGCAGCCAAACCTGACTGAGCATGACTCCAGGTTCACGGGTTTGCCTGCGAGGGACTTCTGTGCTGTGGTTGGTGTCTGTGTGGGGGGAAAAAAAAAAAGTTGTCCATCTGTATGTTGTTCTGACTGCCTGGCTGGTGATTGCTGTCTCTTTGGCTGCGCTTTCAACTGTTACCGAGCATTTAACCTTGTTCCGATCTAACACCTGACATGCCGCTGCTCCAAACGGGATTCTCAATGGTTCACCGGTTTTCAATTTTCCAATAACATTCCCCATAACAGCTTATGTGCACCTGCGCATGTTTTACAGCGTGTGTGGTTGTGTTTGTATTCCCTTCGGTCAGCGTGTGTACCCAGGGTGTGTTGGGTCGTGGTGTGTGTAAATGTAAGTGAGAGCAAAAGAGATGGATGTGTAGTTTGACATTTGGTGCAGTTTCAGTGTGTATGAGTTCTACCCTCTGGTGTCTCTCCGTTTTGGGTCTCATCCGTTGGGTTTTTCCTCCCTCACTCTGAGGAAAAGCTGCATCTTTTTACCCATCAGCATAACATACCATGTAAACATAGTGGTTCAGACATTCGTTCTTCCTTCCACCAAAAGTGTTGCATGCACCGATGGTTCATACGATCTCATCAATAGCCAGCCTTTTCACTGCATGGGACTATCCATCAGTGTTGTTCCATGTAACCTACCGCACTCATGTTGATTATTGCTTTTCCCTCCATGATTAGGAAACAATCACAGCTGATGATGTACTTCAAGACCCCGCCCCTCAGATGCCGTCCAACAACACCAAAGTGGCTTTGGACAAGGAAAGGTAAGCGTCATAAAACTACTGAAGAGAATCTCTGCACACCTGAGTGTGAGACAGGTGCGTCGGAGGAGGGTGCAATTTATAAACAAAGAGAGAAACTCCCGTACACTGTCCTGCTTACTGCTAACATGTTTATTGATTGAAAAAAGAAGAAAAAAGAAGTCATTTTTCACATCTGCGCTCCCTCGGCATCTTTCCACCATCAGTGGAGCCGGGGAATAGCTGTATTGACACTGTAGCAGCAGTTCCTACCTTAATTTACTATATCTGTGACATCACAACTTTACGGAAGTCTTAACGACTTGTTTGAAGACACAATTTCTGCATACAAACGGTGTGTTTCTCTTTAGACTGAGCATTGTTATACTTTGACAATTTTTATACGGTACCTATATGTGTTAATGATTAAAAAATCTAAGATTAATAAATCCAAGATTTAAAATAAATATTAATTTATATCAGTGAAGCGCCATTGTGAACTTAGATAATAAAAAAGATAGTTTTCACATTGATTTGGTTTCCATTTTTTTATGCAAAGGAGGTAATAGGACAGGTGATTAACAATGCAGTTTTGTGTGCTAAAAGCCAGGGGCTCGTTACTCAAAAAAAGTGACATCATACACATTATTTACGATTTTTTAAAAAAGTAATGCATTACTTTACTTAATTACTCCTTGTAAAAAAAAGTAATTACTACACTGGTTGTTATTTTACCTTTGTGTAACTCTGCAAAATCGCCATGCACTGTCATGTTGCTTATTACAAATTAAAAATACAATGTGAAATTTTACATCGGCCGAAATATCAGCACAACGCAAAGCCCAGAGGAATCAAAACGGCACCAAAACTAAGCTACAACTGTCTCAAAATGAAACTATATCCATATATAAAGCAGTATAAAATAGGCTAGCCTTCCTAACACCACCTAGTACAAATGAATTGCCTCAAATATATATATATATGTATAATATATAATAATAATATAGATTTTTTTATATAGCACCTTTTATATAGCACCTTGAAAAACAGTTGAAAAAGCGCTTTGACAAACAAAGCAGATGAATATACCAAATAAAATAAAAGATTGACCTACTTAACACCATTAGAGGGTGACAGACTTAAATGGAAAAACCACATTTTAATGTTATATGAGCTGCATTTAACAGGCCAAACACACTCTCTGGAGTCACTCGCTCACCAAACCATGGCTTTACAGCAGACTGCTCCATCTTATTTGACATGTTTATCACCAAAACGCCAAGACGGCAGTAATACCTCATGAGGAAGTCTCTCAAATCATTTACCAGACAGCAGTTCCTCCTCAGACTCAGACTCAGACTCGCCTTTTCATCGGCACACTGGATGGCGTTGCTGTCATTGGCACGTTTGATGATTTTTTTTCAATCTGCCTTTTATGCAGATAACTCAACAATGTATTTAACACAAGTTATGACTTAATTGTTAGATTAGTAAGTATGTAAGTATGTAATGTGATTACATTACCAGGTTACTTTGAAACTTGTAACTACCACCAACTCTGGCTAGAGCAGACAAAAGAAATGCAATTTTAAGTTGAATTTTAACAAAAAAAACCCCATCAAAAATAAATTTCCCAAACTTTAATGGTTTTGACCTGGAACTGTTTAACCACCATCCATAAATAGTTAATTTTTTTCCAGCTGTGAGCAGCTCTACCATTTGCTCTGTGCATTGCATTGTGGGAGAATAGTGAGAAAAACAGTTTAGAGATAGATAGCTTTGAGTATACTGTATTTTTCTGGTGTGGACACACTTAAAACTTGTTTAGAATAAGTATGTAGTAGTGCCAGTGTTATTAGATTGATTAATCTACCAATTACTTTGTCAATAAATTATTAATGTTTTCTCTTTAAAATATTGTAAATTTGTCAAATATATGTCAATGTTTATTTACCAGAGCCCAAGCTAATATATTCAGAAACAGTCCAAAACCTAAAGTGTACTATCATACAAACAAATAAAAACATAAAATCCTTACACTTGCCAAGCTGAAACAAATGATTTGTTTCTATTTTTGCTTTAAAAATGACTGAAACTGTGCACTGATTATTAGTGTTTCAGCTCCTGTACACAGCACGGCTTTGGGACCCACCTGTAGTCATGTGTGTCAGAAAGTTGTGCGTTTCTGTGCTGACACGTTGTGTGCGTTTGTTTCAGGAGGCAGAAGTCAACAGAGTCAGGCGGGAGTGACGAGGAAGACGTGGACGAGCTCTCTCTCATCGACCACAAGGAGATCATGAGCAGAATAACACTAAAACAAGAGGTAAGACAGCCGCCGCTGCTGATGCTGTGGACTGTATTTAGGAATCTGCTGTGACAGGAGTGTGCGGCTCCGGCATACAAAGCACATTTCATCCTGTTAGTCCAGCACGGGCTAAAGGTCACTGTGAGTCAGTCAGATGTGAAATCAGATCCCGAGATGCACCACTGACAGCCATTGCTGCCCTCTGGAGTTAAGTATCTGAAATTGCAGAGCTGGAATTGATAAAACCGCCCTCCTCCTACGCCTCCTCCTCCTTAGTCCTGTGTGGCGCAGTCTGATAGACAGATGTGTGAAAACGCTCCATTCTGCAAGGTTAGGGGCAATGTGACAGCGATGATTTACAAAAGCAGAGGGGGAGGGATCAGAAATGGGCGGAGGGGAAGATTTATAGGCTGTGATGACATTTAGAGCTGTTACAGGAGACATATTGCAGTGGTTGGGCTTTTATCATACACAAGTCTGACTTTTTCTTCGTCATCAGAGGAGCTGCTGCAGGACAGGGGGAGGCGGGGGCTGTTTAAGTGGGAAGAAAGCAAAAAAAAAAAATAGAAGAAGGAAAGGTGCAAGCTACGTTTTGGGCTAGACTGCATCAGCGCACATCAACTAACCACTCGTTTCCTCTCCTGTTTTCTTCCATCTGTATAAAATTCTTTGCGTCTTGCTCTTTAATTCTACCAGAATGATGATGGTCCTGACGTTCGTGCCGGATCAGGAGATATTCTATTAGTCCACGCTACAGAGACAGACCGCAAAGGTACAGTACAGGAGACATTCAGACTCTGCGTGTTTTGCTTCAGTTCAGTATGTTACTGTGCTTCTGGGTCACTGGTGCAGCTGTGTTGTGCTCGCCTGACAGACCTGCAGTGATTTTATATTCAAAGGCAGGTTTATTTGTATTTGTAAAGTTTGACTGATGTGTTATTACTTTTCTGATCTCCTCATCTGTGTAGCATTTTAAATAGCCTCAGTCTCTCCCCGGTTCAGTTGTTTGTGATGTGTCAGTCTTCATATTTGATGATGTGTTTTCAGCGTTAATTGGGATTTCAAGTGAAATGTGTTGCTTTTTTTTTTTTTTGTCTTCTGTTTGTGCTCGACAGATCTTGTTTTGTACTGTGAAGCCTTTCTGACGACGTATAGGACTTTTATAACCCCCGAGGACCTCATTAAGAAGCTACACTACAGATATCCTTTTCAAATCACTCAACATGTCACTCTGAGCTTAATCACTGTTTAGTTGGCAGAAGGCTGTTTTTCTTGCCTGGTGATCTTTTAAAACATCCTTATTTACCAAGAAAAATATTTTTTTTATCTTGTTTGCTCTCATTCAGCTCTTACAAACATCATAAATGGAGACCTCAGAGACGACATTAATCCTGTCTTAATGGATACTGAAGTCTAAATTAAATATTGGGGCTCGTTTGGATTGTGTGTCTTGGTAATGGCACCTCAAGAGAGCAAGTATCATGGACCTATCCCTCTGAGATGTTTCCAGCTTTGATCTAAAGAGATGGCTATCCAGAAGCAAACTTCCATGTATAATGTTTTGTCACTGTGTTTAGCTTGCGGCTGACTCACAGAGCAGCGAGCACGGCTCTAAACTCTTGTTGATCCATCGTGCTGACAGTCATAGGCTGATTATAACAAAATGCCTCCTCCCTCAGCAGGGCAGGTACAGCATGCTGCTGTTCTCTCCTAAAGGGTTGAAGGACCCGTGGTGCGTATGGTGCTCAGCACATCTAAAGTCCTGTAGATAAACTTCGGGTATAGAACACACTCAATTTAAAAAAAAATCGAGATGATTTCTTTGTTGAGACATCTTCAAAGTGAAATAAAATTTAGGCTCTTCCTTCAGTTTTTAAGCCTCCACACCAGCGATAGCCATGGCTGCGGGCATTATGTTTTCAGGTTGTCCATCCCATTCTCTTGAACACGTTATCTCAAAAATGCCTTGCAGGAATTTCTCCAAATTTGGTACAAACGTCCACTTGGACTCAAGTCTGAGCTGATTTTTTTCTGGTGATCAAAGGTTAAGGTCATCGTGACCTTGCATCCGTCTCATTCTCATGAACACGATATTTCTTCAAATCTGGAACAAAAATTCAAATCCATTTTCTTTCTTAGGACTGGCTCTGTTATAATTGACCTAATTGTCTAAGCCCTTTGACAAGAAATGCAAAGTTAATAACAAACACGTCACGCAGAGGCTTTGGTCTACGGGGCCCCTGAGCCCTTGGGCCCCGGGCCAAGTAGATGCTTTTGGTGACCCCTGCTCACAGTGAGAGCTTTGTGATGATAAATGTTTGCATACAATGTGGCAACTACATTGCTTAAAACACCGGTTCTCAATCTATGGTATGTGTACCGCTGGTGGTACGCAATCTCCCTCCAGTGGTACGCAGCAGAATCTCCAAAATATTTAGAAACATTTTCAAACAAATAAAAGATGTAACTTACATCAGTTACATTCAGGAAGGGAGCGTGCGCATATGTCCATGATTAGTTATGCGCTAAACTATGATTGCAAGATAGTGAGTAGAAGTAAAATGAATGGTAATAATACTGCAATCATGGCAACTAATGGGAACTATTAGGAAGAGTAGTGTGTAACAGGAGGAGAGTATTTGGAGCAGCCCTGTTAAAGCTGTTGTGGACTTCGTGCTAAAGGCTCATTCAGCAGCGCCAGTGAAGTCTCAGCAGCACATGATGACGGGTGGTGTATGAGAGTTGGAGGATAGAATTAGGTGCCATTTCTAGCATCAAATCAACAAAAAATAACCTCATTAGTAGGAATAAAGCTGCCACATGCATGAACAGTAGCTGAAGAGCGTAGGCTTACCCTACTGTATTTTAACGTTGGTCATATCGTTGGTTCTTGGAGAGCTTGATAGTCTACAGGGCAGTAAGCGGTGTTAAGAATTTGAGAACCAGCAATCATTTGTATCAATTGTAAAGTGTGCGTTTTGATCCAAAACCTTTGTCTACAAACATTTATTTATTTATTTGTTTATTTTGCTTCTCAACTTATTTTCTACCCCTATTTTATTGTTTTTATTTATTTAATCACCCCCCTTTTCTCTTTTTCCCCACTTATTTATTTGTTCGTTCTATTTTATTTTTTTATTTATTTATCTTTTTATTTCATTTCTTTTTTCATTTATCTACTTATATTTTCTTTATTTTCACTTTTTACATAATTGAAAGGTCTTCACGTTCATTTGTTTGTGCATTTTGTTTTTGTATGTTCACATAAATCAATAAAAAGAGACGAAACAAAAGAAAAGAAAATTTTGAACCCCTGGTTTAAAAGAAACCACAGATGTTGTTCCATGTCAGTGTTCCCTAAAATTGGGATCTATTTTATGTTAAATATTTTATTGAGAAAAAGTACGTGTTGTTTTAACTTCAGCAGAACAGAACACTTTGTGGAGTAAAAGCTAAGTAAACAATGAATTGATTTGCGAAACCACAAAATGTCCTAATAGTGGAGTGATGCACACAACTTCACTCATCTTGTCCGATCCCTTGATAAATGTGAGAGCTCGATAGTGTTATTGTATTTTCCATATATAGTATTGTTTTCATCGTCCTTGACCACAGAGCACATACACCAGGTTTTGCCACAGTCCGGATACCTTCAAGAAGCGGGTCAGCAAGAACACCTTCTTTGTGCTGGTTCGTGTGGTGGACGAGCTGTGGTGAGTGGGACTTTGTCCTCTTAATCTGTGAAAGACCTCTTCAGAGTGTGCTGCTTAATAATTATTATATTGATTTGCTACTTCTGTTAATAGACTATGTGTGCCGTTATTATTAAAATCTAAGAAGGGAACAGACTCTTTAGTTCAACTGCTCACAGCTGACAGTGACAAGTGTACTAAGACGTGCTGGTTACTGAAACCTGTCGGCATCATGTAAACTGATGGATGATTGTTTTGATGTTGGGATAAAACCATTTAAGTAATTCCTCAAACATAAAATAGCTCTCTGTTTAGAGCGTCCAGAGATGTCTGTTTTTCACATCTCATACATGTCTGATCATCAACAAACCACTAAATTACTTCCTTTTTTGAGCCTCCTCCATTTACCAAAATGATTTCTTATTTTCTTCCTCCAATTTCCAGCTTGGTGGAGCTGACAGAGGACATCTTGAAACAGCTCATGGACCTGGTGTTCACACTGGTGTGCAATGGCGAGCTCAGCCTCGCCCGCGTGCTCCGTAAGAACATCCTGGATAAGGTGGAGCAGAGGAAGCTGCTGCGTTACACTAACTCCCTCAAGCCGCTCGCTGCCCGAGGGGTCTCTGCAAGGTACAGAGGGGGTCATGGGTATTTTTCTCTGAATGACATGGCATGTTTGGATAGTAGTGTGGTTTATATCGCGAGTATTAAGCCACATTCAAGGGTATATAAAGTGACAGTCCACCACAAAATCAAAAACACATATTTTCCCTCTTACCTGTATTGCTAGTTATCAGCTTACATTGTCTTGGTGTGAGTTGCCGAGCGCTGGAGATATTAGCCATAGAGATGTCTGACGTCATTCCAGTATAATGGAACTAGATGGCACTCGGCTTCTGGTGCTCAAAGCGCCAAAAAAATACGTTTAAAAAACTCAAAAGCAATGTCTCTTTCCAGAAATCAAGACTAGTAGTAGATGCATGCTTGCTTCCTTCTGCATGGTGATACTTAAAATTGAGAGTCATGGAGCCTTCATCAGCGTGGTGTCTGACTCTGTGTTTCTTTATGCACGTTTGATGAGTCATACTTACAAATCAACATTATATACATTTGAAATCAAAAGTTGAGAGTCATTAGAGAAACATGAATGTTCATTCAAGATCTCAATGTGAACAAAGTCCACCACCAGCAGATTTGGATTTTGGTGATTAAAAACAGTGTCAGAAGCTTTGGACCAAATTCTTACAATTTTACTGCTGTCACAACCAACAACAACCAGCTCATCAGAAAACGGCGTGAAATGACGCAGAATACACTGGCCGGCACCTACGGCCATTCTGAAAAGTTAAAAAAAAAAAAAAAAAAAAAAAAAAAGTTGAGGTTGCACCTAATATTCTGTGTCCTCACAGGCCCGGGACTCTCCATGACTTCCGCAGTCATGAGATCGCTGATCAGCTCACTCTTCTCGATGCCGAGCTCTTCTATAAAATTGAGGTACAGTGTCCTCTTTGTGTTCATCCTCCCAGTATTTGATTGTGTTTTGTGTCAACACCAACTTGTCTGCGTTCTCCTTCAGATTCCCGAGGTGCTGCTTTGGGCCAAGGAGCAGAATGAGGAGAAGAGTCCAAACCTGACTCAGTTCACAGAGCACTTTAACAACATGAGCTATTGGTAAGACCAAAAAACACAACCATGACACCTCACTGTCTGTATTTGTTTTTCACTCTTACGCCATTTTATTGACACTGCCGATTTGTCTTTATCCTGTAGGGTCCGCTCTTTAATAATTCAGCAGGAGAAGGCCCAAGACAGAGAGAAGCTGCTTCTCAAGTTCATCAAGATAATGAAGGTCAGTTACCTTACACTTCTATATCCTAATTGTCGGGTAATTTCTGTGTTGTTTAAACCTTTTTCTACTTTTTTTTTATTGCAGCACTTAAGAAAATTGAATAATTTCAACTCCTACCTGGCAATACTGTCCGCGCTGGACTCTGCTCCCATCAGGAGGTTGGAGTGGCAGAAACAGACTTCAGAGGTGAGAGGATTGTGATATTACAATGTAACAAGCCAGTATGTAAAAAAAGAGACCAAAGACGGTGTAGGTGGTGTGTATATAAGACTGGACAATACGTCTCCACTTTCTCCCAATGTGCAAAAATGAAAATATTCGGGATATGGTCGCTGCCACCTTTTGCTTTTGGAGCCATAGTCTGTGCAGTAGCTCCAGCAAGACACAGGTGTCGAACATGACATCACATCCCCTTTCCAAAACATCAGATAAAGCCAGGTTCACATTGGACGCAGAAGCACCCTGATATGTGAATTGTCACTCAGCCGCCCTTCTGCAGTCGCCTTGCCGTTCACACCAGGAGCAAATTTCTTCACGCCAGTCAGCAAGCGACTCTCCTTCTCGCCTTCTTTCTAATCACACAGAGCTCTGTCACTGCTTGTTTGTGTGTCTCTGGCTGTGCGTCTGTGTGTCTGTGTGCATATCGTCTGTCTCTCTTTCTGTTTAGACACAACTGGCAAGTATTATGAAAGTAACGAAAGTATTAATTCATGCAAATCTTACAACTTTCTAACTAATTAAGTAACGTCATGTCTGTTCATACTTGTGCCCTTTTTATTTATTTTTTTGTTTGTCTGGTTTTGTATGATTGTATCGCTATCACTGAAGTAATGGTTTTTACTTCTCATTATTTTCACTTGTAAATTTTGGTCATTACTTGCCGCTTTATGTACAAGTTGAATATACCGATCACTGAGTGTACTGTTTCAAACATATCAATAAAAAAATCTTTAGACTTTCTTAAGATTTCAACGCATTTACTTTTAATTATGTTTTTCTCTCATCACACTTTGCCATTCTTCTCTCAGGGATTGGAGGAATACTGCACGTTGATTGACAGCTCCTCCTCCTTCAGAGCATACAGAGCTGCTCTGGCTGAAGTGGAGCCTCCGTGCATCCCGTACCTGTGAGTGAACACATGCATGTTTAGACTTAAATTATTTATCTGAGAGTCCCAGCTTGACATGGCTGTGTCTTCCTCCAGGGGTCTCATTCTGCAGGACTTGACCTTCGTCCACCTAGGCAACCCTGACCTCATCGATGGGAAGGTCAATTTCTCCAAACGCTGGCAGCAGTTCAACATACTGGACAGCATGCGGCGCTTCCAGCAAGTGTAAGTCCACCAGGATAAATTTACAGTGTGATGAAAAGATGCATGTTATCTTGATAGATCATTTGAACGCTTTGCGGACATCCATCACGGTAATAAATGTCATCATTTGTTTGCCACTGGCAGGAAATACAACTACTTTGTTTTCCATTAAATTTTCATATCATAAAGCATCGCTGCCATTTCCGCACGGGCTGTTTGTTTTCACACTAATGAATCACTGCATTAATCAAACCTCCTCCCGTGTCAGGCATTACGAGCTGAAGCGCAACGAAGACATCGTCTCATTCTTCAACGACTTCAGCGACCACCTGGCAGAGGAGGCTCTGTGGGAGCTGTCGGTGAAGATCAAACCGAAGAACATCCCCAGGCGTAAAACGGAGCGCGAGGAGAAGACCTAGGGGCCTCCGCGGGCCCCCGAGACTGACCTCCAACTGTGCTTCATGACACTAACTCCACTTTACTACAGACTGAGAGAGAGAAGACTGGAAGCTATCCGCTGGAGCTAATGGGAGACTCATTGTTGGGGATGCAGAACAAACTACAGACAAGTGAAGCGTGGCCGAGGTTTACAAAGAGCGCATCTGCTCTGGGAGATTATAATTGGGATAACTGCGGCTCCGGCGTTTAGACGGGGAGAGATTGAAAGGTGAAACAAGAGAGGAAGCTTGGTGCCAAGGAGGAGTGAGAAATCACAGAGCGGACAGGGAGACGAAATAACCAAAGTCTGCTCCCTGGGCTCTCTGTTTTAGAGTGGAGCGTGTATGTGAGATTGAGCTGAATGGTCCATTACTCTCCGAGTTGCTCCTTCCTCTTCCTTTATGTATGTGCCATTTGTTGGTCATCTTCTGCAACCCTCTCCCCTCAAAGAGCAGAACCTGGAGAGCAGCCTGCCCTGAACTGCGACACGCAGGCTGCACACCCGAGAATCTGCCGAGGAGGGGGAGGATTTGAACTCGACCAGGGGATGACCATTAGAGACTGGAAGTTTGTTTTGAAACATTTTGTGTAAGAATCATGTATGGTTATGAAATGTATTATATACAGTGCTCCTTTTGTTCTTAAAAAGGATGTTTATGCTTATGAGAAGAGCTTAGCTTCTCCCAAGTGCCATACGTATGTGCACTAAAAAAAGCAAAGCAAAAACACACAAAAAGATAAATTACTAAAGATGCTGTGATATATGTTATGTCATACTGAATCATTGTGTGCCGTGTTCAAGTGTAGAGAACCATCAAGGCAATCACAATCATGTCCCGGTCATGTGTGGAAGAGTGTTTGTGTGCGACTGAAGTCCTCAGCGGGCTTGTGTGTTTGTCATTCCAAAATGTGCTGTTGTAAATCATTTCAAATTCCTTTTTGGGATAAACCAACACATCACACTGTGCTCTCAAACTCCAATAAAACAAAACAGCTCTGTTTCTATACACGCTGTGATGGTCAGAGGTTTAATTGTCAAAACACCAAAAAGACTTTAAAACTTAAAGAAGTTCCATTTATTGTTGGACAGAATGGTCAGTGGAAAATGAACTTAAAAAATTAAGGCATGTATTCAGCTGTTAAGAGTCAAAGGGAAGCACTCAGTACCGCTCTAGGTGACACTACTACATCACACAGTCATCAGGCTTGATTGAATTTAAATTAGTTAAAACCATTGGGGAAAGCAGCAGGATAACAAGAGGTTAAAGTGATTATAATTTAAATATAATCTCAATAAAAGCAACAAAACAGCAGGTATAAATACAAGGTCAAGGTGCAAAAGCATGGCTAAAATTAAACACTTAAATAGCACTTCCTACCCTCAAATATATAACCATCAATCTCAGTAACCGCTCATCTGACCACAAGACAAGGCGCACAATCATGGAAGACTGTCACGTTTGAAAAGCATATTGGTTAAGCACCAGTAATTACAGTGATATTATGACCAGGCTGCAGCACTAAATGCTTGCACTGTGGAGAAAGAAAAAAAAAAAAAGGCTGCAGACGATGAGACTGTCATCAAACTTGCCGACCCATCCTGCACAAATCAGTAGCAGCACTCCTCAAACTCAAAAGCTCAAATTCACAGTCTGAACACATCCGCGCAGTCTCAGTGAGGCCGACAGCTGGGCTCCAGCAGAACCCTCTTTCCTGGAGGATTGGCGGCTCCGTTCTGCAGGTCGCCCTGCTCAGATATGGCCCGTTTGAAGCCTCGCCCGTGGCCGTTAATGGACCCGCGCTGCCATTTGCAGATGTCACCGTTCAGTATGTCTTGAATGTGCTGTACAATGAGGTTGATGGCCACTGGTGAGAGACGAGAATCTGTTAGGCATTCATGTTGCGGAAATTAGAAAAGCATCTTAATTAAGGGGGGAAAAAAAAAACATACCCATGTTGTCAACTCCCCGAGGAATGATAACATCTACATACTTCTTTGTCTGAGAGAGAAACAACTGTCTTAAGGTTTGCACAGTGGAAAACGGGCACACGATCTGCGATAATGGTCATACTTACAGGCAAACAAAACTCTTCAAAAGCAGGTTTGACAAATGTTGTATACTGCGTGAGAATCTGCTCCAGGTCTCTCCCTCTGTTCATGTCTCGCAGAACTACAGGAAAGTCAAACTTACTGATTTACCGTGGCAACATCTGAGATATTTTGTGCAAAGGTCAGGAGACGTCGTTACCTCTGCGAGACAGTCTGACATCTGAATCTGTGTCCACAAAGAGCTTCATGTGAAACATATCACGCACTTTCTGGGGGTAGAAAACCAGGATCCCCTCGAAGAGGACCACGTCTGCTGGGTAAACTGTGATCCTGTCTTCCAACCTGGAAACATGCACACAGTGTTGAGGAGGCAAGAATTATGAGATTGTCATCCATTCATGAATCTACGTGGAATACTTCCTTCTCACCTGGAATGGGTGACAAAGTCATACGTTGGCACTTCAACCACCTTTCCCTCCACAACGTCCTTTAAGGTTTGGTACATTAACTCCGTGTCAAATGCCTCTGCAAAACAAACAGAAACAAATGAATTTTATGTGAATTATGTGCATTAATGCAGCACACGCAGAGCTCTTCAGGAGTTCTTGTTTTTCCCTCAGCAGCAGATTGTCCTTTGCAGGGTTGTTAAATAATGTATCGATGTGTTCAGAGCTGATCTGATCAGATCAGATTGATGGATATAATTATTTATATATATATTTGTATGCACTGTAGATAATGAACCATCCAGATCTAAAAATATAAAATCTATGAGTGGTGGTGGATGTTTTTAAAGAGGCGGCATGCCACAAAAAAATGAATATGTGGGAAACTAATCAGCTCTTGTTTTTGTTAAAATATATAGAGAGGTGTTTTGGGGTTTTTTGTTTTCCCAGGGCACCGCATGTGCAAAGTGCGGCACTGCCAGGAAGCCCCAGTATTAATAATTCTTTGCAAGTGTTGGCAGAATAGCAGATTAAAACCAAAAAAAAGTTAGTTCAGAGTCTGCTGAGACCAAAAATAACACCTTTTCTTTAATTGCCTTTGTCAAATATCTTTGTCACAACAATTTGACAACTAAATCTGCAGATTACATTCTCTGTTTCCAGGTGTATCGTTTAATAAAATGTCTCATCCACAGAATAACCTCGTAGGAAATTTACATATTACAACAACACCCATAAATCTGTATGAGGACTGGTGATGTTTGGACATTACAGGTGGATCGTCAGTGTGATAATCAGCAGCACCTGTGGAAAAGACGCGGGGAGGTGTGTGCTTAGACAGGAAGCCCTGTCTGCAGCCCGGGCCTACCTGGGTGATCAAAGTTGTACTGGCCCTTCAGCGCTTTGGCCTTCTGCTCTGGAGTCAGGACTCTGTAGAAACAGTCCTGGCTGATGATCGCCACTTTCCTCTGGCGGTGGTCCACCTTGTTCTGGCCCAGGAGCTCCATGATCTTGGCGCACACGGTTGACTGTGGCAGAAAAGTTGTTTCACTCAACTACAGGTATTTCTGACTTTATCACAATGCTTTATTTATTCAACTTTGCTAGCCAGAATTAAAACGCAGCTTGTGTTCATGCGCTGAGCAACAAAGGGGAAGAAAAACGGTGCGTTATCAGTGACCTTCTCGGTGTTATCAGCTCACTGGCATTGCGAGGGAATTGACAAATTCTTCCCAGCGCCTAGCTAGCTCTGGGTGCTAAAATGTCTTAATAAGATGTGCTAGAGGTAGTAAATATCAGCAGAGTAGATATGTTATGACTGCTCTACTATGTTAATGAGGTAATGTAAAGGAAAATGTGAACTGAGTGAGGGGGGCGTGCCAGCTGCTTTGACAGTTTGATAAATGCTAATGTTAGCGCTGCTAGCAGAGCTCCTGGAGATGCTAATTTTGGTAGTTCTCCTGTCTAAATGGGGACTGACCTTGCCGCTAGCGGTTCCCCCGCTGACCCCTATTAGGAAAGGATGATGCCGCGGCCTTTCTGCCTCGTCTGGGGCTCCGACAACATCCATTGCAGTCCAACAGTTCAGAAAGACTGCAGATAGATTGGTGGATAGCTCGGCTGAGTGCTAGCTATGCTATCAGTAGCAACAACAACGCGCCGTTCTCGCGAGAACTGACGCTCTCAGCCGAGAACACGCTGAAGCGAAACTGCATTCAATATTTACCCAACATAAAGAATTACTTTAGCCGATACTTATTGGAAAAAATATATTATAAAATAATCTCACCACTGGTGGTTCATATAAACATGCAATATGCATATGTATAATCTAATGTTTAGATACCTTTGGGTTTTTTTATTCAGAGAAGCTCAGTATAAATAGTTTTAAATGAGTACCTGTCTGACTGTGTCATTTGCCATCATTTAGGGACTGTTAGTTATTTATGAGGGGGGTGGTTCAAAACGGAGGGATGGCAAATAATTTTTTGAACTCTGAAGAGGGACTTGTGTTTTTTATTTTATTAGGGGAGGGACAAACAACTTTAAATTATTGTATTTTGTATTTATCTTGAATACTCCCTGAACCCCAGCTCCAACTATTTAGTTTTAAAGGCAAGTTTTCTCTCAGAATTGCAAAAATCACACCATTTATTATAGCCAGAAACTGTGAAAACAGAAATTATTGTAAAATTCTCACAATTCTGATGATCCTTGAACCCATTATGCGCAACACTGGCAAAATTACTTAATTCTATGTTACATTTTAAGTGTTTTCCAAATGAACTGTTTACACCAACCACATTCTGTAAAAACAAGAAACTCTATGCTCCTGCATGCATGACTAGTAAAAAAACAGTTTGTTTTTTTTCCAACTCCAGAATGTCATTTTTTACTTTTAACTTTAAAATATCAAAGGGTAAAGTACAAATTCACTCGCCATGCAAAATTACTGGTAAAGCCATTGTTGTGTACATTTTTATAAGTTTTGTACATTATTTGCATAAGTTGCCAATACCGGCTTTATGCATGCTGTGATGTGTTGAGTGCAAACTTTGCTGGTTTTGTGTGGTAAGACAGGTGGCTGTTGTGCACTTATATTCTGTTGAAGGGCACACACACTTGTGTAATGATGTAGTTTGTTAGGATAATTTGCATTTTGGCTAAGAAATGTGTTGTCTTGCTGATAACTCACCCCTGTGCCGATAGCATGTTGCATTGCATTGACTCCACAACCTACGTCTGGTGTGAATAAACACGCAGAAAATATATTTATGGTGGAAGGAGGAACTGTCATTTATCACCATTCTCTTCGGGAGGCTCAAGGAAAAATATTTGTAGCTTCAGGGAGGATCATGACAAAACAAAAAATAAGTCACATCCGTCTTATGATAAATAACGTACAGTCTCTCAGCTGAATTATTTTTCTCAAAACCTAGTCTCACTCATTTCCCTTTTCCCTGCTAAGAATCCATGACAACAAATAAAATACTTAAAGTCTCCTGTGAAAAGGTTCAGCATCAAAGAGACGATGCACATATAAAAGATGTGTCTTTATTATGGAATGAAATATAAACATTTTAAAATAAATACATACAATACAAACATAGAATTATGGTTTTTCTGGATTTCTGTCTGATGTCTCTGCGTCTTCGCTGCATTGTGACTCGTCTTTGCTGGATTCATCCGCCAGTATCTCCAAAGCAGCACTTCCTTCTATCCTCCTCACAGTCTCTCCTTTGGCAGCGAGGATTTCCTCGATGTTTCTAAAGTGTAAAGCAGCAGAGTGCACGAGAATTACATTGTACAGTAGTTACTGCTTAATCAAATATGTTTATTTCTCTCGTGCATTTTAAACAATGTGTGCTCCTTGGACATGCTCAAAGGGTTGCAGAGGTGTTGCTTGTCAATGTAACAAGTATTTTGTAGGGGTGGGAATCAGCAGAAGCCACATCATAATACAATTTTAGCATAATACTCAATTTATAATGCAATGTTATTGCAATTTTAAATGTTTATGTTAATATGCTGACTATTACATATATTGCAAATGATTACCACTTTTCAACTGCAAGTCATATCCCAATAGGATTACATCTGTTTGATTTTTCAATTAGAAAGTTTTAATCTAACTTCAGTCATTTTAGTTTATTTTGTATTTGCAATGTTAACAATTAATATAACAATCAATTGACACGTGGCATTCGTGTATCAATACAATATCGCCACGCAAAATATCATAATACTATTCTGTATCAATTTTTCCCTGTGATTCCCATTTACTTACAGCCTTTGCTCTACACAAATCTGGGATCTCATACCTCATACCTCCCAATGATGTGCATGTTCCACTTTCCTCATCATCTGTCTGAACTTAAATATTTAAAAAAAAAATGTCGCTGCTGCGTTAAAAACCAGCTGTGCACATGTCTGCTAATAGTATAAAGGCAGCAAGAAATCGCAGACCAGAAGTTGCAAAAAATATTTTTTAAGTAATTTTCACACAGCTGCTATTACAGAACTTGTCCACCAGAGTGCACTAACGAGTTTATTTTTCAACTGTAAACGGTCCCACTGTGTAATGCATGACTCGGTTATAATTCTTCTTCAGACAAAATTACACATCACCAACCTCTTCCCCTCCAGGTCAGAGAACCAGTTGAGGTTATCAGCGATGATGTGGTGATTCTCGCATCCTGGACATGTCACGATCACGACTCCTTTGTGATAAGCCACTTTGGATATCTTCTGTGAGGACCTCGTGGAGCAAACCTGCAAAAAAAATGACACAGCCTGCATGTCAGGTAAAAGACTCATGTCACGACACATACAAATATACCAAGACAATAAACATGTTTTGGGGTTTCAGAAACTCTAACATCTGATGAAATCAAAGCAAAAGCAACGTCCCTAACTTGGTATTGGTACCTTGCACGTGTAAACCAGCTGATAATGTTTGGGCTGGATCTTTCCGACAGCGTCACTTCTGATACTCGGTGAAGTTGAAAATACTCTGCAGCTGCTGACACGAGCTTCACATCTGTCCGCTTCACATCTGTCCTTCACATCTGCTAACAAAACACGAAAACCTCTCCGGTGGTTTTGTCTGGCGCTGTCAGGACGATAGTTGAGCGCAACACAGAGTCGAGAGGGCGTCAAACGAGCGTGTAAACTCCGACACAAGCGGCCGACAGTCTGCATCCTCCTCAATAACCAGGGAAACGCAATATATCAAAAACAGGAGCGCAAAAACAGTCTAACCGCTAACGTTTAAGTATGTGGCGACATAAACATTACTCCTGATTTCGTCAACGCTTGTCGCGGCTTGATGACATCACGTATAGTGTCATTTCAAAATAATAGAATTTATTTTTTATTATTAAAAGTGTTTAGCGTTGTGGTGACATTTCAGTGGATGTAAGTGCGAAAGGTTTGCGTAAAACGAATATATCTCTAAACAGACAAAAGAAAAGAAGTGAAAGTGAATTATGTGATAAAGTTTAGTGTTTCTGAGATCTGCTTGATGGAAAAATACTATAGGGGAGAGTGGGGCGGTTTGAACCACACCTTGTTTATAGGAAACCGTCTAAAATTGGTCATGTGACCGCAAATTTTTGGTGAGTAACATCAATAATAACATCAGAAAATAATAGAATGCATCTCCACATGGATAAAACCCAGTTGATAATACAAGTAAAAGTAAGATTAAAAAAAAGGATAAAAATAGAATGCATACCATCAGATGGTAAATAAAACCCAGTTAGATAATATTTATAAAAAATAAAGCTAAAATGGAGTGTATAAAATGCATAAAATTACAGAAAATACAACATTTTAAAGAGGGACAGCAGTGCGAAAGTGCGAAGCATAATGCAAAAGCATGTCTAAAGTAAAAAGATACGTTTTAAGATTTTTTAAAAAGCTGTTATTGTTAGTGTTATTATTGTTATTGTTAGTGTCATTGTTTTTTTTTAAATTTATTGTATTTATTTATTTAAATGTCAAAGAAGTAACGAATCCTGTGTCTGAACAATGACACATATGTTTAAAAACAAAATGTACATGTGTTAGTACTGCAGGAAGTCACAATATGAAGCTATACTTTTAGCATAATTTTAGCTCTAAACTGCTGGATGATACAAGTTTGTGACATGGATGGGATAATTTGAGCCAAAAGGCCTGGGGGGGGGGGGGGGTCGAGCCAGTGACCCCCTTGTGATAATTATTACTTTACTGTTACTCTATATTGTATTCTTACATTTAATCACCAAAATGATGTGACATTTTGAATTTTAGACCAAAAACCATCATGCCACACTTCTATGAACGGAAGTATTTGTGGTATTGGACAGAGCAGTGTAAGAGGTAACTTACAAAATGTGAAGTCGGTACATCAGGTAGCAAATTGACGGGATGACTTTAAAGTGGAACAACTACGAGAAATAAAAAGAACAGGGTGTAAGATTTACCCTTATGTGGCTTAACTTATTGGGAACAGGTTGAGCCAAGAGACTTCTTTTTTTGAAAAGTCACATTTTGAGAATGCTTTATTTTAGACCCAGAGTGATTATATGTGTAATATACTGTATGTACATATTTTATTTGGAGGCATTACTGTCATTCCCTCACATTGAAACGCAGTTCAAGTAAAACTGGCTCAACTCACCCTGCTTCCCCCTATATGTGTCTTTTTAGAGGAAATGTCATTCTGTGAATGTAGTATTTACATTGTGGAAATTAACTAAGAATATTTACTCAAGTACTGTAATTAAGTACAAATTAGAGGTACTCTAGTGTTTCCATTCATGCTACTTAATTCTTATCATCTGCTATATAACATTTCAGAATGTATTTTACTGTTTACTCCACTGAAATTATCTTACGGCTGCATGTTACTTTGCAGATTTTTAATACAAACATATGATCAGCAAATTAGAAGGCATGTGGGGGCAGAGCCAAGGTCATCATGGCGAAATAAGAGGGGAAAAAAATAAGCCAGAATAAATAATAAGTAATAATAAATAATAAATAAGCTGAACCAGAAACCGGGCATTATCCAGACCCACTCCATAACAACAGAAGACATCACAACATCCTGATCAATTTAGTTTGGCCATCTCAGTAATAAACAGCCCCGTCAGCTGTAAATGTCTTAATCGCAGTCAAAAGATTTGTGTCTAAGTGTCTGATGTGAATCATTTCAATGCAATGAACATCATAATTCCATTCTCTCTAATAGTCCTCACTGCAGCGGATGCCATACTGGTGGTAAATGTCAGATCAGCCTCACCGTTTATTAGCTGTTTTGATTTTGTGACTGTCTGCTCAGAGTGTGTGGAGGCAGTCCTGCAAAAGAATAATGACCTAGTTTGCTTGAAGTTTATTTTCACCCATAAAGATGGTGCAAGTTCATCTTCAAGGATAAAATCCGTAAAAACGTTTTTAGTAAACATCCTTGTTTGGTGATTTCTTTAAACGCAGCCACCATAGGCTGACATAACGACTTTAATATCACCTCTCAGATTCTTAGATTTTCCTTCCAACCTCAAATATACATCTGAGGCAGGATCCTGTAATTTTACTGCACTAATGTATGTACAGATGGTTATCATCGCCTCATGGTCAGCCAATGCTTTGGAGGGAAAAGGAGATTATGTAACATCTTAAATGAGCTGGTGGTGACTGAGGGGTGTGTTGCTTAACCCGGAAACGTTGGACAAGCTTGTTCAGGGGGAGCTGCAGTCAGCCTGACAGGAGGAGGCTTCCCAGCGCTGACACACACCCTGTGTGAGGAGTCTACATGCAGTTTACACACTGCATTCCTCTGTTACTGATTTCAAACTAATTCCTACAACCTGAACAAAGAGGGATACCAGCAAAGGGCTCACTATCATTCAAGATAAACTAAGAAAGAATGAATATTTTAACTTGAAGCAAGAACAGAAGAGAAAATAACAAAGAGGTGGGGTTAAGCCTTAAAAGGTAAGATGTCCAAATATTGCTTGTTTAATATCACACCATGGTAGTCTATCTGACATTCAGCGCAATACATTTTTACATGGGGCATCTACTCTTTATTTACAAGACCTCACTTTAAGCCAACATGTATTACTTAGTAGGAACAGTCCTCTCTTTGTTTTTTGAAATGGATGTCTTAAGAAGTTGGTGTATGATCTCTGATAGATAAATAAATAGATGGATGGATGGATAAATAAGAGTTTTCACACTTTGTTACGCTACCTCCGTGCTTTTACTTTGACAGCGGCTTTGTCTGTATTTCCGGCAGGTTCGCGCAGCAGTTGTGTTCGTGAGATCCCGCGGACCCCTCGGCTCGTGCCTTCGTGTGTTTTTTGTCCTCCGTCACTGTGGTGCAGGGCTCCGGCCCGGTGTCCGAGCAGACACAGCTGCTGAGAAACGTTTGAGAAATGTGTCACCCGTGTGCGGCGGAGGCGAGAGACACCATCTTTAATAAAACAGGTGTGTCTTTTTTTTTTTTTTTGTCCTCCTCTGTCTCTGATGTGTTTGACGAGCTACAGTGAGCTGTGAGCTTTGACTGCCGCAGCGTGCTAACTGGACAGCGTTTCCCGTCCAGTCTCCGCTGACTGTTGTTGTGGTAAAGAGACACTTAATGAAAGGTCGCTCTCTGAGACAGACAGCGTGTTATTGTGTCTCGTAATGCCACATGAATAGCTAATGAGACATTTTCGGTCATATCAGTAACGTTTGGTCTGCTGTTGAGGGCCGGCGAGGTAACGCTGTTCTGGTAGGTGTTACATATGACACACACAGTTTTGGCGACTAAACTCAGGGATAGTAAGCGGTCATTTAAAATGCATATATTTGATATACATTTTGCTTTGTATCTCAATGAAATGCGTCTGCTTTTGCTGTAATAGTTAAATTGTGAATGACAGCCTGGTATGTTTGCATTTTGAGGTATACTGTTGAATTCATAGTGTATAAATCTTTCCTCACTGTGTCTACATTATGACATAAATATTGCAATGATACTATAAAACATAGGTTCCCTGTAATAGCCTGTGTAAGAGCTTAGGCCTATTTGATTGGTGTGTTTTATATTGTGTAACTTTTTTTAAGCATAATTGCAGTCCTCTGGTAAGGGGTGAATCAATATTGGCTGAATAGCTGATCACATTAGTTAAAGTATGTAATGAACATCTGCGTAAAGAGGTTTGAATGGTCTTGACCCTTGTTTTAAATGTATTTGTGTGTGTGTGTGTGTGTGATTATGACATCATCAGTGAAGAGAAAGAAAGTAGCTTTTTGTGAGTCTGAACCAGTCAGACCTGGTCAAGACTGAAATCAGTGCCCCCTCTGCTGCAGCTCCTAATGTCACACTCGCATGTCTACGGTTCGAGGCTTTGGCAGAGGGGCTGAGATCAGAGGCAGTGATAACACTGTTTTCACTGCTTCTTTTGTTTTTGCAGACCAGGGAGTATCTCGTGTTTTGGCATGGATGTGTTCAGAGACCTGGCTACAGTGTTGAAGGCAGCGCCCTGCTAATTCAGATGAAAGTTGCTCAGTGGCGCTTAAAGCCAAAAACGCTCAACTACCGCATATAAAGTTAGTCAGATTTTTGGCTCTGCTTCCGCATCATTGGGCCAATAAAACAAGTGCAGCAGAGATTTCCGCAGGCCAAGCTGGCTTCTTTCGGTTCAGCGCTCTGCTAGCTTAAATGGGGATAACATGATTTAATCTAGCAGATCTTCTACACTTTCCCAGTGTTATCGGACTGAATGGATCAAATCTTCATAGTGAAACAAGTCGTTTGGCGGGGGTTGTGATGCTCAATCAGACATCAAACACGTTTGCAGATTTCACATATCTCCGCACATCAAATTAATTGCCAGTTGTCTGCTCGGAAATGGTTGTCATCAGCATGACATCATGATGATTCGGTCTATGGAATCAACTTTTTGATTGACTCAGTGGCACAAATTTCCTGGTACAATGGCACGAGTTTTTCCCTTACTCTTTCCTGTAGTTTTTTTAGGTGTTCTTTGACCTTTACATTTTTTGCGTTTTGGATTCTTAAGAGCTTTTGGACCCCTTTTATAGAGGCCTCCTCTTACTCACAGATCAGTAATGAAGGAAGGAAATTAAAACGTGAGACAGATGCAATCGAGGTAGTCTCCATTGTTTTAAGGCAGGATAAAGGAAAAGAAAATAATTCTTCACTTACCCAGTGTTTGGGCAAAAAAACGTGTACTCTTGGTCAGTCTTCATTTTGATAACGACAGAATAAACTCGATGGGCCTCAGTTTATTTTACTTAAAATGTTTAATACAACACAAATCAGATCTTGGCACAGCATGTGTGCATGGTGGTACCAAAAACTTCACAGCATAGCATGTTGTCAAAAATCATACAAAAAGTCATAGTGTAGTATGTCGTCAAGAAACCATAAAAAAGTCATAGAATAGCATGCCATCCATAAAATCTCACACATCATACAGAAGCACGAGTAGTCAAGCTGTCTTAGAGGAGTCTAAATAATTGTCATGTAAGCCTCAGTCCAAGCTGTTTAACAGCGTGAGCCTCTAGAAGGCCCTCAGCGTAAGTATCTTAACCTTCAGACACACTGGAGCCTCTTCACGTGCTGTCTGCAGACAATGAAGGACTCTGAGGCCTTTCAAAAATACCAAACCATGATTATGCTATATTATACATTTCTACACTTATTAATATTCATAATATTCATAATGACATTCAGATACTTTCGTATTTAATCATTTCACCACTATAGGTACCGAGAAATATCCTGAGTAAGTTTAAGTATCAGAATCATATTGAGAAAAAAGTTGGAACAGTGCATTGCTTTTTCTTGAATTGAAGTTTGAGCGCTGGAGCTACAAATGCCGACTATTTTATTATCAGTCGCTACCACATACCTTCCTGACCATCAGTTGATAATTTACATTACACAATGTCAGAAAACGATTTTTTTAATATGAAAAGGAGCCAGATATCAAATTCTTTAAAAACATTGTGACATCTTCAAACATCTTGTTTTGTTTAGCTAACAGTCAAAACCCCAAAGATATTTTATGCACAATGATTTACAACAGAGAGAAACAGCAAATCCCATTATTGGACAAGTGGGAACTGGGAAATGTTTGGTCTTTTTGCTTTAAAATGACAATACTGATCAAAATATTTGCAGATTAATCCAGTGTAAACTTACGAATCAACTAAGGAACAGATTGTCCATAGGAAATGATCGGTGACATGGTTGCATTTTTCCCTTACATGCAGGTCAGTATTTGTTAAAATATTTCACCCAAAAAAAGACCATTGTATATCAGTTTTCTCAACATAGGGCAGCACATTTCTATTTACTTTCTTCTCTTTTTGAAAAGGAAGATCCAGTATAAACTGCAAAGAGACATCCCAGTCAGGATTTTCTTTCTCTATTCTTGTGTCTGACTGTAGTTTGAGTTGAGACTCAACAGTATCCTTGAGGAAAATTATAGTTGACTCTGTAATATATTGCTTCTCACAGCGGTGAGGTTCGCCCGCACCTCTTTCAGCCCATGTGTCAGGGCCTCATCACAAAGACTGCCTACACAAAGGCAGCTCTGTTCAAGGAACATATTCAGGAGAAATGTACCAGGATAAGGCTACAAACAGGAAGCCAACAGCAGAGTTGCTTCATTTTCCAGTCTTGACCTTTTGTTTTTTTTTTTTTGTTTTTTTTTAAGTACAGTTTCAATTTTAGTCTAAGTGCACTGTACTTATCTAATAGTAGTTAGGGTGATCAGATAGCTCTAGTCAGCAGGTGATTTACTTATTTTTAACAGAGATGACAGATCCCAGTTTAATGTACAACTTGTGATTCAGTGATTCAGTGCCATACAAAGTATTCAGCGCACTCACTTTTGAGGCCATTTGAAGTGGGTATGTACGCAAGGGGGATGGTGTCCCCCTCTTGCCTCCCACCTCAAATCGTCTACTGGTTTTAGTACCACATTGGAGAAATCTTTTACACAGATGTCAAGCTATAGGGCTGCAACGAATTCCCTTCTTTACACCGCCTTTGCATTTTTACACAGATCCAAATGACAACAGCATCATGTGATTTTTAGATAGCACGCTGGCATTGCGGAAGCAAAAACGGTGTGACATATAACACACCAGCGTCAGACTCTAGTGTGACATATAACATACATGTTGGCAGCACTTTCTAAACAAAAACAATGGCATAACATGTCAACAATAATCATTTACCATTGTCCTCAGCGTGGAGGGTAAGGAGCTCCCGGGCCTCATTGTTTTCTCAATTTTCAGATAGTTTTGAATGCGGTTCTTCTTTGAGTTAGCTGCTAACTAGGGCTGCAACCAATTATTAATGTATTAATCGATTAATTGGATTTCAAAAAGTAAAAACAGAAATAATAATAAAATAAATATTTTTCTCCCCCATCACTTTGTTCAAAAACATATTATAATTAACAAAAGTGCTAAAAGTACAGTGCATAAACAGGTGGTTGCTTGAACATCCCTGAGCTGTCAAAATAATATTAAATTATAAATAACAACTAGCACATAAAAATCGCATAATTGCTAGGGCATAAAATCAAATATGAAACAATTCAAAAACTAAATGTGGACAGCTTTTACAACATACTGTTACGTTTCCTCACTTTCAGACTGAACATACATGATTCTTTTGTCGAGACTTACTCTGCTGTTGAGCTCTCCTCCTCCTCACTTTCGATTTCGTTTTAGATGCTGCATCATAACTGTCGTGTTTGTGTGCCTTGCGGTGCCACTTTTGCATATTTTGCAGCTAACATACTTCCTTATTTTGCATAACGTGAAGTGCTCCCAAACTTTTTTTTGTATGAAACATTCTCTCTGCCTCCGCCATGCCTCTTCAAAACACCGGCTTCTCCTGTCTGCGTGTGACGTAAACAGTCCTGTGACACAGCGACTGACGTAATAATCGCACAATACAACAAATCAATAATTTTATTCATTGCCAACACATTTAATAATCGATTATAATCGATTTTTTCGATTCGTTGTTGCAGCACAACTGCTAACTGCTGCTAGCTATTTTTTTAAATCTCAAAAGCTGTGTCGCTAACATAACAGTTGTCAAATGTCACACCCATCTGGCCCACGATCCCGTTCTGCCGGCTGTTCCTTTCACACAGAAGTTTATTCTGCGCTCTTGCCACCTCTGTTGCAAGAAAAGGCGAGAAAAGTCTGTCCTCCCCATTCTGCGATTATATGTTTGTTTCATACAGAATGGCGAGGCATCTTAATAGCGTTATATTCCCACCTCAAACAGGCAGCGTAAAATGAGCTTTTGGTTTAAACTCTGGAGAAGTAGTGAGGGAAGAAGGGCAGTGTGACAAGATAAGGGGCTTGCAGGTTGTTGTTTGATGTCCTGCGTGAGGATATTGTGGAACAAATCTTGGATGTTCTAAAGATGTCAGTGACCGTATGTTTACGGGAATGGTATGCGAGGGTCTTCAAAAACTTATATTTTAAGACATGACTAATTGTTTTTACAGTTTACATTACCTTTTCAGTGCTGTCATGTGATGAGTCATTATCTACATAGTTTACGTTGGGGAACGCGCCTGCCTCAAGCTTGTCTGCTATACGTACATGACACAGGAAACATAAAAATGTGAGCAGGTTGTTGATCTTTTTATATAAAACTTTAGCCTCAATATATTACATGTATTATAATGAATTTGTTGCCACAGTGAAATGGAAATTGCATTGGTGCCACAGATTGTTGTTTTTTATACTGTGTTACTGATCAGTTAGAGGTGTTTTGGCAGCTTTTGTGCTGTGATTTCTGAAGTAAAGCAGCAACCTAACAGAGGAGGCCCACAGAGACTGTACTACCATTCTGGTTTGAACTGGATAAAACAAGGCTTTTTTTGTGACCACTTGACCAGCTATCCTCTTTCATCCTCTTCTTGTAAGTAAGGGCTGAGTTAAGCAGACAGGGAGATACATTTTTGGAATAGGAAAAGAAAAGTCATCAGAAGGTTATATGTGGATATACTCAAAGATAACAGCTTAGTCTAGTGTTAACATAAAGCTTGAAACAACTTGCAGAAGGAAAAAAAAATGCTTAGATTGCTGACTGTTTTGCATTACTCACACATTTACTGTGTGAGGAAGTAGCGTAGTTGCGGTTTGACAGTATTCCAGTATAAATGGACGTTTGGGACAGTCTCTCGGTTTGGAGGTTTCTTTGTTACGTTGTCATTTTGCTGAGAGCTTTCCAGTCAAAGTTCAAGTAGTTGTTCAGTATCGCCATTGATTCTGATTATTTAATCTTTGTTTGAGGCAGTGAAAATAGAAAAAATAGAAACAGTCATTCATGTTTTTGTTTTGTTTTTTATATGTCTAAGTGCGATTTGACCTCTATAAATGACATTTAGAACTATTAGCCTTAAAGAAGGGGCTTTTACAACTTCATTGTGTCGTGAACTTGTTTGTGCAGGGAAATCACTGCTCATCAGGAGATAGATGAAAAAACGGTGACTTGTGTGTGAGCATGCATGCTGTGTCAGGATCTGTGGTCCTTTTGCTTCCAGCTTACTCTGCAGTCTCAGAACCGCAGTGTTATGTTGACACATACAAGATGCTCAGGATGTCTCAGATGCACAATAGACTCTACAATGACTGCCAGTCATGTGCTACTTGGCCTCAATCATGCTGACTGGGCTGCATATATGATCATGAGTTCAGGACCAAATTGCTTATCTGTGTCATCTATACATTTTTTTTTTTTTTTTAAATGACATGCATGATATACTGCAACCAAATGCACAGTGTTTTGGAAACAGGACTCAACAAGGTTAAACTAGACTTCTTTCTAATTCCTCTGCATGAGATGTAAAAAGAGCAGGAGGTCATAGTTTTACAGGTAGCTATATTGAACTGCACTAATTTAGTGCAACTAATTTGAAGATTTTTTTTGAAGAAATTTTGATCGGTGTTTTTCACTAGATTCTGACATTTTATAGACAAATTTAATCGACTGAGATAAAAATCAGAGTAACTGGGAATGAAAATGATCATTAATTGTTTCTTAAGTTGTGTTTAAAATACACACATAAAGCACTTTAAATTGCTATTTTTTTGTAACTAACATTGGCATAGATGCTTAAAAATTAATTACTGATTAATGTCCTGTTGATCAACTATTCGATTCATTGACTAATTGCACTTATAGATATCAACTGTTGGAGAGAGTGGATAGCTTTGAGTGCCTTGGTACCTGACTTGGGTGCTGCATACTGACTCAGTTTTTGAGAAAGGCAAGGCAGAGACTGTTTAACCTGAGACGCCTGAGGAAATTCAAGTTATTCCCTCAAATACTGAGGTATTTCTACTCCTGCACCATTGAGAACGTTCTGACAGATAGCATCATTGCTTGGTACGGAAACCTACCGAACAGGTCCGCAAAGCAATAAAAAGACTGGTTTATTCATCTGAACATATTATAGGTGCTGCTCTACCCTGCATGAGATGTTGCAAAAATAAGGCCAGAAGAGTCATGAAAGATAACAACCAGCCAGTAACAGCCTTTTTCTCTGCTAATGTTGGGAAGAAGATACTGGATACACCAGGCCTGCCTAGGAGCAGCTTTTACTCTCAGGCCTCAAAGATCATAGATCAAGACATTTCCCAATCTTATATTCACTATTACAGCCTTTTAAATGCACAGATTGAGGGAACTGATAGGATAACATTTCGCTGGGATTGTATTTTACACAATTTCATTTGGCAAATTGATTGATTGTAGATGGAATTGTTTCAGCTTTAATTCATTGGCAACCAAACACAGTAGGTTTTCCCATTTACTCCCAACACATCAGTGTTTCCAAAATACAGTCCATTAAGTTTTCAATTTGCCATGTCACCAACTGATTACCTATTTTTCTCTGTCTTTTTAGATAAACCATCATGATTCCCATCACAGAGCTCCGGTACTTTGCTGACACCCAGCCGGCATACCGTATCCTGAAGCCATGGTGGGACGTTTTCACAGACTACATCTCAATCGTCATGCTGATGATTGCGGTGTTCGGTGGTACGCTGCAGGTCACGCAGGACAAGATGATCTGCCTGCCTTGCAAGTGGGTGGTCAACAAGTCCTGCGAGACCATGCCCGTCCCAAATGTAAGCACCGCTTACGCACCGGAACCCAAAGGCATTCAGTATGACCTTGACCGTCATCAGTATAACTATGTCGATGCAGTGTGCTACGAGAACGAACTCCACTGGTTTGCCAAATATTTCCCTTATCTGGTGCTACTCCACACCCTTATCTTCCTGGCCTGCAGCAACTTCTGGTTCAAGTTCCCCCGCACAAGCTCTAAACTGGAGCACTTTGTCTCCATCCTCCTCAAGTGCTTCGACTCCCCGTGGACAACAAGGGCTTTGTCTGAGACTGTGGTGGAGGAGAGCGACCCCAAGCCTCATGGGAAAATGAACGGTTCGATGGATAAGAAGGCTTCATGTGTGAGCGAGGATGTTGAAGCTAGCGTGCCCATGCTCCAACGAACAAAGTCCAGAATTGAACAAGGAATTGTAGATCGCTCTGAAACTGGAGTTTTAGATAAAAAGGAAGGAGAGCAAGCCAAAGCCCTTTTTGAGAAGGTGAAGAAGTTCAGGATCCATGTAGAGGAGGGTGACATAGTATACCGTCTTTACATACGTCAAACCATCATCAAAGTAATCAAGTTTATATTGATAATTAGCTACACAGCCTACTATGTACACTACATCAGGTTCAGTGTGGTGTGCACAGTGAACATACAGAAACTAACCGGTTACAGCACGTTCTATTGTGCTCACCCGTTAGCCACTCTTTTTAAGATATTGGCCTGTTTCTACATCAGCTTGGTGGTGGTTTATGGTCTTATCTGCATGTACACTCTTTGTTGGATGGTCAGCCGCTCCCTCAAACGATACTCCTTTGAATCGATCCGCGAGGAAAGCAGCTATAGCGACATCCCTGACTTGAAGAACGATTTTGCCTTCATGCTACACATGATAGATCAGTACGATCCTCTTTACTCCAAGCGCTTTGCTGTGTTTCTGTCAGAGGTGAGCGAGAACAAGCTGAGGCAGCTGAACCTGAACAACGAGTGGACGTTGGAGAAGCTGAAGCAGCGCATCACAAAGAACTCCCAGGATAAGCAGGAGCTGCATCTGTTCATGCTCAGCGGCATCCCAGACACTGTATTTGATCTGGTTGAGCTGGAAGTGCTCAAGCTGGAGCTCATCCCGGATGTAACTATCCCACCAATCATCGCCCAGCTTTCCAATCTGAGGGAGATGTGGCTCTATCACACACCAGCTAAAATCGAGGCTCCAGCTCTTGCTTTCCTGAGAGAGAACCTAAAGTCTCTTCACATCAAGTTCACAGACATCAAGGAGATCCCGCTGTGGATCTACAGCCTCAAGAACCTCAGCGAGCTGCACCTAACCGGGAACCTGAGTGCTGAGAACAATCGTTACATCGTCATCGACGGCCTTCGGGAGCTCAAAAGGCTCAAAGTGCTTCGTTTGAAGAGCAACCTGACCAAGCTGCCACAGGTGGTGACGGATGTGGGCGTGCACCTACAAAAGCTCTCCATTAACAACGAGGGGACCAAGCTGATGGTGCTCAACAGCCTGAAGAAAATGGTCAACCTGACCGAGCTTGAGCTTGCTCGCTGCGACCTCGAACGCATTCCACACTCCATTTTTAGTTTGCACAACCTGCAGGAGATTGACCTGAAGGACAACAATCTGAAGACGATCGAGGAGATCATCAGCTTCCAGCACCTGCACCGGCTCGTGTGCCTGAAGCTGTGGTACAACCAGATCGCCTACATCCCCATTCAGATCGGAACGCTCACCAACTTGGAAAGGCTGTATCTGAACAGGAACAAGATCGAGAAAATCCCCAGCCAGCTTTTCTTCTGTCGCAAGCTGCGCTTCTTAGATCTGAGTCACAACAATCTGACCAGCATCCACGCTGATGTCGGCTTCCTGCAGAACCTGCAGTACTTCGCTGTGACAGCAAACAGGGTAAGAGGCAAACAAGTTCTTAATTTTACTGTCTATGTGTCTTAGTGAAAATTTATTCTCATTCCCTGTGTTCGTAGAGAGGTAATCCCCTCTGTCTTTCTATCATGTGTGAGTAAGATTAGCTCAAAGGCCAGATAAGGTATTTACAAAGGTCAGCGCTTATAACTATCGATATCTTGGTAGACAGGTTGGGAATTATGGCTTTATAGATAACCACATGGCAGAGACTCGCAGTGGGGTATGATCAACAGATACTTTGCTGTACATTCATCTTGAAATCATGCAGAAGTTTGAGTTGAAAACACTGATACCATCTTGGTCTGTTTTAGGGATGCATGATATATGTCATGCTGAAAAATAATCGGCCTATAATGGGAAATTTATATTAATATGTATTCTTCCGATAATGAAATTATAGCCGATAATTTCAAGCCAATATGCTTTCAGTGCCTTATTAAGGGCAGCATCTACACACAGTACAGTATGTAGTGATACAGTTTTGAGGTAAGTTTGTGAGCTGCCAATAAATACAAAGAGGAAGAAAAAGATCAAGCGCAGCACGCCGACTACAGAGCAAAACATGGTGGTCTCTTATTTGACATATCATCACTTGCTTGAGCCGGAAGTCATTGTGGTGCGCCATCTTGAAGATCATCCCAAGGCTGTTATTTCTGCTCTGAGGAGTAACTCCACCTGCCTCATCTGAATGGGATGGCGGAGAAACAGTACAAGAGTAAGTGCTCATTATTTAAAGTTATTTCGTGCTTTGAAATGTTTTGTTATTTTGATGCAACACGTGTTGTGTTCACAACCCATTTGGTTATGTCAAAACAGCACCTTCCTAACATCTGTGTTATACAGCATCAGTTATTTATTGGAAAATGTGTTACTTTGACGTGTTAGGAGGTGTTTTCTAACACATGGTATCAAATGTTATAGAACCTCCGAGGTCTGATAAATAAGGGATGCTGTAGGTATACACACACGTTAGGAGGATATTATGGTAGGATGGTAATTAATTACTTAAATTCATGTGGCTAACACATTTTTTGTAGAGCCCATCATCAATTGTGATTGAAATAATACGCGTTTCATGGTGTGTAGGATGCCCTTCAGTGACTGGTATGAAATTTGTCTCATTTTACAGGGACAGACGAAGACAAGGCAAAGTTAATTTAATACAGGTCCAAAAATGAACACCTCTTCACTGAAAAGAGGCATACAGCCAAGAAGGCCTGAGGGGTGAGTTCACTGCTTAATATTTGATTTGTCACTGTTATTTTGCTGCACCGTGTGATAATCAATGCAATGTCTCACTATCACCATTGTCCACATACTTACTAAATATAGTTGTGCAGTAATTAGATCTATTATGCAACTGGCTGATTGTAAGTGATCTCACTCAGGCTCTTCCCATCACTTTGCAAGACTCTCATGAGTTAAATGGCACCTGTGAGGATATGGAATAAACCATGCTATTAATATTCCCTTTGAGTAATGAAGTTAAACAGTTGAAAATGATCTGGTACTGTCACATCAATGAGAGATGCCCTTCTACTAATATTGAACATAACTATCTTGTCACTGGAATCATACCAGGGATTCCAGAAGTTGACATATTTGTCCTACAGGGAAATCATACGGCTGATGAGGTTGGAGGAAGAAATGGGACAACTTAAAGTGAAAATGAAACATGGAATTTTGTGTTTATTATGAGCTCACTTCACCTCCATATAAAGCTTTTGTGAATGTTGTTATTTTACATAATGCGTCACATTCTAGTGGTTTCAGTGTGTGTACATCTCACTGGTAAATCCCTTGTTTGATATCTTCCAGGAGCTCAAAAATCCACAAAAGGAGACCGACATGGAGATGCCACCACAACCACTTGGCCATGGTTTTCTGTCATGCATGAGGCCATATGGGAGGCGGCCCCCTGTTGAGCCCTCAGTCCTGATGGACTCGTGTAGCAAGAAACTAAGACCTCTTGGGGCTGGAGCCACTACTTAGGGCCAGGCGTGTGAGGAGGAGGATCCTGTACAGCCTGGCATAAGTAGCAGTACCACCTCAGATGCAGATGATGAGCCATCCACATCTGCCTATCCACCACCTGCCAACAAACAACACAGCTCCAGAGGCACCTCGTTTTCACCGAATACATCTCAATCGTTATGCTGATGACTGCGGTGTTTGGAGGTACACTGCAGGTCACGTGGTTCAGCTACGTCGATGCTGTCTGCCACAAGAACAAGATACACTGGTTTGCCAGATATTTCTCCTATCTAGTGCTATTCCACACCGTTATCTTCCCGGGGCTGTAGCCATGACGTGGCTAGGCATGTGAGGAAGAGGATCCTGCATAGTTTGGCGGAAGTAGCATCACAGAGGCGGACGATGGGGGCGGCATTGTTGGCGTTCCTGGAGGATGACGCCAAGAAGGAGGACCAGCATTTCCAGGCAATGCAAACTCTTAAAAATTTTGGACCTTTTTGAAGAATTGGTTAAAAAACAATAAGTTAAGTGATTTTGTTTTTATTCATTTATTTATTGCATGTAAGTATGTTTTGTAAGTTTTTTGATATACTTTACAAGGAAAAATAAACAAACATTTGAATAAATAAACATCTGTTCTTTGTTTTTTGTTGTGTTAACAATGGTGACATCGGATTTGGTTTGGTCATGGCAGTGATTGCTTTGTCCATTCTGGGCTACCGTAGAAACATGGAACATGACAGATTTGGTGGAAGAGAACCCACTCCCTTTGTAAATATAAACGGCTCATTCTAAGGTAACGAATACACAACTATTCTTATTTTCAGGTGATTATACACTAAAGAAATCTACTTATCATATTCCATTTCTTAAATTATGTTTCCCTTAATTCAACCCTCCTGAATTTTGATATTTTGAGTGCCATGCCAAATCCTGCCATCACAGCCATGGCTGGATCTCTTCAGTTGGCTTCGGTTAAAGTTTCATTTCATACCAAAATGTTGTTTCTGTCATTCACAATGCAGGAATTTAATTCTGTTCACTGAGAAGTTTTCCTGAAAACACTTGTTTTTCACTCAGGATCATGTGTTTTCAGTAAAGGCTTCTATTACTGCAGTTTTACTGCGTTTGCTTGTGTGGTTGTATACTGAAAATAGGTTCCAGCAGGTTTATGTGCAGCCAAAAATAGTTCCATTAAACGGGACCCCTCTGGTGTCTGTTGTGTTTTTATGGCCTCTCTTACCTAAATCCTTTGTACACTGTTGGCACATTATCAATTCAAATGAGTTGCGTAATTGTGAATATTGTGTCCATGTGGGTGTTTTAGTAGGATGTGATTTCTTTGAACATCAATGAATGAAATGAAAATGAAATTTGTTTTTTTAGACTGACAAAAATAATTATAAAAAGGTCAAGGAGTTGATGGAAAATAAGTACATGAAGGCTACATTTTGATGGTCAAAGGTCAAGGTCACTGTGACCTTGTGTCCGTCTCATTCTCGTAAACCCAATGTCTGAAGAAGGCCTTGAGGGGAATTTACTCAAATTTGGCACTTGAACTCAAGAATGATTAGAATTTGGTGGTCGAAGTTACTGTGACTTCACAAAACATGTTTTTGGCCATAACTCAATGACTCATATTTAATTATGATGTCTAAAATGATGACGTTTTATATCCAAAAAGCCAAAAGTCATCTTTGCTGGGGCATCATAATGTTCTACAAAAACACTCCTCTGGCCATTACTCATCGTCGTATCTCAGGAGCAGAAGAGGAGACATTTGTTCAGATACTGAACTGGTTGTATAGATCTTTTGTGCTGCTTGTGGGAAGATGTGTGTGAAGCATCCATGTTTTCACAGACATTGATGTAAACTGTAAGTGCAACTTGACTGGAGCGCAGAGGCATACAACCGCAAGGTGGTAATTCTGGTTTTCTTTATGCCCTTTGCTCACATCTCAGATCACAGCCTCACCTGCCAGTGCATATTGATTAGAAATACAACAGTCAGCCTTCATGTTCGCCCGTAACTTCCACCCCTCATTATCCTTTCTCTTATCCTCTCCACTTAAGATCGAGACTTTGCCCCCAGAACTGTTCAAGTGCAAGAAGCTGCGTACTCTGAATCTGGGAAACAACTGCCTGCAGACGCTGCCGTCACGCTTCGGGGAACTCACCGGTTTGACCCAGCTGGAGCTGAGAGGGAACCGCCTCGAGTGTCTCCCGGTGGAGCTCGGCGAGTGTCGGCTGTTGAAGAGGAGCAGTCTGGTGGTGGAGGAGGATCTGTTCAACACGCTGCCAACGGAAGTCAAAGAACAGCTTTGGAGGGCCGATAAGGAGCAAGCTTGAGCTAAACTTCTGTGGAAAGCTACAGAGGAGTGAGGTTTGATTTCAGATCACATGATCAAGTGATATTGTTTGCAGCAGTGTCAGCCAAGCAGGCCCAGAAAAGTGATGGCTTGTTTGACTGGTGCTTTGGGGCTTCCTGGTGGGACACATAAAAGCAAGGGATGTCAAATTTCAAGACCTGCAAGGATTTCTTTATGTGAATCACAAGGAATAATCTCGATGATGAACGCTGGTTCAGTAATGGGGCTTTTCTGTAATATCATCCTGAATATAAAGCTGCAAGGATGCAAGCAGGCGATGTCGCATATGCATGCCACTGTAGGACCTTGCTAAAGCAAACCTGTTCATAAGAGAGCTGAAAAAAAAAACTTAGCATGATTCAGCCTTGCCAGTGAGCTAAATGTGCTCACTATCACATCTCTGCTGATCATGGGATACATGCACAAATTGAAAATGCTCGAAGCAGTGTTTGCCTGAACTTCCTTTGGCCTTGAGACTCAAAGTTTTGAAATTTTTACACTTACATTTGCCGCGCCCCATGTGGCTCAAACCTGACAAATGTTAGTAAATATATTATAGTGCGACCGACAGCCAGTGTGTCCAGGCATGAAGGTTTGATCCTGTTATTTCCTTCAGGCTCTCTGTATACTCAACACGCTCAGAGGCATCTTTTTATGTGAACAAAATTAATCCATGATGGCCAACAATCAACGGACCATCCCACAGCTGATCTCACAGCTTAGGCCTTAACTCAGAACTGATGAAACAACATCAGAGAAAACAATAGTGGACGAACTCTACAGTACATTGTCTAAATACCCTGCAGCTGTTAATTTATAACATCAGTCAGTGTGGCAGGCGATTTCTTAGCTGTGTGGGAGCTGTGGTTGAAGCACACTTTTTAATTTGCTTTTTGAAACATGTCTTAATTAGGCACGTCAAACAGGCTTTACTTTATTTTATATGACATAACACAACATGCATTATTGGTGTGTATTGTGTTTTTTGAGACTGATTGTGATTGCACCTATTGAAACAAGGTTAAGTTATTTTATCTTCAAGATACATCATATGGTACTTTCAAATGCTACCACACATTGGTATCACGTTTGGGCCTGTGAAGGAGGCTGCGTTGCGATTGGTTCAGCTTTCAAGTGAGACGCAGTCAAAGTCCAATAAGTGACTGAATGCCACACATTTTTACATAGCCATTGATTTGCTGTTTTTGTGTAACTTTTATTTTAAGCTGCTTATGGAACATATAGTCAAATAGTTGATCTCAAGTGACCTTTGTTTAATTGAAGTCTGAAATGTATGTTGCTTCACATACTAGATTGTAGTTACACAAGGTGTCCTCCTGCTGACAGGAAGTAGACTGTCCCTGAATTAGAGATGCACAATAATGTCAGCTTGTCGTCAGTATCGGCTGATATTGGCATCAAAATGAAATATCTGAATTGGCAAACATGCTGATTTCCGCCGATATCACAAACCGATATTTTTTTAAATCATTATTGACATTGTGAACATTTAAAAAACATGAACCCTAAGTTGAAGTATTTTTCTTATTTTGCACAATGAATGAACATTACATACATTAAAAAGCATTGTATATTATGTCTTCATCTGCTGGTGGGACATCACAATAAGATTATGCATAATATGATGTTAATTCCACTACAGAAGAGGCTTGATAATCACTAAAATTAGGTGGAGGAAAAAAAAGTGAATATATTGATATCTGTATCGGTTATTGGCCAAAATGAAAAATCCAATATCGTTTATCCCTACCCTGTATTAAAGTTACAGGGAAACATAAACATTTAGAAAACTCCCTGTCACATTTGATTTCTTTGTCTGTTAAATTAAAACGTATGCAAGTTTGCACAATGCTAATCATACAACCAGAATACGATGTAGACTGAAGCAAAAAGTAAAAATCATGGTACTTTTTATGCTCAGACAGTATGATTTAGAATTATGAGACCTCAGATGATTGTTACCTCAGAGTGGATGAACTTGTGCAGATGTGAGACAGGAGAGTCTTAAGTAGCTGCCAGGTCCTGCCAGTCTCTAATACCCTTTTTGTTAAAATGGAACCAGTTTAATTCTGGTACCTGCACCTTTTGAGCAGTTCAGAGCCTTTGGACCAAAACTAAATTGGTTCAGAATCCAAAAAGTTTGTTCTTAGATGGAACCAAAAAACAGCAGGTTTTTCTTAACCTGAAGTGCAAACTGTGACAACATCAGTGCATGTGTCATATTCTGCAGGGTGGAAAGGGAGAGATGCAACAACAGAGAGGTAAACTGAGAAAGACGTTTAAGCGGTTCATGCTTGTTTTGGGGGTAAAAAGCAGATATATGTAATAACAGAACAAAAATCCACAGGCAATCCGCATTTTTTGCATTATGTAACACCCCACATTGACGACATATCCTTGATTACCATGATTCCACTCAAAAACTGTTGGAAACGCGGCTGGTTCGCTAGATTGCACCGAGGTTCCAAGAGTCCTGAACGAAAACAATTTTAAGATCAAGAGATAATTGGTGGAAAAGCGGTATAAAAAAACTGTTGTTTTTGGTGACACAAGTGCCCAGCTGTTTGTATGCTAGCCCTTCTATTTATCATGCTCAGTTTACTCCAGGGTAAACTAGATATTTGTCAGCACTTTGTTTATCCACTCAAGAGCAAATTGAGGACAAACAGGAAATTACAGAGTGAAGGAAACTGGTTTTGACCGACCTACCCAAAGGAAAACATTTATTCACAGAGAGCATGCAAAATTTGATTTCCACATTCATGGTCCAAATTAGTGCAATGTGCTTTGTCTGCTTGAAGCACTTTTCTTGTTAAGACTTTGGATTTAATAGCATCATTTGAAGTAACCCTGCCATGTTTACACCAGCCAGCCAGGAATCTTGTTGTTAATATGGCCTTATCTTTCACAAGCTGTATGCCCTGTTAATGATCACAAACATCACATTCACTGAAATGTTTTATTATTGTATTTATTTTTGAAACATTTAAGTCCTATATTTTGAGGTCTTATTGTTAAGAGCTTTTTCTTTTGAATTTTATCTTGTTTTTTAAAGAATTTTAAGGGAAGTTTAGCAGTAATAATACACCTTTGTTCAAAGTGAATTTTGTTCCACTGAGGCTGTGGCTGAATCCAAATGCCCTTCAACGGGTCATTAGTAAACTGCTCCTGTTCTGAAAGAAGAGCCTCAGTCTTCACTGTGCTGAAAAGCAACCAGCTTTAGAGTTGTAAGCAAATGTCACAGATAAAGCAAAAAAGGAACATATTACACCAGAGAAACATAGTAATTCAAAGGCAATCTCAGTTTTTCCAGCATGTATAAACTTGTTTAACATCAAAAATGTTTTAAGAGGCATTTCCACTTTGATATGTCTGCTCTCATTTAATTTTTGTGGTGCCAAGAAAGAGCCCAAACATGTTTTTCCGTTACACTTTGCAGATAATGACCTGTTGTTGTTGTTGTTTCCAATCAGTGAATACACATGGCAGTGCTTCCCATACATTTATTTGTTTGTGATGGCCCGCCACAATTAAATCTGGCGCCATGTATTAATTTTATATTTTTGGAGCTGTCCCATTCTTTAGAAGCAGTATTGGAGCATTACGGTTATTCATGGGACCTCTCGGAATGTAGAATGTACCCTGGGCACAGACGGAGCAGCAGAATGCCAGACGCAGTGAAAGTGAAACTTAACCGTTCATTGCACTGGGTCTTAAAGTTTGCTTTCACTCCCTCTGCAGCAGCTGCTCTTATCTATCGATCTAAATAATTATACCCTGCAACTCAAAGTCCTCCAACTGCTGTTGTGGAAAAAAATAAGTTAGGACGAGCTTTGCCTACACTGTATTCACAGACCGCAAAAACATCTGCTAAAAAATGTTTAAAAGTTTGAAAATGTGAAGTGTGTTGACACCCCTCATCATCAGCTACCGACATACATAGATTCTCATTCTGTGGTAAACATTGATTAGGAAAGTCATTTTGACACTACCAAATGCAGTATATACATTATGAAAAAATATATCTTCTAGTGCAGTAGCTGGCCAATAGTTTGAGGGACAAATTGTAGAAAAGTCGTACGTCATTCCAAGCTAAATATGAGATAGTAATGTCTCATTGTAGTGGTGCAGTGCAGTTGTCAGTGCTGCTGACACAAAAAATCTCCTTCCTGCAGTGCACCACAGTGTCATACTAGGACGTTCAAACAATGCCAGTCAGTTGATGTATCAAATATCTTTTGGCCTTAACTTGGTGGTAAATAGAGGTTGGACAGTCACAGCTTAATAGACTTTATGACCTTTGTTTAACCTTAAATTTATCCTTACAACAGGTATATTATAGTGTATTTTACTCAAAGTTTGAGAGTGCCATAGAAATCTTTCTCAGGACATCACTGGGAAGTTATTAACATCTTGGATTTGCTAAAATTCCTATACACATATCTCCATTTCAGTTCAATCGTAAGTCTACGCCAGCATCACAACATATCTGCAGTCAGCCAAATGTCTCTGAGTCTCACTTTTTCCTGCTAACGTTTGGATTTATATCCGCAAATATCTTCTTTTTCTGACCTCCAGAGCTGTGACTGCAGCCATACAGACCTCGACAGTCACTTCCCTCTGAGTCACAAGATGAGCACACTAAAACCTGCAGCCAGACTCCCTTTCCTGTGTGTCAGCGTCAGTGAATCGGGTGAAGGTCTGAGCTAAGGTCAGTCAGCCATTTGCAGAGCACTAAAAGGAGGAAGTTTTAGTCACTAATAAAATGCCCCTTCGTTACTTGAACACTCCTATGCTGGCACTTTAGTCACGTTAGTAGTGGCCCACTCTCATTTTAATATGTTAAATAGTCCATATTTAATTTAAAAGCTTTTTCTTTTTTTTTGCTAAAGTGCCAAAAAGGATTTGTTTTGAAGTTTATGTTGCCTCCAAATGTCTTTAAAGTATGAAATATCAAAAATTCTATTCCTGTTATGTATGCCTTAAGTAGTGTAGTTTGTGTGAAACAGCATGATTGATTGGTTTATTTATACATAGGATTAACTCATTTAAACTACAGAGGTTTTACAGCAGTTTATTTCTTTGGATACCCACCATTCGCCCAAAACAGAAAGAACCTATGACAATCTAACATATTGTAAATGGAGGTGAGCTGACCCTCCAGTGTGGTGCCCACGCATTGTTAATATCTGTAATATTTCTGAAATGTGTACATTTTTTGGACGGTTGGATACCATTTCACTTGAACCCAAAAATCGCATTGTTCAAAGAAACTGCCATGATTGCATTGACATCTAATCGCTACTGATGTATACAACTTTTTTTTTTTTTTTTTTTAAATACATGATTGTATTTACTATGTACGATTTACACATTTCTGTATTCTGATGTCTGTAGATCGGGGATATATTGAACAGATCCTTTTTGTTCAGGGTTCACATCCATTTCATCTTGCAGCATGAGTTTGCTAATTCTGAACTTGTGTGCATTATAGCCATAAGGAAAGCCACTCCACTTAACCCTTAGCAGCAATCATTGTTGAACTTCAACTTTAAGCCTGATGGACAGACTCGTTTTAATCAGCACCGTCTGTATCACACTTGACAAGGCCTTTATTAATTAATTGTTGCCAAGTGGAATGAACACTGGCTTTTTAAGCGGGACGTCTGTAACAGTGGACAACTGAACTTTATTTCCTAATGTTCAGACCCTACTTTTTGTACCATTCTGACACATGATAATGAAATAAACACTTAACACCAAATACTGTAACAAAGAGTGAATTAATTCTTCATCTGGCAGATGTTTTCTCTTTCAGGGGAAAGTCCTAAGCATTGTGTAAGTTGACACTAAGAAGACTAATAGCCTTTGTGGAATAGATAGCTCTAAAATGAGGTTGTGCAAAAACAGGTTGCGCTTCATGGTCAGATGCTCTCATCCCTACCCAGATAACCGAAATGAGCTGGCTCAACATCCACCCAAACTCGGCACGTCAGAAGAAGTAAGTCTGCTGCATCCTGTAGCCTGACTTGACTGAGACTCGGGATGAATGAATAATGCCCCAGAATCAAGTCAGAATTCAAATAAAATAGCATGATTGTGGCTGCTGAATCTGCAATCAGTTGGTCGTTATCATAATAATAATCATAATAATAATAATTTACCTCGCCCAGCATCAGCCAAAACTCGAAAGAAATATGTCAGACGGCAGCTGGTTTTCTCAACTTGGATGAGACACAGGATGAATGATGCCCCAGAATCTGACCAAATAACCTGGTCTGATTGTGGCTGTCAAATTTGCCATCGCTGGGCTGTTATCAGATCTAACCTGGCATCAGCCCAAACTCAGCAAATGTAAAGAAATAAGTCAGTCCACAAATGGGTTGCCCAATATCATGAGACACAGAATGAATGACGCCCCAGATTTGGACCTTAGAGTGTACTCTGGGTACAAATGGAGCAGCAGGATATCAAGCGCATTGAAAGTGAAGCTTATCTATTCATTGCGCTGGGTCTAAAAGTATGCATTCACTAGCCTCTGCATCAGTTCCACCTCTTGTCCATCGATCTGATCAGGTCTGCGCTCTGACATGCTAATGCTTTAATTTCTCTCTGTTATCATTTTAATCAATAGCAATGCATTAACATTTGATAAAATGCCAAATTAAATAAAAGGAGTAAAATGTACAATATAAAGTAGCATTTGGAAGTGTGCAATAAAAGTAAAAATGCCTAAGATTTGGATTCATTGCAATTGTTTAGGGACCATTTGTTGTTTATTAGCAGAGAGGGGTTAGTGCAAAATATTTGAGGCACTTCAGGTAATTTTTTATGCACCGAGGAGGGAGTTATGTTTTTTGATTTGGCTCAGGGGAGGGATATTCAACTTAAATTGTGTATTTTGCTTTTATTTTAAATAGCTCCAGGACTTGCAATTTGGTTTTAAAGGCATGTTTTCTATAAGAATTTATTAAAGCCAGAAACTGCAGAATGTGGGGATTTATGGTGAAGCATTTTCCCTCAGTCAATCAGGGATTCTCAACAAGAAAGCTGTGTCGCTCTGGGGAGGCTCAATATATTTAGGAAAAAAAAAAAACATTAACGATCTACCACTGCCTCTAGATCCAGTCAATACATCCGATTGGCCACGAGGTGGCGCTGTTTTTTATCTGTAGATATTTCCATGTTACGCCACAGTCTGTGCTTACAGCAATGACATGGGCGACATCTAGAGGCCATGATGAGCTACTACAGCAAGACAGCTGGCACGATTTACATACCTCTGTGTGGCAATGGAAGAGTTAAAGTGTAAAATCCTATTACGCCGTGTGGTCACAGTTTAATTGACAGAGACATGTCACATGGCCGGAAATCAGCCGCTGCAGGTTGGAGTTTGACCGAGTGATACACACCAGGAGCTGGACCTCTCGGAGCAGACAATCATGGATTTTATGACAGATCGGGACGTGCAAAAGGTGAGTATTGCATTAAAAATGTACAGAACGTACTGTGAGCTGTGGCTTTCGTACATCTTTCATTTCACATTACTTTTTTTTTTCATCTACGGTATCATATTCCTACATTATTTTGTTGGTTTACCCGAACGCTTATTTCAGGTTCATTACATAACATGCTGCAGCCACAGGTGGTCTGTGTAAGGTCCGCACGAGCAAACGTCCAAATTCTTAGCACATAACAGTCTATGGTACAAAATGAGAAATGCCTTTAAAAGGACATTTGTCGTGAAGCATTGGGGCATGGAAGAGCGCGTGGAAAATAAATGGCTACTGAGATCCAAGTTAGTAAGCTTATTGATAAAGCTGATATCTCAAAGTGCTCCACAGCACACAAGCTACAATCAGTTATGTAACTGAACTGAGAATGCATATGTAATATTATTATGTGCAATTAATTGTGAAGATTTGCTGAATTTCTTTGTTTTGAAAGGTTTATCAGCATAATTCTAATATTTTTTAATAGCCTCCCCCTGGGTTTTGGAAATTGTCAAAAGCATGTTTCTTTTTTGACATTTCATAGACCATAAGTGATTAATCAAGCAAATAATTGGCATATTAATTCAAATTATTCTTAATTTCAGCCTTAGATTACAACCAAGACATAAAAACTTGAAGTTATGAATATAACCAATGTTTCCTGAGGGAGAGTCATCGAGACCAACCTGTCAGAACAGGTTCGGGTTGGTCTTGTGTGGACACATTCCCCGTACATATGTGTAGTACTGAGTATACTGACTAAAAGGGAGCTGAGGTCTCTTTCTGTGATATTTTTCCCTTTAATTGTGTAATCCAAATGTATAAATGCTGTACATTTTACCCTTAATTGGGTTTAAATTTGAGAGAACAAAGATTGCTTCACAAGCCTTACATAACTTGCATCTTTAAAGTGGAAACAGATGTGAAAGGACAGTTTGACCCAAGTTGTGGAGTGAAATGTTAAAACTCCAGGTTTTTGAAGGCTGTACATTTGATCCTCAATTTGACATACATTTGAGAAAACAAAGCTTTTGTGTATAAATGTGGAAATACACGACAGAAAACTCCTGAGGATATGTCTTTTCAGCGATCGCTTTGGCACTGTGAATGGTTGATTCTAACCCAGCGGCTCTGTTCTCCCTCTTTACAGTACACAGAGGATGGATATGTGGTTCTGGACGGGCTGCTGACCTCCCAGGAGTGTGATGAGCTGAGGCGAAGAATGGCAGAGATAGTGGACGAGATGGACGTCCCACAGCACTGCCGCACCACCTTCTCCACCTATCATGACGAGCAGCTCAAAACACAGGTGAGCACGTGCACTGCACGGTGTGAGATGAGTCTAAAACAGTGTCAGTGACTCACAGTTTAATCCCACAACATTTCTTCCACATGCTTTCCATCACACTGCACTAAAAGATGCAGGTAGGATCTCACTGCTGTTAGTTAGAGAAATAATTGAACCCGCACACAGAGATCGTGCTATAGGACGACTATTAACTTCCGTGCTTATGCCACCTTTTGCTCTTTTTCACAAAACCAAACAACCACAGCACTGTGCCCTCCCCAGGTGTGATTTTAGACTGCATGTCGGCACCCCAGAAGCAAAAAATGCATGACTGATGTGACATGTAACACAACAGTGTCGGCCTCGAGTGTGACATATAACAAATGCGTCAGCAACACTTTACAAAGTAAGCAATGCCATAACATGGCAATAACAATCATTTATCATCCCTGTCATGTGGTGGCTGATCCTGTCCCAGTTTGCGGATATTTTCAGCTGCTGTTCTTTTTTAATAGTAATAATAATAATAATAATAGATTTTACTTATAAAGCACTTTGAGATTTGAACAAATCTCAAAGTGCTACATGATATTCAGTTCAGTTCAATTCAATTCAATTCAATTCAATTCAATTCAATTCAATTCAATTCAATTCAATTCAATTCAATTCAATTCAAATAACTTTATTTATCCCAAAGGTCAATTTGGTTTCAACAGTCTTCACACCACACAAACATCCAAAAATCAACAGCAGACAGGAGCATGGAGCACACCAGAGAAAACAGACAAACAAATAAATAAATCTGTGCGTTTACTGGCAAGCTGGTGCCCTTGTGTTGACCCCCTTTGTAGTGAAAAACACACAGGGCTAAGCAAGGAGCACACAGTTTAAAGTTTAAAGAACAATGTAAAGGATAGTAAAATACAATGTTCGTTCCCAGAAACTGCCGTCGAGCTTTAATGGCCTGATAGCCGTTCCTTTTTCAGTGAGTTAGTTGTTGCTAGCTGCTTTGCTCCCGGTGGTGTGTCACACATAACGTATCGTCAAAATGTCACATCCGTCCTGTCCACGTGGCCATCTTGCTGGCTGTCCCTTTAACTGAGAAGGTCGATTCGGCACTGTTACTACCTCCACTGCTGGCTTAAAGATAAGACAACTGCGTTCCCCCATTTGTGCAGCTGTTCCTTTTATAAAGACATTCTTGCCTTGATCAGGACGTGTAAACGGGATTTGGATTAGACTGCACAAGTTGTGCGAGAGTATGTAAACGGATGTTGTGATATAGTTGTATAGTTGTTAAACACAGCGTTTACTTCAATTCATCAAGAATTTTCTCTGTTTTTGGATTCTTGACATATGGTCATTTGGGAGGTAAAGCATGCGTTTAAACTGCAGAAAGTCAGCATGTTTTACCTTCATGATCAGGCTCACGTGGTGTGAGGGTACATTAGCCCTCACAGTGATTCACAGTGTTTTACCTTGACCCTCACTGGCCGTCCTTTTGAGTAATAGCAGACGCTTGTGTCAACAGTCTAGTCAGTGTCAGTGTGCTGTGCCTCCCTCCTCTGTAATGCAATCGTTCCTGCTGGATCAGATGACTGATGTTAACCTTTTGACCTGCAGGGAAATGCTGACTATTTCATCACCAGCGGGGACAAGATCCGCTTTTTCTTTGAGAAAGGAGTTTTTGATGACAAAGGTGAGCTCTGGAGAAATTCTCTTTAACCTGCCTGTTCATTTTTAGATTAAATTAGGTGGGTAATGCATCTCTTGTCTTGCAGGGGAATTTATCGTACCAAAACAGCGATCGCTAAATAAAGTGGGACATGGTAAGATTTCTTATCAGATCATCTGGAACATCACGAGCAAATGCCTAATCCCATTTTTTTTTTTTAGCACTACATGCCTATGAGCCACTGTACAAAAAGGTTACACATTCACCCAGAATCCAGGTATGTGAGCTGTTGAACAATATCAGAGTATGATGTACTGAGTCACAGAATAACCAGCACTCACATTAGAGGGTAACTTTGGTATTTTCAACTTAAACCCTATTTCCCCATGTTTTTGTGTCTGAGTGACTTACGGGAACCGCAATTTTTAAAAATTGGCCAAGTATTGAGTAGCACATTAAGTTCACACAGTGGACATGCATGTTAACACAGTGGACATAATTGGCCAATCCTGGACCAATAATGTCCACTAAAAGCGTTTGTTTTTGCCACTGACAGGCTCAGATTGTTAATCTAAGTGTTGGTGTGTGTCACGATAATAAAATTCAATCATTTTTCGAATGGTTTGATTGAAATAAGCCATTATTTCAGTAAGTTAGATAAGATGGCAATGGCATTTTCGAAGCCATTTCTGGTTGAACAAAAACTTTTTAAAACTCTCCCCAAAGGGTCCTTTTATAATGTGGACATAAATTGATGGTGTAAACATGCCCCAAGTGGTTACATTGCAGCCTGTGTTGCTGCTGCTCAATTGTGGACTAATTTCAAAAGTTGTTCCAATTACTCACTTAGACCCAAAAACAAGGGAAATGGGGCCCAGGTTGGAAAAAACAGATAACTTACGCTTTAAATGTTGTTCTCTTAGGGCATAGCGAAGAAGCTGGGTCTTGCAAATCCTGTGATACTGCAGAGCATGTTCATTTTTAAGGTAAAGCATTAAAGTCTATTTTTCTATCAATCTATGACATGTCTTGCGGTGTCAGATGATGCTTTATGGGTAGTTAAGTATAAAATAATTTTCTTTATGTCTCCTCCAGCAACCAGGGATTGGTGGAGAAGGTAAAGCTGCTACATTAATTTTAAAAATATACAGAAAATCTGAACGTAAAACTAATGCAATGAACATTCTTTCCATGAAATTAATTACAGCAGATTTCTTGTTGTTGTTGTTGTTGTTGTTGTTGTTGTTGTCAGTGACGCCACATCAAGATGCCACATTTCTGTACACGGAGCCCCTGGGCAGAGTGATGGGGCTCTGGATCGCCCTGGAAGATGCCACTGTCAACAATGGCTGCCTCTGGTTTATCCCGGGGTCACACCACAGTAAGCTCACTTACACTGTTGCTTCCTTGTTTCTCCTTCAAACTGTGTTATTTGTTATGTCCAAACATTTTTTGCTTCATATGTATAATGCCACACTTTTCCTCAGGTGGCATTTCTCGGCGTATGGTGCGCACGCCAAAGGGCACCTTCCCCCTGACGGATTTCATCGGTCGAGAGCAGACCTACGATGACAAGAAATTTGTGGCTGCACCAGTTAAAAAAGGTAATACACTTGAGTGTTTACATCTAAGTGGGCGGATGGCACCTGATTGAGGAATAATAAAGATAAAATGTAACATTTGGTCATCTTTAGAGGTGCTGAAAACATGTTTTTACCAAAATATAAAACTATTCCTTTAATGAATCAACCTAATCTTCAATTGAATCTACGATTACTTTGATAATTGATCACATCTTTGCTTTATTCTTTATAAACTAAGGGATTAATTTGATTAATTGATAACAAAAAAAGCTTTAGTAAGGTGTAGCACCACACAAAGCAAAGAGAGATGGTGAGCTGTTGCACGCTCTGTGTTCAGGTGGCGTGGTCCTGATCCACGGGGAGGTGGTGCATCGCAGTGCTGAAAACACCTCCGAGGATTCTCGCCACGTCTACACCTTCCACCTTATGGAGTCCCAGGACACCCGCTGGAGCCCCGACAACTGGTGAGAGTCAACCCTTTAACACCTGGATCAGCATCAGTTTTCTTCACTTACATTTAAACCTCTGAAACCTTAGAAAATTGGTTTGATTTCTTAAAAAAAAAAAAAAACACGGAAGAAAGCACAATAAGCAACTTGGCAAAAAATGTCCCACAAATTGGTAAAAAAAACAAAACAGTAAAAAATAGTTTTTCTCTCTGAAATATGCAGCTTTTTGTGCTCTTGGCCAATTATGGTCACTTCTGGCTCCAAAAAAAAAAACAGAAATCAATGGCCAAGATGCCGAACTCAAGGCTTCAAATGGGAGTCCACAAACGTTATTTTCATTATTCTGTACAGTCTACATATAAAGTCAATCTAAAATCTACAGTAACAGTAACACAAGCAGAGGAGAGCCATCAGAATGACTCATTAGGGATGCACAATAATATCAGCACGTCATTGGTATTGGCAGATGACAATTTTAAAAATAAAATATCAGCATCGGCCCAAAATGAACTTTTCTGCTGATATGACAGGCCAATGACGCTGTAATTACGTGGACTTAATAGGTCAAACTTGCCCTGGTTTTGGTTATTGTCAGGAATGTCTCAGGAAGAGCATAATCCAAGCCTGTTAAAGTGGAAGGAACATATAATAATATATAATATAGTTTGGTTTTAAATTTGCTACATAGGAGTAAATATGTCATATTTTACCTGTAATGTAGATTAAACTAGTTTTAATGTTTTGTCCAATGAATTTGTGCATTTTGAAAAGCATTGTACATTATGTCTACATCTGCCACCAGGGGGCTGTCACAATAAGAGTAGGCATAATTTGTTAATTTCAGTATAGGAGAGACTGACGTCTGCAATTATTTGAAAAAAATCCATTTCAAGGGAATTGTGTGTTGTATTATTTCCAAATAAATGATGACAAGTTACAACATATGCACATGTATAGTTATCGGCAACCGGCCAAAACGAGTCAGAAAATGTCAGCATATTGCCAAAAATCCAATGCATTCTGTGCATCCATATCACTCTGTGATAGTGATAGAGCAATACATGTCAATAAAGGTAACATTCAGGACCATGAGCTACTGGTTTTATCAGACCGAGAATGGCTGTAGCAATGTGTGTTGAATTGATTAAAGATATGTTTTATTGCTTTTGAATTTGATTTTTAATTTGTGAGGGGAAGACTGTGTCATGTCTCACAAAGACTCACGTTGCCATGTTTCCATCTCTTTGCTCTTTAAAGGTTGCAACCCACTGAAGAGCTCCCTTTCCCACCTCTCTACACTAAATGAAGGTTTGGGTTTTTCTTTTTGCATTTGGTGCTGCAGCTCAATGAAAAGGCAGAAAAAGGACCAACATGTATGAACTGTTTCGACCACAGAAAATGTGCTGTTAATATCTCACGGCTTGTCTTGTGTCTTGTATGATATCATCTGTTTCTCAGAGCGACGCGTTGACTGCCGTGTAGCCTGATTAATGGCGACTGACCCACATTTTTAATGAAGATTTCAGTATTTTTAAATGTGAATTTTTAATAGACTGGAAAATTTGGGAAACATTTTTAAGCTTTTTATTAACCTTCCAAGGAGACTTCACAATACAATTGATGTTCAGGTCTACTTTATTCAGCAACTCCTCATCAATTTTGTCTCCAACCAGCCATATGCTATGCATGTGTCAAAACGAGATGGCAGATTCTTATTTTTACAGACAACAGTAAGCATTTTTATTTTCAAGTATGTTCATGTTAAGACGCAACTTTAAATGCATGGATGAAAGATTATCAACCTCAACATACAAACCTCTTATGTTCATTTTTAAATCAAACCGAGAAACAAAAGGATTAGTGTCTGTTTTGCTGCTCCACGATGCTCAAACCAGTATTAAACAAATGGACTAAAGTAGATGGCGTACCAATTTTATCTTTCTTCTCCGATGCACTCAACATGCAATATTACATTTTAAAAAATGGAAGGATAATGACAAAAACAACATACTAGTAGGATCATGCTAATAATACAACGTAAAAAAACCACCAAGATCTTTTACAGGTGAAACATAACGCTGTTAATTCATTCGTGCTGAAATCAAGTTTCAGGTTGTCCTCATCCAAGAATGATGAGATGAAACCTGACGACATTTGAGGACATTTCTACAAAGCAAATTTAAACAAAATTGATAAACTGTCACAAAAAGAAAGTTGCTGAAAAGAAAAGGGCCTTTGTTTATTATTCTGGCCCGAGGCATATCTACAGACTTCAGAAATATGCAGGGTTTAAAGGCTCAGTATCACAAGGAGATGTATATATTAAGTTTATCTGTATATCTACAGAAGGTAACTTTTATAAAAGTAACTTTTTGTCATATTTGCAGAAACTATCACTATACCCTGACAGTAGTACATGACAGAGATAATTTTCATTAAAAAATGACATTTCAGGCAGAACGTGTTGCTGCAAAAACACTATGCCCAGCCATCTGGTCACAATGAGCAAGCAGCTTCATTTTGACCATAAAACCAGTTTAACATTGTTAACTACTGATACTGCTAACAGCACAAACAGAGCTAACAGTGCTAACATGGTCAACAATGCTGAAAGGGGTTTACAGCTCAAAACTGAGGTGCTTACTCACTAGGGCAAGTTAGGGGGTGACCAGAGGGTGGACACAATGTTTCTGTAGCAATGCTGTTGGGTCAGGACGGCCTTAGTTGACATCTGTAATCAATAACTGCTCACATACAACAGCGCATACTCCAAAAAAAACTTCTGTGTCCTGTCAGGATATAGAGACAGTTTCAGCAAATTTTACAGTAATTCTTTAAAAGTTACTTACTGTAGCTTTAATGGGTCCCATCAAACCTCAAACAAAAATATGCCATAGGATACTGTACTTACATGTTACAGTACTGAATTTCACATTAGTGTCATGCAAGAGCATAGTGAGTTTCTGCCATATTTACGTATAAATCAGCCCTTTTAAAGAAGAGTTGAGAGGGGCCGTCATGCTTTCATCTACAATAGTAGGTAATGTGTGATAGAAAATATACTTTTCTAGGCAAGTGTTCTCAGCAGTAAGTCTTTCATATTGCCATCGGGGAGGCAAAATAAATCTAATAACAAATGTTGATTAAGAAAAAGAGATAACTTTAAATAATGTTCTTCAAAGGCAATATAAAGGCGTGTATCCATTTGCAAAAAAGGAACAAGATAGGAAAACGCTCTCGTTGGTGATCAAAATGTGCCGTTTCGCAGCGTCTTTGCTGTCCAGAAGTGTTTAAAAGGACATTTTTCCACTTTGCATTACTCCCCTGTTGCATAATTTTAATTTGTTGGTGTCAGGGTTGGAGTGCCTCAAGCTCAGGACGGTGAAACACATGGAAACTAAACCATACACCGCCGCTTTCACTACAGACGCAGCTTAGAATACTCAACAAATATTTAACATCTCTTACAAACTTATTCTGAAATGTCTCATTCCTCAAAGCAACAGATACTGAAATGGCTTGCTATCTGAGGGCCACAGACTAATGTCATGCTAACTCACATCTGCTGCCACAAACAGAAAGGAGCACATCGTTCCTTTGTGCCCCATTGGTTTGTTGACGTATCGATTACCCGGTTTGATTAATCCATCAGCTCTTAACTATTCTTTTCTTGTGCTGATCGATCCATTGATTCTTAAACAGACTTTCGTTACATCTTTTTTTTTTTTTTCATTTTTCTTACACTTTTCCCCCAAATTCATCACTTTCTTCTCCCTAGAAAGAGCTGAGGACAGTGGGAGGGGTGTGTTTTTGTTTGTGCCATCTGTCCAGTCAAAGCATCAGCAGGATGAAGAGGTAGAGTGGGAGCAGGAGGTTGTCTATTTGGGAGGTGTAGGCTTCCAGCATGGCCACCAGAGTGATGGAGCCGACAATCCACGAGTAGGTGGAGTTCAGATTGATGCTCCCATCGAAGATGAGAAACATGGCCACGGCAATGATCTGGGCGAACACGGATGTCGCAGTCCCCTCCATGGTTTTCTTAGTACCGGGCCAACGGATCTCCCCCATGGTGCTGCCGAACACTGACGCCACGGTGTCTCCGACCCCCACGGCCAACACACCTGCATAAGGCACCAGGCCGCCTGCACCGGGAAGCACCCCCTTCGGCGCGCAGGGCCCGGGGAACAGCCATATGGGCAGCGACATGCCTAGCAGCAGGTAAACGTGGGTCAGGATAAGAGGCCCGGAGTCCCTCTCATCCAGGAACAAGGTGAGCAGCTGTCTGAGCAACTGACCCAGCGGCCTTATCCGAAAGTACCGCACGTACTCCAGGAATAAGAAAACGGCCAAGCAGCCCACAGACGCCACGTGGAGCAGCTGCCTGTCGTATATCAGTCCCGGAACATACGTGGCCACGACAATCAGATGGAAGTACTTCCTGACAACAGTCGACGCCTGGTGTTTCTTGGAGCCTGACTGGCGCTGGTAGTTCTGGTGCAGCACGACACATGTGGCCACAACCGCCAGAAACACCCAGTACCCCAGCAGACAAAGTCTCCTGTCATTTAGCGTGAGGAAGTCCAGCAGCCACATGAGGGGGTGTCGACCGATGAACAGCGAGAGCCACGGCATGAGGATCCCTAAACCCAGAACGGCTGTCATCATGTGGAAGAAAAGTGACGACACCCAGGTCTCAGACTCCATGAAGCAGAAGAGCAGGGCGAAGAAAACACCGAGCAACAGCGAGCCCACAACTACTACTGGCAGGAAGTAGTTCACGGGATCACCTTTGACCTCTGCCAGGTTCAGGGAGCGCTTGATGAGCTGGTTGACGATGAAACTGATCCCACCGACGATGAGGAGCGCCTCTCCGGGCGTGAAGCAGCGCGGCAGCAGATAAAGCACAATCAGGCAGAGATAAACGAAGATCAGCAGTACCTCTAAGACCTCGATGACCTCAGACACCGTCAGCGTCTGTTTTGTCGTGTACAGAATCGCGCTGCCGGCCATGCCTGCGATGACGCACGTGTTGGTGGGTACGGGTCTCGTGATGCCCAGAGCGATCAGGGAGAGAAACAGAGCCAGCATCATGCCTGTGATGGTGACCACCATGGAGAAGCGCTCAAAGTAGACGTTCCCTGAGACAGAGCACTTTTCTCTCAGCGCCAGACCCAGCAAAGGCATCACCATGGAGGCCGGGACGATGCCGCTGTTCGCTGCGGGACGGAACTGGAACACGGCGCCCCCCGACCTGAGCAGACGGTCCCATTTGTGCTGTACGTAGAAAGCCTGGATGAAGAGGGCGATGCTGCACCAGGAGTGCTGGTTCCAGACCACCATGTGGACGCACAGCACCACCGCCAGCACTACAGAGGACTCCACGTATACGGGGTTCATCTGCATGACTGCGCGTTGGAGGCTCGCAGGGGAGGGAGGAGGGTTGATCTGAACAGATGGTCTGCAACAATGAAGGCCTTCTTCTGTCACTTCCTCTCTCTGGCACACTTCATCGTTTGGCTGCCACTTTTCACTCGCTAAAGATGTCTAGAAAAAAAGGAGGGAAACGAAGTCAGCAAGGTTACTTTTCATGATGAAATCGCCATGAAAACATGAAAATAATAACTGATAGTGAGACTGGATGACTCCATGAGTAAGCTAAGGAACTGTTTGTTATTTATGAGACGGGAGGGGGTGGAAAAAAAGCGAGGGAGACACTTCAAATATTTTTTTAAGCACTGGGGAGAGAGTTTTGGTTTTTTTTTTATTTGGCTCACTTTTACTTTTACTCTTTCAAACATGAAGAAATTGGGTTGATTTCTTTCAAAAAACATGGAAAGAGGACAATGAACAACGACAGAAAATATGACCCAAAACAGGAAAAATAACAATTAGTCAAAGATCGATGAATCAGTTGGTAAGAATTAGATTGAAAATGTGAAATTTAATTGATCAATTAATAGATAATGTGACGCAGTCTATGCAGTATATGCAATATGTTGCTGTGAGCTTTGATTGAGGAAAAAAACGCATTTCATATTGTTTGGAATAAGCAAAGTTTTTATGTTGTTGTTTATGTTTATGTTTTTTTTTCAAAATAATAACTCCATCTTTAATTTTACCAATAATCCATTAAAGTGCTTATGATTTGCAACCTGAACCCAAATATTAGCAAGAAATAAGGACAAAAGTACAATAAAATCACCTGAAATTTGTAGAAATAAATAAATAGAATAAAATACGTTTAAAAAGAGACCTAGAAAAAGTGTTTAAAAATGTGTAATAATTTTGAAACATAATCTAAAAATGAATTATAATAAGTATAAACATGGTTTTTCTTTAGCTTTCTTTCCTATTTCCCTAGACATTTTCCCCTAGCTTTTAATTTTTTAATTTTTTTTTATCAACTAATTTCTTGCAATTGGTGAATCATTTATCTCCACAGCCCTACTGACTTTTTCCCTCTGTTGTTGAAAGAAACACGCTCAGGGTTCAAAGGTTTGAATACTTGTTAAAGGCATCTGAAAGCACCATAAGGAAAGTGATGTCGCTCAAATTTTGTATTTATCTAAATACCCTCAGAACCCTAAAAGCTGCAAGTTGGTTTTAATATCATGTTTTCTTAAAAAAAAATCTCCAATCACACCATTTAGCATAGCCAGAAACTGTGAAATATGGTTATTTATGTTGGAGGGAGGGTCATGCATTTTGCCCAGTCACTCAGGAGGGGGTCAAGGAAAAATAGTTATAGCTGTAAGGAGGGTCAAGATATAAAAAAAAAGGCACACTGTCAACCCCTACTCTGATAAATAAAGCACAGTCCCTTGCATATCCCAACAGTGAACCTTGCTCCTGCTTTATCTGCTCCCTGATATGAACTATGGCCACACTGAACATCCACCCAGTAAATGTGAAATCCACACAGCCATCTGAGCACGTGAGTGAGACCCCAGGAGGAGCACATCTTTCCACAGCAGCAACCTTTTGTTCCTGCTGTAGATCAGACAGACTTTGTACTGGGCTAAATCAGCTGGGAAGGTTGTTTTAACACATGACCAGCACATCTGGAAGGATCCCGTGGAAATGTGTACAGTTTGTACAATAAAGATGTCATATCTATGCTAATACAGCGCGGTGGAGCCAGCTGACCGTCACCAAAGTGAGAAACGCGTCCCCTCTGCGAGCCAAGGATGCTGCAACCTCGGGCAGCATCAAGCTAGCGGTGAAATACAGCTGAGTTATCGCAGCGCCACACAGAGAAAAACTGCTGGCTGAGAGGAAATAAAAGCCAAGCTGACAAACACAAGCGTACGTACCACATTAGTGCAGTGTTATCCGGACGGCTGTGCGCTGTGAAATGGATCCGAGACGTCCTTTTTTGACAGATTTCTTTCCTTTGTCAGCTGTCGCTTCTCTCACACCCAGTAGGAGGGGGCCATATTTGACAGCCGGGTCACGTGACGCAACCGTAAAAATATCTCTTAAAGGCGTGGTTTTCATTTTTCATTTATTTATTTTTATTATATTTTAGCTAAATTGACATAGTATTGTGTTGTCGAGGAAGCGCGTGTTGTGTTTTTAACTTAACTTTAAAAAAGATTTTTTTTTTATTTAGCTGCAGCCGTATTTGCCAGAATGGAAGATGTATTCAAATCTTTTAGTAAAAGTAGTAAAATAACACTGTATAAATACTCTAACTGATTTAAAAAAACAAAAAAACAACGTCATTAAAAATGTTACTCAAGCAAGAGTACAGAAGTATTAGTATAAAATGTTAAAGGTCCGGGTTTTGTTTTTTGTTTTTCATTTTTCATTATTTTGCTCATTTGAGATAAATTGATATAATATTTTGTCTAAGTATGTGGATGCAGTATTTTAACCTTATTATTATTATTATTATTATTATTATCATTATCGTTACCATTATTATTATTTAATGTAGCTACAACCTTAATTTCATTACCCAGAGCTTGAAGAAGTACTCATATCTTTTAGTAAAAGTAGTAAAATAGCACTGTATAAATACTCTAACTGATTTAAAAAAAAAAACAAAAACAACGTCATTAAAAATGTTACTCAAGCAAGAGTACAGAAGTATTAGTATAAAATATTAAAGGTCTGAGTTTTGTTTTAATTATTTTTCATTATTTTGCTCATTTTTAGATAAATTGATATAGTATTTTGTCTAAGTATGTGCATGCAGTATTTTAACCTTATTATTATTATTATTGTTATTATTATTATTATTATTATTATTATTATTATTATCATTATCATTATCATTATCATTATTGTTATTATTTAATGTAGCTACAACCTTAATTTCATTACCCAGAGCTTGAAGAAGTACTCAGATCTTTTAGTAAAAGTAGTAATACCATACTGTAGAATATTCAGAACTGGGAATTTCAGAATAATATATACTATCAGATTATAATTATGCAAGCATTCATGCATGTTGATCACTCTTTAATGTTGCAGCTTTTAAAAGAGATATTTTGTATTATTTTTCATACTGCCATATAGCTTGTGATATCTCCACAGGGAACCAATAAGGCCTTATTGATTTAGTAATGTATTTATGTATTGTATGTATTTATTTAATATGCATTTGAATTTATTTGCAAAGTAATTGAAGCTGTAAAACATTTGCCTATTTGCCTCTGAAGTGTAGTGTAGTTTGCCAATTATATTAAATATAAATGGGCAGAAAATAGAAATATTCAAGTGAAGTACAAATGCTTTTCATTGTATACTTGAGCCATTGCACTAAACATAACTGATTCAGAACATGTAAATCACATACGTTAGCATACACGAAAAATATAATTATGCTGGATTATAAAAGTAGAGAAAACAGTTGAAACCGATGCTTTAATTAAAAAAAATATATATAGTTATGGAAGAATTTAGTCCGAGACTAACATTTGATTTAGAGAAGCGTTTGAAAATCAGTCAGGGGTACATGAATCTTTTTTAAAAAATTTCCACAAGATGGCAGTGATGAGCCAATCAGGGCACCAACGACGAAGAAGGCACCTCCGCCGGAAATGACGTCATCACACAAACAACCAATCACACGGCAACGAAGATGGCGGACTCGGAGTTGAGTGTCAGGTGAGCAGATGGCATCAAACTTCAGCAAAAGTCTACGTTTTAAGTCGTTTTTCGAAAGTATTTACCTGCGAGGTGACATTTCTGCACAACGTCTGTCTTTATCGCTCCCTTTCGGCAGTAACGTCTGTGTTTGAAAGCGTCCGTTGAGCTGTTAGCACCACGCTAAGTTAGCTTAGCCGTGCTAGCAGTTGAATATTTGAATGGCGGTGTGTCAGCCGCATGACAACAACAGCGTCTGTGAAGCTGAAAAGTGTATCTCTAATTATGAAAGACGGAGAAGAGCAAGCGCTCATGTTTCTAAATCCAGTGCGCCACTAGTAGCTCCAATAATCGACGGTGTTATGTTGTGTCGAAGATGTTCACGCTGGTATAGAAACATATTTGGTATGTTAGCTAAGATCGTTTAGATATAAACATTTCATTTCGCATATGCACCGGCTATATTTAAACTTTGGGGAGGGAATCATGAGCTTTGATTCGGCTCAGTGGAGGGACATTCAACTTTATATGGTTTTGTTTTGTATTTATTTTAACTATTCTCATAACACCAGAACCTTCAAGTGAGTTTAAAGGCATGTTTTCCGTAAACATCTCCAATATCCCACCACTTACCCTAGCCAGAGGCTGAGAAATATAGTAATATATGGTGGAGGAAGGGCCATGCATTTTCACTGAGGTTAAGGGACAATAATTGTATCTCTGGGTAGGGTCCTGATATACTTTTTAAAAGAAAGACTAAAAGACAGTATCGTAATTATGAACATGTTGAGGTTCCCACATTACATCAACTCTCTGTCTCAGTGTATAAACTGCTTCACAGCTTCTTCATACAAAGTTGAAAAAGTATTTGTTGAATAAAATTATGAGAAAAAATGTTTCTTTTTGTCTTCTCCAGCTAAATAGCTTACAGAGCAAAATATTTTAACACTGATACAAAAGAACATAATTTTTCCATAAATGATATGGAAGAATCACCAATAATTGACAATTTTATATCATTGTGTACCCTCAAATTGTCCACCGTTAATCTGCCTTTTAGCTCAAAATGTGTTTTTTGCAAGTGAATGAACTGATAGCTACTGTCCTGTATGATAAATACACAATCAATTATCATTATGCTAAGTTATACCAATTGTTCTCTTAGGAGCTGTCGAGAATTGTGGACCATTTTGTTGGGAAGATCTGCACTGCGAGAGCCGGTAAGTCTTTTTGCGACATATGCCATATGAGTATGCAGCAACCACAACAGTGTAGAAGTTGAATCAGCGTTTATGATGTCTTCAGGGTGTTAAACAGTCTCAGCAATACTAGAATCACAGAAATATGAATATTTGTCAATTACTTTATCATGTCGCTTGAAAAAAAAAGTTTGTTGTCTACTCACAGCATATTGTTTTTTAATATCGTACAGTAATGATTTTCCTTCTTCTTATTGTGGATTTTTTTATGTGCATAGGCTCAGATAGAGGCAGAGCTTGACAGACACTGGGACAGACTGCACCAAGGACTCAATTACTATAAACCTCCCAGGTAAATATAATGTATAATGATATACAATCCAGTACTTTCTATCACAACAAAAAGGGTAATTGTCAATATTACATTTTCTAGCTCTTCCTCTGCTGCGAAAGTGAAGGATAACAAAGATGTCGCACAGCCCTTGAAGGATTTTGGTCTGAGGATCAGTAAATTGTTGGTAAGAGTTAAAATGTCTTTCATTGTAAAAGATGTGATTCTGTGTCTGCATTCGGTGGTGCATTCCATAATTTCATAATGATTTAATGCTTCTATAATGTTACAGGGTCTTGATGAGCAACAGAGTGTGCAGCTTTTACAATGCTACCTACAGGAGGACTACAGAGGAACCCGTGATTCGTTGAAGGTGTCTCTTCCTACTTGGAGTTTTTTATGGTTGCTTTAGTCGTGTCTGAAATCTTGGCGTAATTATGCAGCATATAAAGGCCCCTGCAGTATGCAGTTTTTTTTATGAAAAAAAAAAAGAAAAATATTAAATGTGCCACCTAGTTGGTATGTTTTAGTGGTATTGTTTTTATGTTGGATTTAGTTCTGCAGTCACCTTTGCAACAGATTAAAGTCAGCATATTTCATAAGGAGCAAAATAAAAGATTGTAAGAAGATATTATGAAAGGTATTCAGATGGACGCTAACAGTGTCTTTCACACAGGTTGTTCTCAAGGATGAGCGACAAAGCCAGGCACTGCTGCTGAAGGTCAGTACAGACATCTGCAGCCATTTAAACTGGCTGTATCGTTCATTTGATTCATCTTGATAGTCACTTGAATACATATATCGTATGGCTGTGTGTGTGTATTCACAGGTGGCAGACTATTATTACGAGGAGCGCATGTGTCTGCTCAGATGCGTCCTACTCTTGCTGACGTACTTTCAGGATGAGCGACATCCCTACAGGGTGAGAAGCTCCTGGTTTTGGGTCATCCAGATGAATGGAAAACACAGCTTTATTTGTGCATTTCTCACTAAAATATGTTTATGTTGTTGCTTAAAATAACTCTGGGTGTGTGTTTGTTTTTGGTCAGGCTGAGTACTGTAACTGTGTCAATAAACTGGAGAAGGACCTGGTAAGCAAATACCAGTCGCAATTTGAGAACCTCTTCAAAGCAGAAGCACCAACATGGGAAACTCACGGAAACCTCATGGTGATCATTTGTTTTCTATATGTTTGATTTACCTCGTCAATGCCATAATACTGTAAAATATAACCCAAATCGAATGTAAATATCACATATTACCCACATTTTTTTTCTGATTAACTCAACAGTCATGTCTACTTAATGTTTCAGTCTGTCCATTAAAGGATGTAACATAATTTTCTTTTATTTTCAGACGGAGAGGCAGGTGTCTCTGTGGTTCCTGCAGTGTCTGAGAGAACAGTCTCTGCTGCTGGAGATCATCTTTCTGTATTACGCCTACTTTGAGATGAGCCCCTCTGACTTGCTGAGCTTCACCAAGATGTTCAAGGAGCAAGGCTTTGGTTTTGCGGCAGACCAACAGACACCTAGTGGACAAGAGCATGGACGCACTTGTCGACCGCATCGGGTAAGAGCATGTCGTAAAGTTTGTGTGTAATGTGATATTCATACATTTAAAGCAGGGGTAGGTAACCTGCAGCTCTTTGGCTCCTCTCCAGTGGCACCCTGTGGCTTTGCCAAAAAATTAAATGGGAATGATTGCATGGATACGGTTATTTTAGTAACATTTTAATTTTTATTGTAGTTGCCCTAAAATTACTCTTATGTTGTTCAATTGTATCATGTATCCTATGCATGATGAAAATAACTTTTTAAACAATTTGTCAACTAACGTGAGTCATACATCTATGACTGGCCTCCTTTTCCTCTAAATTTTGACCAAACAAATGTGGCAGCTCATCTCAATTCTTTCATAGCTCGGCTAGCTATGGATTTCAAGTCCAAAATTAAACTGTGCGTGAACATATTTGTTTGCTCTCACTGCCAACACTGCAAAGTTAATTTGTCATTTTTTTTAAAAAAGAACAAAATCTCTATTTGACAGTAAAGGTTGGTGATCCCTGGTTTAAAGTGAATGTCTGTAAAAACTTAAAAAAATGAGCTTAATACACTTCCACTTAAGCACACAGAAAGCACGGTTTGTGACAGCTAAACAAATGCTCAGCCACTAAGATATACTTTTATTTCATCTTTTACACATAAGCATGTAACATAAGCCAATGTTCTTTGTAGAGATTTCTTAAATTTGTTCTTAATTTATTCATATGTTCATAATTAATGACCAAGATATTTACTGAATGGGACAATTACAACTGGAAATTAAACTTGTTGGTGTACCTGTTGTGAAGGCATTTCTACATGATCTCAAACATTTGTTATTTCTGTACTGCAATTTCTTGTTATTTTTTGGTGAAATATAGAGCAATAAACGACATCTGCAACGAGCATTTTTCAGCTGATAAATCAAGGAACTTCCATAATATTTGTTCTTCTTCTCATCTTCAATGTCTTGTATGTTTCTTTGGCCTGCAGATATTTGAGCTCTCTTATTCTGGTTGAGGGAATGGACATCGACTTCCTGCACAAGTGTGCCCTGGAAGATTGTACAGAGCAGCATCAGTTCTCCAGTTCTCCTGACGTCATCAAGGTTTGACTTGAATCTCTCAATGCAGCAATAAAAAAACATTCTGTGATGTAACAATATAGCAATGTTACTCAACCATACAGAGTGTCAACTGTGCATATAGAATAAAAGACCAGACAGACATCCAAACCTCCGTATTTCCTCTGTTCCTTTCAGGAGATGGATCAGCTGCTGTTGACATTTGGTGACATCCCTCATCACGCACCGGTGCTGCTGGCCTGGGTCCTGCTGAGACACACTTTGCGACCAGACGAGTCCAGCCCCGTGATCAGGAGGATAGGCAACACGGCCCTGCAGCTGGGGGTGTTTAAGTACATTTCAACCATGCTGAAGGGCCTGGGAGTCTCAGGGAATAATGTAAGAGAACTTAAACACACATTTGGGTCAGGTTTAAGTTTTTAGGAAGGAGGAAAAGCAAAAAACTACTGCATAATAATATATGCAGTATATTATTATATGTTGGTTGGTTGTGTGGTTTTGAAAAGTATATTACTTTTCAAAACCACACAACCAACATTACAAAGTGCTTTACACATGAAATCACAAGAAAACACACACACACACACACACACACACACACACACACACACACACACAGGAGTAGACATGTAGGAACAATGAATAATCAAAAACTGTAATTACAAACTAAAGGGAAAATGTAAAAGCAATGATGGTGAATTGAAAACAAGTGAAAAAGTGCAGTGCAAGACTGAAAGAAAAACTGGCCTCTCCCTTCTTAATGATTACTGTCTTTAATCTACATTATTTAATATCTGCTGATACCAAGTCCCACTCCAATACTTGTATTTTCTCAGATAATACAGCAGCACAGAACATACTTAAAGTAGCTACTTTAAAGTTTGTAAAATTAATTAAATTATATGCTAGACAATTTAATAGCCCAGCATTAATTAAGAAATCCCTGAAACTTAGCTGTTGCCCTTATTTATTTGTGTTTTTAATAGAAGCATGAAATAATAATGTCTAAAATAATAATTGATATCTTTTTCCTTTTTGACCTCATTATAGCCCAATTAGCAGATCCCTATCAGAAATGCTGGATTGCCCCTGATGCCAATCTCTGACATCGGATTGGGACGTCCACACTTTTCACAGCTACTAAAAGTGATCAGCGATTGTCTGGTTTTTCTCTACCAGCAAGGCGCTTTTAAGGCAAAAGCAATCACAGATGGCCTCAGACCTAAATTAGTCTGTAATGATATAGCTAGAATGAAAACCATCTGGCTGTACGGAAACATGCTGATTAGTCAGAAACTGAGATAAATCAGACTTCTGGTTTTACAATCATGTCCCTCAATGTCTGTTTTTAACTGTTTAACTCCATTAAATTGTGTCTTTTGCTCTTAAACTCTTTTTCTCCTTAGTGCACAGCAAGCACAGCAAAGATGTGTGTCTACGGTCTTCTCTCATTTGTCATCACTTCTTTTGAAGAGGAAAGTTTACAGGTATATATCCAGATTTTACACGTTTAATGTTCCTTGCACACGTTCATATTTGCAATCTGTATTGTTAACTAGCTCATCTTAATGAATGTGACAGACTGGCGGCATGGCGACACAGTGCTCTCACCTGATTGATGCTGCCTGTGAAGTCCTCTCTGCTCCCAGCCTGGCTGAAGTCTTTTGGGAAATGGTGAGAAGAGAAGGTCCTTTAGAGATAAATTTGGATAAAAACAAGGGATGTTACTTTTTCTGTCCTGATACTGATACCTGGGCTTTGGGTAACGTCTGTTACAGAGTACGGATCTCGAACCAGTGTTTAATTAATAAGCCACTGTGTAGAAGTGATTTAGATCATTCTTTTATATGTACAGAAACATTAGGCTTAACTTAAACATTCCTTTCCTAACTTTGTAAATAAAAATATAACAAATAAATACATACATTTAAATTTTAAATACCTCCAAACAGCCGACATTGTTGTTCAGGCTTACTGCAGATCCTTAATAAGTCTTTAAAGGCATTGAATGCATCAATCTAAAAAAAATATGGCCTTAATTGATATTAAGATGTCTTAAATTAGTCTTTCCAAAGCCTTAAAAATGCTACAACATTGTAAGTGCAATTTTATTATTTATTTTTTTCAGATGTTGCAATGTAAAATCTCAAATTAATAGGTAACTAATAGGTAAAAATATTAATAATTTACCAAATGCTTCTATTACATATTATTTCATATTTAGGAAAATGTTCTCTACCCTTAAGTAACTGTTGTGGGTTTGGATTTTTTTTCTTCAATATTTTTATTTGTAAAGTGGTCTGAAATTTTAGTCTGAGTGGCATTAATATAGTCTTAAAAACCACTTACCTTAAGCTGTAGGGACCCTGGTTGTTGGTCAGGGTTCCTTAGCTATGTGTCCCTCTGTATTTCTTGTATGTGTAATCAGCCATAAACAAAGAATTTAATTGAGCAGATCTGCCCCATTGTCACCAATATCCAATCCAGCTATTTGAGTCAGTATCAGCCCAAATATCAGATATCAGTGTTGGAACAGTGCATCCCTTATAAAACAAAACATTGTTAACTGTTGATAATCTTTCCTGTTTATCTCATAAAAAATTTCCAGAAGCCGAACATGGGATTGGGAATGATCTTGGACAGTGCAGTCGGCATGTTTCCTCACAAGATCGGACCACTCCTGCAGCTTCTAACTGCACTTCTGTCAAACAAGTCGACTGTTAAGAAGGTAAATTTCACGCATACACAATCACATCAACACACTCAACTTTTCCTTTATGGGTTTAAGAATGTCTTTTTTTTTATCTTTGACAGGTGTACAACTTTTTGGATAAGATGTCCTTCTACACCCAAGTTTACAAACATAAGCCCAATGACATCGTCTCCAAGGATGACGAGACACTGTGGAGGAGACAAACACCAAAACTCCTCTACCCTCTCGGTTAGTTTTTTTTTTTAACAGATACAAAAGTCAGGGTGTAGAGTATGATTATTGAAGACTTTCATTTTCCATGATTCTCTTGTGTAACATTCGCTCACTGTAACATTTCGTCTCAACCTTCAGGCACGGGACAGACTAACCTGTGGATGCCACAGGGAGTGCTGGGCCAGGTGATGATTGGAGGCGAGCAGGGCTACGTGGTTCGCTGGGACTACTCCTACAGCTCCTGGACTCTCTTCACCTGTGAGGTGGAGATGCTGCTTCATGTTGTTTCAACTGCAGGTACATGATACATATTCATATATACCAATAAGCAGATTGTTATACCTTTTTAAAAGATTAGACTGTCAAAATTTTTGTTTTGTCCCCTTAAAGGACCACAACTAACAATGTGTCTAAATACCACTACTTTCAGACATCCCCAGTCTGTCTGCAATTTAGTCACTTGTTGGGATACAATAAATTGAAAATATCAGTTGTAATTTATCTAAACTGTTTTCTTTCATTGCTCAACAGCCTAAAAGACCATGAAGTATTTGCTTTATTATATAAAAAATGAACTCCACTAAACAAATGTTTAGTTTAGGTTTTTTATCTTGTCAGTTGACATATTTTTTGATACCACTCATTATTTCAGCATTATTAATTTACCTGTGCCTTTCCTTTTCCCAGATGTTATAGCTCACTGTGCGCGTGTGAAGCCCATCCTGGATCTGGTCCATAAGATCATAAGCACAGACTGGACTGTGTCGGATTGCCTGTTGCCTCTCACGTCACGCATCTACATGTTGCTGCAGAGGTAAACTAGCTTCAAAGGGACACTTATCAGATTCTTCAAGTGTGTTTGTTATTTTGTGCTTCCTATTTGAGATGATCTTGATTAGAAATTGAGAATGAATTTCTCTTGTCACGTTGTGTTGTTACCATCTGTTAGGTTGACGTCAGTCATCAACCCTCCAGTGGACGTGATCGCCTCCTGTGTGAACTGCCTCTCTGTACTGGCTGCCAGGATGCCAGGGAAGGTGGGTTTGCTGAGTACTTCCAGTTTGTAGTAAAAGCCATTTGGCCTCATGCATGAATCATTTGTATGCACAGATTTTATCATAAATTGTGCGTGCAAACAATTGAAGAACTTTTGTGGCATTCATCCACACTTGACTACTTCCCAGTTGTTTTTAGGTAAGATCAAAATTTAAGAGTGCCCTAGACCACAGGAAAGCCAGTATGCAAAAAAGCCAACTTTTGTTTTGTACTGTGACATATTAATAATGTTGATTTAAGTAAAGCAATGTACTTAATGAAAACACAGAAGAAAAAATCTCTACCATTATTTATTAATTTAAAGGGAAACACCAACTAAATTAAGAATTTCAATATGTTATCTAGAAAAAAATACCTGTGAACATGAGCTGCTCTCTCTTAAAGCCAGAAACCAGAGTAGTAAGACTTAAAAGTGATGTCATCTGGTATAAACTCTAGAGCTGCTCCATTGACAGTGAATGGGAGACTGATTTTGTTGAGCCACAGAATATTTGTTTACTTTTTTTTTTATACCCAAATGAGTTTCTTCTATATTGTTCTGAAACAAAAAAAAAACCCCATATATTCAGAGCGTTCCCTGGGTGCTTTTAGTTTCATCTGTAACATTTTACCAAATCACTGTCTGTGGAGCAGCTCCAGACTTTATATCCTCTGATATTACAACTTTATTTTTTTAGTACTCTAGCTTTTGAATTTGGGAGAATTATTCAATTCCATCGATATTTTTGGGCTGTCAGACCATAGAACTGACATGTATGAAAATGGGTGTAGTTCCTCTTTAATAATTGGTATTGTTTACACTTACACAGTAAAGATGATGAGCTCTAGCTTAAATGAAAATGTCCCCACACACACACGCCTGCCCATGAGCAAACACTTGGGTGTGTATGTGGTTGGGTTAAGGTGCTGCCAGACTTTTGGCATTTGTTGTAATATGAAAGAAATTTCATGATGCATTATTATCTTTTGACATAAATCCAACTTTTGATTCAAGTGATCAGGGCTATCTGCTACTACCGTGATTTACGTCCCCAATAAAAAGCTTTCAGACCCATCTAAGTCTGTCTAAGGCCCTGTGCCAAGTTCAAAATAACCTGGCCACTTTTCAAATTTAAGATCAAATGCAATCAATAAATATGCTGAGGTCGATTCGAACAGACTGTTAGCGCGTGTTTCATAATGTAGGATTTTTGTGAGAAAATATATGAGAAAAATCAGAAAACATGATTGAATGAGGGTCATTATTCTTGAATGAAACACCAGCCCGTCTATTGTTATTTTCATCCTCAGGTGTGGTCCAGTCTGCACCACACAGGTTTCCTCCCCTTTGCCTCCAACCCTCTGACCAGCATGTCTCAGTGTGTAAGGTAAAGTAAAAGCTCACAGTGCTGCTGATCAACGGTTAACTTGCCTGGGAAAAAAAAGGTAAAAGTCTGTGTCTTTTTTGTAGTGCTGAAGGGATGAAGGCAGGAAACTATGGCAACCTGCTGGTCCAGATTGAGCAGCCCAGGGGGGAGTACGCCGTGACCATCGCCTTCCTTCGTCTGATTACAACCCTGGTCAAGGTAACAGTTTTTCCTAAATGAGATAAACACAATTCTTTGCTTGCTAACATTGTGTAGTAGCAGCTGAACAGTGACATTTAATATAAAGTAAAGGAGAAAATGTTATTTTTTTAATCTATAAATGTGGTGTCCTGCAGCTATACTGTACATTATATCTCTAACTTTCTCTCTGTGTTGGTTAATTTCAGGGTCAGCTTGGCAGCACTCAGAACAAAGGCCTGATCCCCTGCGTGCTGCTGGTGTTAAAGGAGATGCTGCCCACTTACCATAAGTGGCGTTACAACACCTATGGAGTCAGAGAGAGGATAGGTAAGGCCGCAAGTCTGAAATGACAGTTGGAGTAAGTTTCTTTATTCCAGACTTAAGAATTAAAGGAAATCTAAATTAACCCTGGCTGCTCTGTGCTGCTGCAGGATGTCTTATTTTGGAGCTGATCCATGCCATTCTCAATCTGAGTCCAGAGGGAGAGGACCAGGGCAGGTGAGGATACCTCTGTTGGGATTCAAGTGTCTTAACTGTGTCACCTGCACATTTTTATGAAAATTAAGTCAGATGAACATTTGAATATGGTGTGTGGGATAATAGCTGTAAACATATCCAAACCTGAATTGACAATTGTTCATTTAGAAGTTAACCACTCTGTGATTTTCACTTCACAGTTATATGTTTGAAATTCTTTTCAGTGTTTCACATTTACTTCTACATTTTTAACAGAAGTCCTCCCTCCCAATCATTACTTATTACCCACTTTCAGTGTGTGGTGTGTATTTTTCTGTAGAGACTCAGCTCTCTGCTTGTGTGTTGTTTTTTTAAATGCAGTAAGGAACTGTGGAACGTACAGTTTGTCACCTTTGTATTTATACAAGCAATTGCACTGATGGATAAACAAGTCTGTTCATATGGAAATTATTTAGTGATCATCTTGTGAGGTCACATACACAATCCATCTTTCCCAGTACTGCAGGACTTTATCAGTCCGTAAATTTAATGAATAAGTTATTCTTTCCATCTTTTAAATAGTGACAATATCCATTCAGTCAGTCTTTCTTGGAGGTGTGGCCTGTAACCATTTTCGTGTTCTGCCTGTATTTTTCTTAATTACGCTTTGGCACAGGCAATAGCCGTGGCCGGAGGCATTATGGTTTGGATTATTACTACGTCCAATTCTTGTGAACACGATACCTGTTTCTAGCCATAATTCAAGAATTAATACTTTTTTATGACAAAATTTCACATAAATGTCTAATAGGATAAGATGATGAAGCGTTGACATCTTATACCCAAAAAGTCTAAGGTCAGCTTCACTGTGAAATCATAATGTTCTGAGAAAAGTTAGTTGAAAGAAAATTAATTTGCATCAGTTTTTAACAACTAACCCACTGTCTTTTTTCAAAACATGAAAACATTTTTTGTTTTTGGTTTGACTGTCTCAAATATGACAATTTACTGCATTAATATAAATATGAGGTAGTAAATTAAAACAGTATTTGTAGCCTTTGGACTGTTGGTTGGACAAAATAAGACACTGATTGTTAGCTGCCTCTCTGATTTATTACTTGACAGGCTTTTGGTTATTTGCTAAGTTGCTAATTTATTCCTTTGTGTTGCAGCACTCCCACCCTGCAGTCTCTGTGTATCTACAGCCTGGCAAACACTGAGGCTGGACAGGCAGTCGTTAACATCATGGGAGTTGGAGTCGACACCATAGATGTGGTCCTGGCTGCCCAACCCAGCAGGTTAGTAGAGGAGTGTTCATGTCTGATTTATCTGATGTTTTCAGAAAAAAAACCTCCGTAGTTTTGACGTTTAATAATTATATATTTTCTGTTTCTCTGATGCTGACCAGCTGTGGCTCCGAGGGTCCCGGTCAGATTCTGATTCAAACAGTGAAGCTGGCTTTCTCTGTCACCAACAACGTCATCCGTTTGAAGCCGCCGTCTGACGTTGTGTCCCCTCTTGAGCAAGCCCTGACACAACATGGCGGCCATGGCAACAATCTCATAGTTGTCTTGGCCAAGTATATTTACCACAAACATGACCCAGCGTTGCCTCGCCTGGCAATCCAGCTGCTCAAAAGGCTCGCCACAGTAAGGACCTCCACTCTATGCCTACAGAATTTGCAGAAATTGTTGTATGTGTTTGATTTGTTTGTGTTTGTTTTGTTTTTTACAATGTTCAACTTATATTTTGTCTGTAGGTGGCTCCCATGTCAGTCTACGCTTGCCTTGGCAACGACGCAGCAGCCATCCGGGATGCGTTCCTCACTCGGCTGCAGAGCAAGACAGAAGACATGAGGATCAAAGTCATGATCTTGGAGTTCCTCACTGTTGCTGTGGAAACCCAGCCTGGCCTCATTGAGCTTTTCCTCAACCTGGAAGTCAAAGATGGAAAGGAGGGTTCAAAGGTATAAACTGCGGAGATATGTGCAACAATAAAAAAAAATGTGTAATTGTCTTTCTGTTCTAAATATGTACATATATTTTTACTTGTAGGAGTTTCTGCTTGGTGAGTGGAGCTGTCTCCATGTGGTGTTGGACCTGATTGACTCCAAACAGCAGGGGAAATATTGGTGTCCCCCGCTGCTCCACCGAGCGGCTCTGGCCTTCCTCCTTGCCCTGTGGCAGGATCGCAGAGATAGCGCCATTTCCGTCTTACGTACAAAGTAAGCGCCTTATCTCAGACAAAATGACTTTGACCAGGAATAACATATGCAGCTGGATGTTTTGAAAGACTGAATAGTGAAGTTTGATAAATATATCGCTGCTCTTCACACAGAGAAAGATTTTGGGAAAATTTGACAACGCCTCTCTTTGGAACCCTCACACCACCTTCAGACACCACAGAGGTATCTTTCTCTTTTATACACTGCTTTAATGATTGTAATTGGATATCGAGTACACTAACTCATGAACTGTATCTTACCCTCAGCCTTGCGTTCTGGAGACTTGTGCTTTTGTCATGAAAATCATCGGCCTGGAGATCTACTACGTTGTAAGGTAATTTCAATCCCTAATATGATAAAAGTGATCACATTTTTGTCACTTTCATTTGCACATAATAGATTGAATCTCTTGTAATTGATGTTTTTTGTGTCTTTGCTGTTACAGTGGTTCCTTGGAGCAGTCTCTGAAGGATGGGCTTCAGAAGTTTTCCAATGCTCGTCGATATGAGTACTGGTCCCAGTATGTCAAGTCTCTGGTGTGCCACGTCGCGGAGATGGAGGAGGAAGGCATATGTTCCTTTCCTGAGACCCAGATGTTGATCTCTGCCTGGCGAATGCTGCTGATTCTTTCCACAACCCACGTATGTTACAGCAGACACAGTCATGGCTGTAGTGGTTTAGGTGTTGATGTTTAGGTCCGTCGAGGTTTTGGTCAATCAAAACTTCACCTAATGACATGTTAACAAGGCATGTCAGAAATCAAATTTTTTTAAATAATATATTCAGTCTTGTTAATTGAAATGAGACTGAGCGCAATTCAGGGTTTCCCCACACAGTGGTTTGTTTGTGGCGTTCAGCCATGATATAAACTGGACTATTAATTTGGAGTGATGTTGGAGTATGTATACAGTTCTGTACTTCAGAGCTCCACACTTGTTGAGCGCAGAGCATACTCTGGGCACAGATGGAGCAGCAGAACGCCAGCCACAGTGAAAGTGAAATTTAACTGTTCATTAATCGATATAGCAATGGAACAGTTTTATTTCTTAGCATATCAGGGTTCTCAATTAAGTGTTATCCATTGCTTTTCCAAACAACTCCAGATGAAACTGACTGCATTCTCATGGAAAATGTGCACCCCAGGGCCCAGTGCTGGGTCTAAAAGTTTGCTTTCACTCGCCTCTACAGCAGCTACTCCTCTAATGTAATCCATTATTCTTATCTGATCAGTCTTGTGAGTCAAACTAAACGAAAGAAACTGCTGCTGAGGAGGGTAAAAAAGAAAAAACTCACAAGAAGCTTGTGTTCACAGAATCGCAAAAACCTCCAAAACAAAAGGGACACACATACAAAATAGTTTTCTGAAGTAAAATCACTGCCAATTACTGCCTCTGTCCCCCTAAAATCAAAACTTTTTTTTTTGTGGTGTTTCTTTCGTGTTTGTGTGGATTATGCCCCATATGTAATGACAAGATGTCAGGGTGGTAATGACCAAGCATCTTTTCTAAAATCTCAAACTATCCATTTATTTATTTATGCTAAAGTTGTTTGAGTGTCTTGCACCTTTCATAAGCCTGTGAAAATCAGTAATGTTTTTGCTCAAAACTTTCACTCGCTGCAGATAAATTTAATGCTGATTGGTATATTTTTTGTTTCCAGTCTGATGTGATGCAGCTAACGGAGGACTCGACTAAACTGAAGCTTTTCATGGACGTCCTGGATGGGACCAAAGCTGCTGTAAGTCATCATAGCGTAACATATTTTCCTGTAATTTATGTCTTCTCATTTCATTGTTCTTCTTCTTTTCCATTTCTCCTTATATCATCAGTTTTACTTCATAATTCTTTGTCTTCTTCAGTTGACTACACCCATGTCGGTGCCTTGTCTTCGTCTTGGATCCATGATGGCTACTCTACTGCTTGTCCTCCTCAAACAGTGGAAAAGGTGTGTATTAATACATTTAACAGACAGAGATAATGTTTTTTTTAAATCTCTTCCACTCCACCCTCCCTACCAAGGACCCATTTTTGTCAAAATGTTTGGCTTAAGTTTGGTTTTTTGTGTCTTAAATATGTATTAAACATGTGTTTCAGTCAGGTGCCTGTTCAGATTTTGCTGAATTATGTTTATCAGATGTTGCAGCAGTTTTTGGGTCGACACTATTTGTTTACAAGGATTGATGGCTAGATTGAAGCATTTTTTAACCACCTAAGAATTAATATAAAAAAGGGTAAAAAAAAAAAATGCCTCTAAAATACCACTTTAACACACCAAGACCCTGAGAAATGACCACAGAAAAATCTGTGTTGTGATTTAGGATGAAATCTTATGATATTTGATGCTTTTTTTTGTTTGTTTGTTTTTTTGGGGGGGCGATTAGATGGCAAGCACTTCTGTTCTGAAAACTGCTGAGAAACCCCTAATTTTCAATATACCTACGAAAGCATGATTTTCTGAATGTCCAGAGTTTCTAGTTTGTGGTTGTAAAGTTTCCTAATGCAATGATTATTCAAGAGGTCACAGGAGGTCATTTTATACTGTGGGGTAGAGTTTATAAAATGGTTGAACTACAAAAATGGCTACTGTGGGGACTATCATCACCTCACATGAATAATATTTTTTCAGCTTTCCAATCATGTCCAAATTATGCAATTCCAATATTGTTTGAGTACCTTAGTGTGCAAAAATATTCAAATACAACAGGCAAAAAGAACCTATTTCTACTCCATGAGAAAACTGCATGGGATTAACACAAAGTGGGCATGGGGGGACTCATGGGTACCCACAGAACCCATTTTCATTCAATAATTTTGAGGTGAGAGGTTGAGGGACCCCTGTGAAGATGGACGAGCCAGTTTTGAGCATGATTTAACCCCTTCAAGCTAGCATGACTTGGTTGGTTAGATCGAAAACTGAAACTTTCAACATCATACACAACAAGTTCCCTGCAACTTTTTTTATAAAGTCAAGTGAAACTTTAACTATATTAATTATATATAAAAATAGCTCCCTGAGATTTTACAAAGTTCCTCACGTTTTGACACTTTCTTTGCACTTATTAACTAATTATTTGATTTTATCAGCGATCATTAAAATAAAACACTGATACAGATAATTGGTAAAACGTCAAATATCAGCTCCAATAGCCAGCCAGGCCGATAATCTGTTTGACCCTACATTTGATATACCTGACTTCCTTTATGTCTTTAAAACTTTATGTCTTAAAAGCTCTAAGTAAACTCTGCTGTGACCCCCTTCTGTCTCCAGTGTGGTAGCAACAGCTCCCGACATCCTGTCTCCCCTCTCCCTGATCCTGGAGAGTGTCCTGCAAGCTGACCAGCAGATGATGGAGAGGACCAAAGCCAAAATCCTCTCTGCCCTCATTTCTGTGCTGCAGATTCAGGGACTCAACGGTAAGAGCCGTGTGTGTCTTTTGTTGTCTTGAGTTGGAATATGATGTGGCAGCACTCTGAAGTTCAAACTTTTTTCTTTTTTTTTTTTTGTCAACTAGGTGGTGATATTTCCCAGCTGCCCCAGCTGTTGCTTTCTGTGTGTGAGACAGTGAAAGACGAGGCCCTGGTGCTCATTGACAACACTCGACACATGAGCCAGATGGGAGACACTGTGGAGGACGAGGACAGCATGGAGACAGACTCTTTCCGCGGCCCACAGAAGGACCAAAGAGATGGGGTGAGCTGTGGCAGGAATGATGGACATACGTTTTGCTAATAGGGTTTTTTTCACACTTAAAATGTAGATGTTTTCATTCTGGACCACTCCTTCCAAAGAAGCCAAAAAGTCAGTCTCACTGAAGCGTCATTCAACATTCAGAGTCAGTCTTTCTAAATGTCCACGCTTATTTAACAGTAAAGCACACTGTTGAGGCAGCATTGGCTATTTTAGCGTGTACACAGTAACATTTTAAATCAAGCATAAGTTAATTTCACATCATTTTTCAGGTGTGTGTGCTAGCACTACACTTGGCGAAGGAGCTGTGTCGCACCGATGAGGATGGCGAGCACTGGGTCTCAGTGATGAGGAAGGTTCCTGTCCTCCCCTCGGTGCTTAGCGCTGTTGAGCTCAGCCTGCGATCCAAACACAACCTCTACTTCACTGAGGCTGCACTTCACCTGCTCCTCACGCTGGCCCGCACGCCTCAGGTAAACACAAAAATATTTTTCCACTGTGATATTTACAAGATCTTGTACATATGTATTTTTTTTTTTTTTCCTGTAAATGCTGTGAGAAAAGACCAAAACCAACAATGCGTCACTCAGTCTTGAAATAAGTGCGTTTACATCGAACCATTTATGAGGCTTATCCTGGTTCTGGTTACATTTGGGATATGATGTTTACATGAGCAGAGACATGGGGTTATAAATATTTCCAATGTACATGAAAAATATGAGTTACCTGGTTACTGATTGCTGCGGTATTTTTGTGCAGAAAAAAAAAAACTATGGCAGATGAGAGCGACAAGAAATGTTAAACACTACACGGTACATTTACTACCACTTGACAACTTCTAATTTCTTCTCTGCTGCATTGGCCAACCGCTGTCTGCTCTGAGCCCAACACACGACACATTTACTCACAAAACGTTATTCTTAAGAGGCAGCTATGCCACACTGTCTTCCCCACTGGTGCCAGCATGGCACTATCACGTCATTGGACAGATACACAGCTTCATTCGTTACCGAAAGAAAAAAATAGGTTTTATCACTCCAGAAAAGAGATACCGTCGCTGCCGCCGCTATTTGTATATTGATTTGTATATCTGTTACGTCATTTGCCACAGGTAGCTGTCAGCTTGCATAAACCAGGTTAAGCTGTATACATGCAACAGTATCCCTTTTTTCAGAGTATTCCAGGTAATATATTGAGGTTTGCTACAAAAGGGATGTGGTGTTTTACATGTTCAGACACGTGAAAAGGATACTCCAAAAACCAGATCAGTGACGGGTAATTCACGTCCATGTAAACGCACTCAAATGATTTTAGCTTCCCCGCCCTCTTTCTGGCTCTCTGTAGCCTGTTTGACGATTCTATTTTATGCTTTGAAAATATGCTGGTAATATATAGTGTTATTTCTGAAAAGGCTGAGAAATTTTCCAAAAAAAAGCTTGACAGTAGTTTTAAGCAATTGTTTCTGAAACGGGGGTGAATAGTGCATTTGTTTCGGGTTTTTGTCAGCTGCAAATTTGGTGCTGTAATCTGCTGCAGCATACAGTGTATGAAAATAAAAGAACATGTCACGCAATACAGGTGGATCATTAAAGGGATAGTTCACCCAAAAAAAAATCAAAATTCAATCATTATTTACTTAACCTCATGACGATGGAAAAGTCTGGTTAAGTTTTATAGTCCACAAAACAGTGTTGAAGGTTCACGGGGAAAAAGCGTTGCACTTATCTCCCAAACAATTGAAGGAGGTGGTGAGTGGGATTTAAACATTAAATTTATTTTTTTTTTTAAAAATTAAACCACAAAATGTCTTGTCTGAAGTTATCCAAGTGTCCTGAAGCCCTGATGTGCAACATTGTTTTGAAAAACGTGACTGGTGGAATGTTTTTAGCCTTATTGTAGCCTGTAGTCTGTAACTCCGAGTGTGGGAGCCACATTCCCATATGCACGCTCGCGCAAGACTAATAAGAGCTTGCGGTATTTGCACGCTGCTGTTTACATTATTATTATTATGATGGTTATTATTAGTATTATTATCATTATTATTGATTTTTGCATGGGGATTAACAAAAAGGAAAATCTAGAATATGTATAGCCTCATCCTGTACTGTATTTAAATTGAGGGTGTCTTTATTTTTTCCTCTAGGGGGCAGCAGCTGTAGCTGGAGCAGGAGTGATCCAGACGATCTGCCTTCCTCTGCTGAGTGTCTATGAGGTGTCATCAAATGGAGCGTCACAGGTGATAAGAATGACATTTTATTGACCACGATATAGAAACATAGCACATAGCATTGCATTAACATGATACAATAACATATTGTGTCTATGTCTCTGTGCAGAGTTTCTCCCGGAAGTCCCAGGACTCCGCCTGCTGGCCGGGGGTCTACCGCCTCTGCATGTCTTTAATGGAGAGTCTGCTCAAAACTCTGCGCTACAACTTCATCAACGAAGCCCTGGACTTTGTCGGAGTGCATCAAGAACGCATACTACAGGTATGACTAGAATGAAAGTTGACTTATCGCTTAAAGCTCCCCTTACGCCTCAGTCACATCAAACTGTCAGGTCCTCTGTGTCTGGGGCAAAAAGTTGCACTTGAAAACGCCACAAAGTGTTTAGCTAAAGGCTAACAAGCATGCAATTTCTGTGCCTGAGTGAGAATGAATATCTCTCCAAACCAGCAGACGGTGGTAGTCTTTATTTGTCATTAAAAAAGTGGAACCGAAAGACAGACAGGACGGATTTAACAAGCTAGTTAGCCTGTTAGCACGTCTACAATTCAACCTGATGTTAAAAGAACAGCAGATATTTACTGTTTGCATATAAACGATGACACAACTATGTTATTATACTGTGACTTAATTTTTGCTTTTTTAGATGACTTTTAATGCTATGCTATGACTATTTATGCCCCTTTTATGTTATTTTTGACAACACACTTCACTATGAACTGTTCATCCGACTTTGGACGGCGACTATTTCATGTTGTTTTAGATGACATACTGAAGTATGACTTTTATGACCTTTTAATGCTGTTTTTGATGACAAACTGTTCTATGTGTACTTAATGTTATTTTCAACGACATACTACACTATGACTTATATCTGCTACTTTGTATATACTATGCTTTGAATTTTTCAATGCTATTTTGAAAGACATACCATAATATGACTTCTATGCTATTTCAAAATACATGCTGTAGTATGACTTTTTTATGCTCTTTTTCACAGTGCGCAGTACTATTGTTTTTATTTTTTTTTTTTTGACAATTTTTTCGTTGTCATTGTTGACACACTATGACTTGCTTACTTTTTTACACTTTTTTGAAAGAGATATTATACTATGATCAGATAAATGAACAGATAAATGCTGTTTCTGAAGACATACTATAGTATAACTTTTTATTGCTATTTTAGATGACATACTATATTATGATTTTTTTACGCTATTTTGGACGACATACTAAACTATGACTTTTCTTTGCCATTTTGGACCAAATGCTCTCGTATGACTTTTTTTATGCTCTTTTGGATGACATACTATAATATGGCTTTTTTTAATACTATTTTTGACTTTTATGTACTTTTGGGGCTTTTTTATGCTGTTTTGAATAGTATACGATGACTCTTTTATGCCCTTTTGGATGACATACTATAGTATGACTTCTTAGTGCCATTTTTGACGACATACTATCTTGGACGACATACACTGCTATAGCTTTTTTGAACTATTTTGGATGAATTTGTATACTATACCGGTTTTGAGTTATTTTGGATGACATGTTATACCATAACTTTTTTAAAGATTTTTTTGGGGGCTTTTATGCCTTTAATCGACAGGACAGTGTGAGCGTGAAAGGGGTAGAGAGAGGGTGGGGACATGCAGCAAAGGGCCGCCTCTCTCGCCTCACACCACTTTCTATTCTATGACTTTTTTGGCTGACATACTACAATAACTTTTTTATGCTATTTTGGACGTCATACTGTACTATGACTTTCTTGTGTGATTTCGAAGGACATACTATAGTATGACTTAATGCCCTATTGGGCGACATACTAACTGTAGTATGACTCTTTCATGCAATATTAGAGGACATACTATAGTATTTATGCTTTTTTGGGGTACTTACTATAGTATGACTTTTTGACTTAGTAGGACATACTATAGGATGACCTATTTATGCTATTTAGGCTGACATATTTCCTGTTATTTTTTCTGCAATTTTAGACGACATACTATAGTATGACTATTTTATGCTATTTTGGACAACAACCTATAGTATGACTTTTAAGTTTGGGAGACATATTGTACTTTGACTTTTTATGCAGTTTTGGATGAAATACTATGGCATTTTGAATGACATATTTTCGTATGACATTTTTATTTAAATTTGGATAACATACTATAGTATGACTTTTTTGTGAGATTTTGAACGACATACTAGAACAGACTTTTTTATGTTTGCTATAATTTTGTTTTTTATTAACAGAAGCTCAAATTATAGTACAGTTATGGATGATATACTATGCTGTTTCAGAATACAAATATGACTTTTTTGTTATCCCTTTTTGGATGACATCATAGGATGGCTTTTTAATGCTATTTTGGATGACTTAGTATACTATGACCTTTTATGCTATTTTGGTTGACATACTATACAATGGCTTTTTTATGCTAATTTGGATGGCTACTTTGAAGGACATATTACTCTATAACATTTTCAGGTTATTTTTGACAACAAACAGCAGTATGACTGTTTTCCCCTTTTGGATGACATATTATAATGTGACTTTTTAATGCAGTTTTGGACGACATACTGTACCATGACTTTTTATATGTAATTTTTAGAGACATATGATACTTTGACTTATTGTGCCATTTTGGATGACATACTATAGTTGGACTTTTTGTTGCTATTTTGGATGACATGCTATACTATGACTTATTTATTCTATTTCTGATGACATACTATAGTATGACTTTTTGTGAGACTTTGAACGACATACTATAACTATAACTTATTTATGTTTGCAGTGATTTTATTTTTTATTTACAGACGCTCAAATTATAGTACAGTTATGGATGATATACTATGCTGTTTTAGAATACAAGTATAACTATTTTTTTTAGCCCGTTTTGGACGACATATTATAGGATGGCTTTTTGATGCTATTTCGGACGAAGATGTATAGTATGACTTTGTGCTATTTTGAACAACATATGATTCTATGACTTTGTTATGCCATTTTAGACATATTACTTTTTCATGGTATTTTGGACAACATACAATAATATGACTTTTTTTTTGCCATTTTGGATAACATGCTATACTATGACTGTTTTATGCTGTTTTGGAAAATATTCTGTACTATGACTTATTCTGTTTTGGAAGACATACTATGAGTTTTTTTCTCTATGCAATATGTTAAAAGAAAAAGCACATTTGATGCAAGGCAGCAAAAAGTAAGCAGTAATAAAATATTTTAATTATAATATAAAAATGTATGGTAAAAAAGGGATATACATTTATTCACAACAGTCTTCAGGTTCTTTTGTATGGTGGAAATGGGGATGTTCCTTGTAGACCGTAGCATCGCTGATCCTTTTCTGTTCCACTCAGTGTCTGAATGCAGTGCGAACAGTGCAGAGCCTGGCGTGTTTGGACGAAGCAGATCACACCGTCGGTTTCCTGCTGCAGCTCTCGAGCTTCTGTAAAGAGTGGCAGTTTCACCTGCCCAAACTGCTCAGGGATGTACAGGTAAATCCAGAGGAAAGCTCCACTTCAGCAGAGAGAACACCACAGCTCCACTGCAGCGCTGACACTTCAGTATTCAGTCAGTATGTTTGTCTTCTCCTCCCTGCAGGTAAACCTTTGTTACCTGTGCCAGACCTGCACGTATCTGCTCCACAGCAAGAAGATGCTTCATCACTACCTCCAGGTCAGAAACCAAGGCAACTTCTGCCTTCGTACGCCGTCATAAGTGTGACTTACACCGAGTGTCTTGCATGTAAAGAAATGTGATCGTAAGCAGCCAGGAAAACTTTGCTAGCAAAAAAAAAACAGTAAAAATGTTTAAAGGTGCTAATTAATTCAGATAAATAATGGGTTTGTTTGTTTATGATGTTTTCAGGCTAAAAATGGCGAAGCGTTACCCCCTGGTCCCCTTCCTAGGACACAGCGGGTCCCCCAAACCCCGTCTAAAGAGGCAGCAGGTGGAGGGGAGAGAGAGGAGGCTGAGCAGAAGGCCCTGCTGGCTGTGCAGTGCAGTCTTCTGAAGATCCTCAGCAAAACACTGGCAACTCTGCAGCACTTCACTCCAGACTGCTGCCAAATCCTCTTGGACCAGGTCAGTCTGCCTTTTCTGCTCCAGTGGTCCTCCAAAATGAGTTTTTTTTATCAGGTTTTTGTTTTAGCATATTTCCATGAGCATTATCAAAAGAAACTGTTCATATATTTGCATAAAAGAGCGTAAAATGCTGATTTGTGTTTTCGGCCCTTGTGTCAGAGTATGGACTTGGCAGAGTATCGAACCTTGTTTGTGCTGAGCTTCACAACTCCGGCATTTGACCCTGATGTGGCTCCTTCGTTTGGGACCCTGCTGGCCACCATCAACGTGGCCCTGAGCATGTTGAGCGAGGTAGTTTTCAGTGTTATAAAACCTTCAGCTTCAATCAGCCTTCATCAGATCCCTGACTGTTTCTGTGCCTTTTGTTTATAGATGGAGAAGAAGAAAGAGCCAGTTTCCTTAAGCATCGTGTCACTGGCCTCATCAGAGGAGATCCAAGCTCTGAAGTGAGTTCTTGCTAAGAGTTAAACAGTAAATTGCATTGTTTTTTTGTTTTGGTTTGGGGTTTTTTAAACTGAGAGCACGTGTTTGTGTCCTTCAGGTCACTGCTGATGTTTACCATGGAGAACTGTTTCTACGTGCTGATCTCTCAGGCTGTTCGGTGTCTCAAAGATCCCTCCATCCTCCCTCGAGACAAACAGAGGCTCAAACAGGAGCTCAGCTCTGAACTGGTGAGACCTAACATCTCTCATACCCGTCATCTGGCACTAACCAACTTAACTAAGTAATAATGAACTATGGGAGTTTCTTTTTAATAGTTTTGTCATTCTATAAGCAAACTGTACTATGATTTTTGAAATATTTCAGTGTGTGCATACGTTGACATTTTTATTATTTGAAAATAACGCTGGCCCTATCCTGTTACTTTTTCTGCTCCACCAGAGCACTCTTCTCTCAAGCCTTTCCCGCCACTTCCGCAGGGGCTCTCCATCATCTCCAGCAAGTGGCATCCTCCCCTCCACCCAATCAAAGCCACCCACACCAGGCTCCAAGGCAAGCCATGAAGGTCAGGAACCATTCATCCAGCTCGTTCAGGCCTTTGTCAGACTTGTGCAGAGATAGATTTCCTCTAATACAAACACTTACTGTTGTTTTACGTGGCAAACATTGTTTCTATGCCTCCAGTAGCACCATCAGGAAATAAACCCTTTGTGGTATAATGCCTCATTTTTATGTATTCAGTTATGCAGTAGTGTGAATAGCACAAATTTTTTGACGTGGAGTGAGTGTTTATTCTAATATGATCGGAGCCATAATTTGTTGGACATTTCATTTTGCCAAAACTGTTGCAAAGTAATTTAACATGACCACAGCCAAAGTGTTTACTTTAAAAGGCCAATAAAAATCTACCTGTTGTCAACAACAACCATGTATTAAAGAGTCTGTAGAGATCTTGGTGCTACTAAACATCAGTCACTGACTGCAGTTTATTTTTCCAAGGCCTAGTTTTATAGGTCATTTTGAAGATTCGTTATAACCAGACATGTTTCAAGTGCTACTTAAAGAATTAGAGCTTTTTAAATATAATCCTTTCATGTATATTGACTAAATCTAGTAGAAAAGCTTATTCTGTAAAGCTCCATTATACCTTTTCTAATTTGCTTTGTTTTCATTAAGTCTTGTTCTAAACTGTACTATTTTCTTATCTGTACTCATCCATGTACACTTAATGAAGCAGCTACCAAAATTTTTACTGAAAAAATGTATATGCTAATAAAGGGACTTTTGTACCACAATTGAGTCATTGTTCAATTCATTTCTTTACTGCATGTGCACATAATTCCTTGAGCCAGTAGCAGACCATTCTATACATAAATTGGCCGATAAAAACAAAAAGTAAAAATTTTCCAGTAATAAAAATATTTTCAGGAATTACTATTTACAAAAGCATTTTCTTTTAAAAAAACTACATCTTTAGTACCTAAAATAAATCAAATTTAGGCATGTCACATGCAATTATAGGCTTTGATATCAGGAGAGCAAGGTGACAGTTTTACAGCAGAACAAAAAGGCAGGATCTGAAGGTCTGACGAACTTTAGGTTGCTACAGCATCAGAAGCATTTTTACAGCAGGTTTAGTAGCTGCAGTGTAAAGAGGCATCACTATTGTGATCCTCTGAGGATTTAGAGCATCTGTCTACAGTCCCTTGAGAAACAGGGACACTTATCTGCTCAGGTGGAGGGTCTGTAGTGTCCCCTACTGGCCATTGACTGGGACCTCCTGAAAAAGAAAGCATAAATACTGTAACATTAGACTGACGACAGACAGGTACTTACATTGACTTTACATTTTAGACTTTAGGCATGCATGGTGAAACGTTTTACTGCTGAAGGCAATGAAACATGTTTTTAATTCTGTCAATTTATAAGTGCCTGCAAACACATGCATCTAACATGAGATGAAGGAACAGTTCGACATTTTGGTAATTTTGGCTTCAATGCTTTCTCACTGCTAATACGATGTTAGAATTTATAACACTATCTTTTCCATTTTGTACCAGGCTAGGCCTTAGAAACTGAGAACAAACAGCATGTTTCTCCCCAAACAGCAAAATCTGACGAAAAAAATCACAATATACTATGTTGTCCAAACTTTAACCATAATGTCATAGTAACTGCAACATGCCATTTTGTGCCTTTTTTTTCAACATACTGTAATAAGCGATTTTTGACCATTTTTTAAAAATTATCACTTTTTGGCCCTTTTTTGGCCCTGTTTTCAACATGCTACGTTATGGCGCATCTATATGAGCTATAATAAGCAGTTTCCAGCCATTTTTGGGACATGTCAATTTTTGAAATTTTTGCCATACTATAGCATGCGATTTTTCGCCAGTTTTTCAACATGCTAAATTGTGACTTTTTAGGCTTTTTTTGGCCCTGTTTTCAACACGCTACGCTATGGCGCGTTTATACGAGCTATAATAAGCAGTTTCCAGCCATTTTTGGGACATGTCAATTTTTGAAATTTTTGCCATACTATAGCATGCGATTTTTCGCCAGTTTTTCAACATGCTAAATTGTGACTTTTTAGGCTTTTTTTGGCCCCGTTTTCAACACGCTACGCTATGGTGCGTCTATATGAGCTATAATAAGCAGTTTCCAGCCATTTTTGGGACGTGTCAATTTTTGAAATTTTTGCCATACTATAGCATGCGATTTTTCGCCAGTTTTTCAACATGCTAAATTGTGACTTTTTAGGCTTTTTTTGGCCCCGTTTTCAACACGCTACGCTATGGTGCGTCTATATGAGCTATAATAAGCAGTTTCCAGCCATTTTTGGGACGTGTCAATTTTTGAAATTTTTGCCATACTATAGCATGCGATTTTTCGCCAGTTTTTCAACATGCTAAATTATCACTTTTTGGCCCTTTTTTGGCCCTGTTTTCAACATGCTACGTTATGGTGCATCTATATGAGCTATAATAAGCAGTTTCCAGCCATTTTTGGGACATGTCAATTTTTGAAATTTTTGCCATACTATAGTATGCGATTTTTCGCCAGTTTTTCAACATGCTAAATTGTGACTTTTTAGGCTTTTTTTGGCCCTGTTTTCAACGCGCGTTTATATGAGCTATAAGAAGCAGTTTCCAGCCATTTTTGGGACATGTCAATTTTTGAAATTTTTGCCATACTATAGTATGCGATTTTTCGCCATTTTTTCAACATGCTAAATTATCACTTTTTGGGCTTTTTTGGCCCTGTTTTCAACATGCTACGCTATGGCGCATCTATGAGTTATAATAAGCAGTTTTCAGCCATTTTTGGGACATGTCAAAATTTGAGATTTTTCTACATACTATACAATGTCATTATTAGCCATTTTTCTAAAATGATATATCACGATGTTTTTGGCCTTATTTTTGACATTTTATATTATGGCGTGCGTGTACAAACTCTTATATGCAGTTTTCGGTTTTTTTTCTGACATGTAAAAATTTGAGACTTTTTGACATCCTATCCTGTGTCGTTTTCTGCCATTTTTTCAACATGATATATTATTATGTTTTTGGTATCATTTTCGACATGCTATACTGTGACATTTTGGTCAGATTTTGAACAACATAATTTTCTATGACATTTTAGTCAGATTTTTGATGACATTTTGGTCAGTTTTTTTGTACGACATACTTTACTATGATGTTTTGGTCAGATTTTGGATGACATACTATACTATCACGTTTTCTTTAGATTTTGTACGATATACTACACTATGATGTTTTGGTCAGATTTTTGACAACATTTCGGTCAAATTTCTTTACAACATACTATACTATGATGTTTTCGTAAGTTTTTGGATGACATGAATATGATGTTTTTGCAAAATTATGGGTGACATTCTATACTATGACGGTTTGGTCAGAATTTGGACGTCATACTATACTATGATGTTTTTGCGAATTTTGGGCAACACACCTATAACGTTTTGGTCAGAATTACAACATACTATACTATAATGTTTTGGTCAGATTTTGCATGACATACTATACTATGACTTTTTAATGCTCTTTTTCACTGCATACTATAGTATCACTTTTATATGCCACTTTGGACGACATACTATAGTATGATATTTTCATGTGATTTTGAAAAACATTCTACACTATTTAGTCAACGTTTTGATGGACTATACTATGACATTGTTTATGAGATAACGTAACAGGAGGTTGCAAAATAGTCACAATGGAAGGATTTATGGATGATTATGATGATTGTAATCACCCCAATTATCTTGTAAATCTGAGTATCTCATTATACATTCATATTTTGGTATTTGCCTCATGCGATGCAAAAGCATCTCAACAGGGTCTCATGCATCAGATCACAATTTCAAAGCCTGCACTTCAACCACACTGACCTTTGTCTGGTCCTCCAGACAGGCCTTTCAGGCCAGAGAGGGTGCAGTAATTTGTCTATCATAATTTTGCATAGAGGATAAGAAGGAAGAGACGAGCAATTTACTGAAGGAGAATTTACCACTGTGAAAGAATATCAGTTTGACAGTTTGTAACTAGGGCATGTATTTTTTAGTAAACTCACCTCTAAATTCCCCCGGGCTTTCTTCAACACTCCATGGGTTAGATACACTAAATTGGGGGAAAAATTCATATGAAAAAGTCACATATCCAAGTTTATTTACAAAGTGGTAAAAAAAAGAGCTAAAACTGATGATTATTTTTACTATCCTATTACTATTACTATAGTATACAATACAGTAATTGTCTCAGTAAAGCATGACAATCTTACACTGATCAATGATGACTCTTTCCATTCCCTCTTTGAGCTGGTTAGTTGTTCGGAGGCGTTTAACAGCTCCACTCAGCATCCTCTCCTGCTGTGACAGTCGACTCTTCAGTCTGGCGATCTCATTTTTCAGCAGTTCATCCTGATACGAAGAAAAAAAGATTAAAATTTGGCTCCACAGATTCTTAACTGGTAGTATAGATACAGTACATGTGTTAGTGCATGTCTACCTGCTGGTAATTGCCACCGTCCCCTGCTGTTATACCGGTTGGCAAAGAGACTCTCCACACCAATTTTAGCAGTCGACCAGCCTCCTCCAGCACGTGCTGCATGTTGCTCACACTGCCAGACAAACTCTTCAGGTGCTGCTGTTCTATCACCTATGAAGATGGAGACATAATGGCGCTAACAGTTATGACCTGTTATGTATAATTTGTGCAAGCAGTGGAAGAAAATTAATTATCTTAATAAAACCTAGTACAACCTTTCCATTTCATACACTTAATTGTTTTCGTTATTTAAACAATACACCAAAAATTGCAAGTAAAAACTAAAAAGGGGAACTAGTATGTTTATTTCCAGGTTCACACTTATATTTTGGGTTCAATGCTTTGATGATGGGTTTTGATGCTTTGATGATGGTCAAATAAAACACTTATTTCTCTTCTGTTGTCTGTGCTGGAACGCCTGCATTAGCCCTCTGTCTAAGATGCATCATTTTAGTGACTGTTTTTAAGAACCTTCTGAAAAACCCCAGTCTGCTTTGATCGGTCAGCATTTCTGTGTCTCCACACCGTCATTGCAGTCGGGGGAATAACTGTATAGTGACACTTTCTAGTGTGACAACTACCAGTAAAGGCATTTATTTCAAATAATAATGTGTTTCAAAATTTGGGTGAAATTATCAAAAATTGGCAGCCAAGATTTCATTTTTCCCTGACGTTACCACGTAGCTACATATGGCAGTATAGACTACATATTGAGGTTATATCCATTTGTAGTGACATGCCTGGAGCAGATGATCATTTAAATAAATCTGTCTTGAGCTGTTGTCAACTTGTCTCAAAAAAAAAAGAGTTGAAAGCGGAGTGTGAAGGTTTGTGCTCATAGGGATTTCTTAAATGATTTCCAATTTCAAATTTCAAATTTTGACCATGTTTAATACATCTGACAATGTGCCATTATGTTTATGACAGAAAATAAGGAAAAGTATAATAGGGCCCCTTCAAATATGATATGTTGCCGGTACCTTTTTGTCAGAGCACTGTTGTTCAAGTGTGTGCAGACTCTCCTGCAGTTGTGAATCCATACTATGTGACAGCTTGCGCCCCTCTGAAATTTGCTTGCGGAGGGCGTTGTAGTCCTCAATCAGACCCAAAATATGACGGCCATTGCGACTGGCCCACATCCGGTGGCCTGGCACTAGGCGAGAGGGTCCACCAGAGACACTGTCACCAGAGCTGCTACTGAATGAACCACCGTCCACCTCTGTGTGAGAAAGATGTTTCTCATCTGAAAAGATGTTTGAAAATACAGTCATTCATTCTCTAAAATGCACAACAGTGGGAAACAATACTAATAATCTGTGTTTAGTACTATAATCTGACAACATGCCAATTCTGTTTAGGTTTTATTACCATGGAGGACACTGGTGTGTTCATTGTGACTCTGAAATGAGTGACGGAGAGGATCGCAGCCCTCACGGCCGGGTGACCTGCCTCCCTCATCTGTAAAAGTAAAACAAAAGTAAAACCTGGCAGATTCCTGTGTGTGTTTACATGCCTCTGCATACCTGTCACAGGTGATTAGCATGTGAGTCTGTGCCTTGTGTTTACCTGGAGACGACAGCAGGTAGTTGATGTTGATGGTTTCGGGGCGTTTGGATCCTCTGAGTAGCTGCTCCTCCAGTCTCTGTCGCAGCGCCGTGTTGGTTTGGATGCTCCTCTCCAACTGCAGCCTCAGGTGTCTGATCTCCATCAGCAGCTCGCCAAGGTCCACTGAGCCGGAGGAGGGAACGGAGACGGGCCCCTGGGTCGCCTCCGTGGATTCTACTAAGAGGAGGAGGGAGGCTCATTATAGTTACAGAAACAGAAGTGAACACAAAAGACTGTCATGTTGCTTTCTCTTGTTTTCTTTCCACCATTCTTCATATGGTGTGCCTGTGCATTATCTTCCTGCAGACTCTCATTTTAAAAAATAAATGTAGCCATGTTGATTTATATAAGACTATTTTCAGTGTCGGCCTTTGATTGGACAAGCTCTAAAAAAACAATAATAATGTCTGCATCTATCAACCTCTTTGTCCAAACCCCAAAACTTAAATTAAAAGATTTTGTGGTTTACAGTCCAAGGGAGAACTTAAAGAAAAAAACAAAGTTTGGAAACATATTGATACAGTTACAAAAAATTTCTTTCAAACCTTTTTTAAATTTAGATGATTTGCAGTTGTAATATAAGTCACTCTTGACTTATCTCATCCTTCTACTGTTCAAACTACATGATGTTAGAAGGCTCATAAAAAAGAAAGAAAAAATGCTTGTAATACCGTTGTGTTTGTGAGCTTCCATCTTGATCTTTTCATAAACTTGCAGCTCCACTCGCAGCGACTGCAGAAGATGTTGAGAGTCAGACAGCTGCTGCCTCTGAAGCTTTACCTCACACTGCAACCTGAAAGCATCCACACAAACACAACACAAAATACGCACCAAATTCAATTAATCAGAAAATCATAATTACCTCCTAAGAGAAAACAGAGAGGGCCATCGACTCCAATCTATGCATTGTATATGCAGAGTTTGATATGTTGGTTTCCTATTCTAAAATAGTAGGTAACAAACAATATGAGCAAAAAATATTCACCTTCCAGGTTAAGTGAAATACCATGATATATTTGCCAAGTTGTAACCGACTCCCTCACACCATTTTCCAGTCTGTTTCTAAACTGTCTCTAACCAACTAAGTTAAAATGTAAAAACAGGCATCCCAAACTTTAGCGCAGTTTTTTTTTTTTTTCAATCTTTTACTTTTGAAGACTTTTCTGAACAGTCCTCAGTCCATTCATTTATATGTATGCAAACAGAATAAATAATAAAAACATCTCTCACAAACAAAATTCAGCAGCACCACAAAATACAGCCTCAAAAGTGACAATAAAGTAATAACACATTTCTGAAACAGCTTCAACAAAAAATGAGCAGTGCTTCCCCTGTAATTGCACGGGCCCGGCCTTATTTGACACACATAATGTAAATGCAGTGGTGTGCTCTATAACCATAACCTATAACCACAAAGAAAAAACAATAAGCCTGTGTATATGGTACACAAGCCCACAATACTACACACTGAAGAGACAAGGTACGGAAAGGGAGAGGAGAAGTGATCTGACGGTAAACTAGACTCCTGGTTTCAGGTGTCGGCCTTACTCATCTGTGTCAGTGGGACCCAGAGCAAGAGGTCACATACCATCTATATGGTATGTATGCACGTGTGTGTTCATGGATGAGCCTTACAAATGACAAACTATCATGTTTCCAGGCTGTGCTGATAATATGGAATAATGGTAATACTGATGAATCTTTAGAGCAGTAATTAGTAGCTTTGTGTAGTATCAGGTTGCATGAAGGAGTGTAGTAATGATAGAATGTGTGTACTGCAAGGACACATTTAGAAATGTACACCTGCTAGTGAATGTTACCTGTACGCGCATGCGTGTGTGTGTGTGTGTGTGTGTGTGTGTGTGTACCTGTGCAGCTCGTCCTTGCTGTATTGCAGTGAGTCCTGCAGCTGTGTGTTCTCTCGGCTGCTGTGCTCCAGCCTCTCCTGCAGTCGGCTGTTTTCTTGCCTCAGAGCTTCACAGTCCCTCCTGCTTTGCTCCAGTTTGGCCGTCCGCCTTGTCAGAGTCTCCCTTAGCTTCTCGTTTTCCTTCTGCTTGTCTGGAGGAAATAAAAACATTTTAAAGTTTTTGACTAACTTAATACAGATGAAGTTGGTTTCATATACCCAATCAGAAAGATTTGTGTACATTTTGGGGCATTTAAGCACCAGCAGGACACACTTACAAAAGTGTATATGAAAAACTATTGCCTCTATGTTTATTGGTCTACTGAGTGAAAGGATGTGTTCCTGATAACAGGTTAAATTTAGATTGAACAGAAATGTGTGTTCTACCTCTTGAACCAAGACTGAGCTGTTCCTTCAGGGCTTGGTTTTGACCCCAGAGGAATCGCACCTCATTGGCCAGCTGACCCTGCTCTTCGTTGCCATGGATGAAGATGTTGGTAGCAGCTGAACATGGACACATACACAAACTCATCACTCAATAAATAATTACTTTCAATAAAAGAAAGTATTTTTCATTTTAAATTACATATATGCATTACACACGCTAATAATCACAGTAACAGAGAGAGACTGAAACACAGGCAGGTGATTTCTGGTGTGTACCTGGGTCCTTCTCCACCTCAGCTAGTCTCTTCTCCAGCTGCTCCCTGAGACGGTCGTTGGTGCGGATGCTCTCCTCCAGGCGCTGTCGCAAAGCTCTGATCTCCTGCAGATGTTCTGCCAGCAAGTCTGACAGATGGATATGCACGGAGCTAAATTAAATGGGTACTTTAAGGGGACACTGTGTTGCACTTATATGAAAAAACAGGGTTTACAGGAGACAGATTAAACTACAAATTGACCAAATTCTTATCAGTTCGTTCATTAGTCCAAGTGGATGTTTGTGCCAAATTTGAGAAAACTTGCAATATTGAGTTCAGGAGAATAACACATATGCAAGGTCACAATGACTTTGACGATTGACCATTAATTTCTAATCAGTACATTCTCAATTCAAAGTGGATGTTTGTGCCAAATTTGAAGAAATTCCTTCAAGGTGTTCTTGAGATATCACATTAATGAGCATGGATGCAAGATCACAGAGACCTTATTGTTTGACCACCAAAATCTAACCAGTTCATCTTTGAGTCCAAGTGAATGTTTGTGCCTAATGTGAAGAAATTTTCTGCATATGTTTGTTCAGACATATGACAAAAATACCATTTTGCAAACATCAAATACATGAAGCTGAATAAACCTGAGCGCGCTTTGCTTTCTGAATTGACCTACACTTTTGTTGTGTAAAGTCTGTTATAAAAAAGAAAGTCTAACTAGCCACCTCACCCCCTAACCATGATGATCAACCAACCAATGCTCCATATTTACCTGAATTCATAGTGTGAGGCTGCTCAGCAGCATTCTTTTGTAAGCCAATGTCGCCAACTCCTTTATATGAAGCACTCTGAGGCCCAGACCCATCCAGGTCTTGGCCATGATCCTGTTCCCGTTGGTGGGAGCCGGTCTGAGCCATGATTGAGCGATGGAGGTCCAGTTCACTGCGCAGGGTGGCGTTGAGTTCCTCGCTGCTCCTCAGCTGCTCCTGCAGTCGCCCGTTCTCCCTCTGCAGGCCTTGCAGTCTGCTGGCAGCATCCCTGTGACCACACACACCTTCCTCCTGAGCTCCTCCTACAGGAGGGGCAGCTGCTGCCGTCCAATCAGTGGGGTTTTGCTGGCCTAAACATGTACAAGTGAATATATTAACAATGAAAAAGTACAAAACATTTTTACCTGTCCCATCATGTTTCATGGTCTAAACTTTTTTTTGTTTTGTTCATCATTTTTGTGTGAAATGCCTCTCTGGTAAACCAAAATGCAATCCTCTTCTATATCCTTCATGGTAACAAAAGTAGCAACATGGCCATGTAAAGAGTCAAACAGGTTAAGTGTTGCACCAGTAAAGAAAATGTGAATTTGGGTCTATAGGCCCCTCAGCAGGACCTCTCACATATCCACATGCTTCACTTGTCTCTGTAATAGCCTTCACTGTCTCTTTTCCCAAGGGAAACACAATTTGAAGATTGAACCAGATAGGTGCCACTGAATAATGCAACTTTAAGTGGAGGCGGATTGAAACTGGACACCAGCTCTGTCCTTGGCCGGCGTGCTTTGTGCTACGGGACGCCTCGCTGCAACAGAATGGATCTGAGTGGAAAATAAGTGCCATTACAGGCAGTGACTAGACGAGCCGCGCTCATGGACAAGGGCTAAAGTATTTTCAGTAACATACTACTGAAGCAAGAGCAAGGAACATTTTAAAGGAACAAACCCGGTTAATCTTGGCATGGTCTAAAACGACTAAACAGTCTAGTACACTATATCTGGCTGTGACACTTAAAAAAATACTTCACCCCCACATGACTATTTGTAGATCAGCTACTCATCTCGTGTTATGATGAATTTGTTAGGAATTTTTTTTTTTTTTTTTTTTTTTAGGAAAAAAGTTTGTTTTTCTGTCATGGTAAATGAAAAATCCAAAAACTAAGAAAAATTCTTTATAAATTAAAGTCATAGGGGAACACCTTTAACAACAGCAAAACTATATCAAAACATTTGTTTACAAACTCACACAATTTGATCAGTATAATCCAAGTCTCATTTATCCAGTTGTATGCTCAGCACTTCCCAAACAGACAGCCTTTTTTTTAGGTAACTGACCTTAAAGTGAAACCTAAATATTATCTATCAAAGCCAGACTGCTTTAAAAAACTGAACACAGAGCTCCAGGTCCAGCCCTGTCTCAATCAGATAGTTCATGTTATTGATTTAATGATGGTAAAAATTATTACGATTATAATTATTATTAATCTCCAATCATCTGTGTTTTCCCATGTCATTTTTCATGGTCTATGCACTTTGGGCAACTGTTGTTAGTTTTAATCGTTGTTCATAAATAAATTTGGATTGGACTGTGTGAGGTTGGTTTTGTTAAGGGTCGGATTCACCTATACTGTACATGGCGTGAGCGTAGATGGATGTTTTGTTGTTAAAGACGATTGCCCATGACTTCAATTCATCAAGAATTTTCTTCATTTTTGGATTCTTTGTTCATCCTGAAGACGCTTTCTTCATGAATTCAGTGTAATATGGGGTGAGTAATTGACTTACATTTGTTATTTTGGGGATGAGGTATTCTTGCAAGCTCTGTTGTGGCTTTCACGCCTATTAACATGTAAATAATCTTATTAAGACTGTTTCAGATCGGCAGCTTATGTGAACATGTGTTTGTACTCACTATGGACTCGACTGCCACCTTGTGTTGTCGGGCCACTGTGGCAAGATGAGGAGGTCCTGTCTGAGTGGTACAGATCAGAATGAGAGCTGTGGTGGCTGCCGGGACTTTGGCCTCTGAACTGGCTCTGCAGGCTCTGGATCAGACAGTTCTTTTCTTGCAGCTCTTTAGCCAACCTGGAAAGAGGAGGGAGAGGAGGGAAAAAAGTCATGTTAGTCACTTGGTCTCCCAGATGACTAAACAGCTGGATTTTATCCATTACATCACCTCGCTAGGCGGTGGAGAGCAAAACGATGTAAAACAAGGAAGTACACAGCACATTAGGAACAGCACTCCAAAAAGAGACACAACTTCAGACTGAAAGTGATAGGAAAAATATGTTCCTAACCAGAAGACTCAGCAGAAACACACAGCTAGAGAATATGAAAGAGAAGTTCACAGCAAACATCATTCTCTGTCTGGATCAAACCCGCTCACAGGTCCAGCTGCTCCCTGGTGCATTCAGCCAGCGTGAGGTTTTGCTGGACGAGGAAGCTGACGTGCTGCTGCAGCAGCTCTCTGTCGCCCTCCAGCTCCAGACGCAGATTATCTAACTCTTGCTGAATTCTAGCCGGGCTGTCAGGAGGATCTCTCATGCTCTCCTCATAGGACAGCATTGACTGTGATCCCTGCTGAAGCTCCCCAACACTGCCCACATCAGTAATAATATAGATTAACGTCAACAAATTAGGAGTTAAAAAATGTATATCATCACGTAACAGTAACGTTTCTGCACCAATAAATTATCATTTATTTCTTGACAACAGCAGAAAATAAATGTATCAAGTGTGAAATAGTGTCAGACGGTTGAACTGTACATACATATTGATCAAAGTGTAGTAATTAATTTGCTTTCTGAAACTGTGAAGGACATGAATGAATGAGCACTAACATGTTGTGTGTGTGTGTGTGTGTGTGTGTGTGTGTGTGTGTGTGTTTCCCTTGAATTTCTCCGAGACACTGATGACCCAGTTAGGGGGCAGTGCGACCCTAATATTTAAGCTTTCACAGAAAAAATTAGGTCAGCAGCAGGGAGCTATTCAAAACCAATAAAACATGAACTGCCGGGGGTCATAAGGCAATTGGCTCAGTGGAGGTGGAGCAATCTTTTAAAGGGTCATGAGACAAACACCAAGACAGCACAGCTAACAACCCTCAAATTTCAAACCAGAGCATGTACAATATGACCTAAAAAAAAAAAAAAAACAACAACAACAGAGAACCATCCAAGAGAAAGACGCAAAGCTGAAAAAACAAACAGGGTTTCCCCGCGTTCATTTTTGTGTCGGCCTGCCACAGTACAAACATCTGTCACCACAAATTGATTTTCTATTTTTGGAGCTGGACTGTTAATCAGGAGTGCTACTGGAGTACGCAGATCGTTCAGGTATCAATTGCACTCACTTTCAGAGCAGCAGAATGGTAGCTGCAGTTTATGTCAAATTTCAAGTTTTGCTTTTGCTTCTTTTGTTCCTCTCATTCATCAACCTGATCAGCTCTGACCAGATCGGCAGATCAATTATCCACCCTGCGACTCAAACTGCTGCTGAAGGAAAAAATAACTTATGACAGGTTCTGCCTACGCTGCATTCATGGACCTTCAAAAACACCAAAGAATGACTGAAAAAAAGGGGGGTGCCCAGTCACTCTCTCTCTCTCTCTCTCCCCCTTTCAGGCTTAAGCTTTCCTATCTTTAATAAAGGCAAAAAGCCCCAAAAAATATTTTAAAAAAAGGAACACACACAAACATAAGATTAAAAAACAGGGAAACTCCCGTCATTAAATACTGTGACACAGATTCTAATTTCATGGGCAACACTCGTACATTTCACCGACTTTAAAGACTGCCTACTCCAATACTCACAAATTAACATGCTATAACTCATTTGTTTAATTTCTGAAATTTACACATGAAGACCACAATTTGCAGTTTAAAAGAGGATTATGTTCTCACTAATTTACAGCTTAAAAAAGAATATACATTGAAAGGCTCTTCCAGGAATTTTAACCCAAATGATATCCCACTTAATCTGATTTACATTTTTTATCCAAGGGTGAGATTGTTTACTGTAATAAGTGAAATGTGACCACTTATTTGTTTGCTTTGATCAACTGCATTACTATTGTTGCTGTTTTCTTATGATCTGACAGAGACAGGCTTCCCTCAGAGCTGCTGTCTCCATCTTTATATTTATTGTGCAGATATCAAACCTCTCAACTAACTCTGCCAGAAAGCCAATAAGGACACTTCCCAAAACTATTCCCTTAGGATGCTATTAAAGCATCCCTGTAACCTCACACTAAAATGGGTGATTCTAAAACATTAAAGACACTTGTTTTCCACCATTAATAAACACGCTGTAAATTGAGTACAAGCAATTTAATTAAGACATTGACAATCAGCAAATGCAGTTTGAGAGTTTGAGACTACCTGCGAGACAGTTCCAGGGCCACCATGTCCTCATTATCCAGACGGGAATCTCCTGGTAGACAGAGGATAAGATGCTGTCATGGACCTGTCTGTAAAGATCACTTACGGCTGACTGCTCTTCTGTGTTCATTTCTCTCTGCTGTTGGCTACCATTTCCTCCTCTCATCCAGACATTGCTACACAATAGTTAAGTAATGTTTCACGTGACTAAAACACAGTTGCTTTTTAAAATCGTAGGTTCCCTCTAAATCTCAATATTTGGGTAAGGATCATTCAGTTAAAGAAAGCAAATAACTTTATTCATTTGCGTATGTTTTGGCTGAGGATTTGTGAATTTTGGCACAGTGCTGTGTCATAAATCAGATTTAAAAACTATGTTTGTTCAGTGTGGTTCTGATTAGCGAAATGTGTCAAAAGACAACAAATGCAACTACAATCTACCTTTGTCCAGCCGTCCCTCCAGCCTGTTCAGAATGCTCAGGCTCTTCTCCAGCTGCTCTTTGACCGCCTCCCCCTTGTAGTAATCGACTTCCCCGGCCTGCAGCAGCTCCTTGAAGGCCTTGCTCAGCTCATCCAGCTGTCGACGCTGCAGGGCTCCCAGCCTACGGCTCTCCTTGATCTGCTGCCTCAGCTGTGACAGCTCCCTGGCCTGCGACTGCACCAGGGAGTCCAGTCTGTAGAGACGACAGAATGAGGACAAATGAGAGAGAAGAAAAAAATCAAAGTTGACAGCATGAGTCAAGATATGATTTTCGAAATGACTGTGCAGCTTTCACTCAGTGTAAAGATAGTGCATTATTAATAATGCACTTTAAAAGACAGGTGACCTTGCAGGTGACGTGGAGCGGCTGCTGGTCTGCTGCAGCTGTTCGCTTGTGCTTCTGTTCAGTGTGCTCTCTCTTTCTACTTCCATGTTCAGACGACTGGTTTTATCCTTCATCGCCTGGTTGTCACCCTCATTTTTCTTGCTCAGCTGCCCACTTCTGGAGCTCCTATCTTGGCTACGGTCTTGCTGTGTCCCTTCTTGATCCCTGACAACTGAGGGATCAGAGGCATTGGCAACTAGATCACTGGACAGAGAGTTCCTGCGCAGAAGACTTTGCATCTGGAGGATGAGCTTAGTCTGGGTTTCCAGCTGGACCTTCAGCTCTCGGACTTGTCCCTGAAGCTGGAGCGGGTCCTTAGAAACACCATACTCATCATAGACCTGGAGGCTTTTCAGACTGACCTGGAAACAGACAGGAGAGGATTAATAAAATCCAAATATCACTTCCTGCTGATGTTTTATCAACATTAGCTGTGTGCGTTGGTTTTAAACACTCCCTGTCTGACTTTTTAATGTTTCTATTTGAATAATTTTTCAACAATATCATGTAAAGAGGGTCTTAAATATGCACATCATTATGCATAATGGGGTGAGTAAAAGGGACAGTTCACCCCCAAAAGCCGAAATACATATCTTTCCTCTCACCTGTAGTGTAAGAGGTGGGAAGGTGGGGAAAGACTACACATTAAATGAGCTAGTCATGGGCTTTTAACTGACATGCTACCGATTACAGTGTTAAACACATCTCTCACACTTTTGCTGTTTTGATTTTGGTTTTGAATAGGCATAAAAACAAACACTGCCCTAACAAACTCTTTAAATACACATTATGTATCTTACTACAACCCTATGCACTGCTCAACATGTGGAGAAATCGGTGCTTAGTTGCAGTTTATAAGCTACGACTGGACGATCTTTGTTCAGGAGTTTCTTAAACAGTAAGTGGAATACCTTGGCAGAGCTGAGCGCTGGGGAACTAGGGTACGGAGTGCTGGAAGTTGAGTCCAGATTTTCAGTCGAGGAGAAGGTGATCTGCTCGTGCTGGGAAGGCAGGCTAGAGGCACTGCAACTTGGGTTTACACCGACCTCTAGATCTGGCATTACAATGGACACATTAACAATTAGAGCGGGGACAAGAGAAAATTAAAAGTTGTGGAAAAGAAATGGTGAAAGTGATTTAAGAGGAAATAAATACTTTCATATACAGCTGGGCTGTGACATAACAAGACAAGAAATAAAAGTAACAGGTTAATGAGTGATTGAAAGACATTCCCAAACATCCGAGTGGTATCATGCAAGAATTTGTCAATGCAAAAATATTGACATACCATTCAAATTTGTGAACAGTGCAGAGAAAGACCAGGTTAAAACCAGTAGAGTGTGTAGTTATGAGACCCAAACAGAGAACATTTCTCAAGGTAAGAGACAGTGTGTTACAGTTGCCTTTGTTCACTCCTCATGCAGACATAAAGAGAGAATCTATCCACGTGTGAGATTAGTGTCCACTCAGCAGACAGACATGCAGTGTCTGTCTAAAAGCCGTCTACCTGTGCTACTGCTCTCTTCCCTATCGTTCTCACTCTTGCCACTGGTTTCGTAACCGAGGTCCTGCAAATCCACCTGCACGCCTTTGTCATCCTGCTCCAGAGCTGGCATTGGAGGCAATATATGTTGCGTTAGGAAGAAACCATTTACAGAATCTTGTCTGTCTCCTTTATAGTGTTGTTGATCAATATGGAAAGTACTGAACTTTATCCATACATGCCTTTGCAGAATCGCAAAATTATTACAAATTTGAATTGTTCATGCACGATTCAAATACTTGAAACAAATGAGCAAAAAAAACTGCATGAGTTGTCTTACCTCTCCGTGCAGTTTCAGGGGACGTCAGAGCAGTGGCCAGTTTCTCCTCCAGGCTTTTGCATGCTTTCTTCTTCTCCCTCAGTGCCTTATGGAGAGTCTCCAGTTGGATCTGAACACTCGGTGGTAATCCCTTGACATCCTGTGCTGTCCTATGGACCTCACTCTCCTCTATGCGGCCCCTCTCTTCTTGTAGGGAAGCCTGGAGTTCAGACATCCTCTGAGATCGATCAGTGAAGACCTTGTAGAGGTGGCAGAGGTTGCTGTGGAGCTCTTGGTGAAACTGTGCAGATGACTGCTTGCTGCTGGATTGGGTTGTTGGCTGAGTGGGTTCTCCAAGTTCCTTCCTCTCCTGCAGAGCTCTCTGAAGTTTGTCTAAATTCATATGCAGGTCGGGGCTAGTCCCTGACGATCTACCGGGAGCCAAGGAGCTGCTATTTGTGCAGTGTGCTGCCAGGGAAGCAACAGCAGACTCTGCTGCACTAAGGCAGTTCATTAAAACTTTGGTCATCTCCTGATTTAAAGTGACATTATCAAAACTTCCCATTTCACCTTGATTTCCCTTTGACTCCTTTTCCTTTAGTGATGCTATCTGCCCCAAACATTTATCACTCTGGTCTCTGTTGTAGCCACGTTGAGCAGAAGCATCTGCAGCTTTCGGTTTTACTTGCAGCTCTGCATTAGGGCTTTTCTGCTGCCACAGTGCCTCCGGCAAAGAGTCTGTGTGTCGCTGCAACTCCTGCATAGAGTCCTCTGTGCCTACAAAAACACCTCTTGGGCTCTGTCTATTTGAAGATGCATTCACTTGCTGTAAGGCCGCATCTATCTTCAAACATAAATCACTGATTTCTGGATTCTTCTCTTGGCTCTCAGGGGATGTGATGGCTTTCTCTGCCATGCTGAGAAGCTCTATAAGCTGACTGTTGAGCTCCTGCTTCTCCTGCAGGGCTTTTTGCAGTTCCATGCATCTGCTGTAAGGGACAGAACCTGAACCCACAGAGCCAGAACCTGTACACAGACTGGTGTGTGATCCATATCCACCCTGGCTGTCCAGACTGCAGGCAGTCAGATAAGCGATGGTGGATTCAGCCGCCCGTAAGGCCTCCACGTACTGCCGATTGAGCAGGTCCTTTTCCTGGAGCTGAGCGTGGAGCTCTTCCCAATCAGCTAGCTGCTCACTTAGCTTATTAATCAGGGCTTCTTTCTCCTGACATTCCTGGTGGAGAAGCTCCAGCTGAGTGAAAAGAGCAGAGTCGGCCTGGGTGTGTTCCAGTGTTATCCCAGCTTCAGAGCTCTTGTCCGACCCTACTGGAGGACTGTCGGTACGGTGTGCATATCTGAGTGTGGAAGACGGGGAAGCGCTGTGCTGGGGCGACATGGGGGAGTCGGAGTCTGCATGCAGCTGCTGGTCAGATCCATATACACCATCCAAATGAAGGTGCTGAAGTGCATCAGCTGTGAGATGGTCAGAGCTCACAGACTGGCTGCTGCTGCTGGCCGCCACTCTCAGCCTCACAGGGACCGGGAGGCGAGATTTAGCACCAGCCTACCATTAGAGATATTAAAAACACTGAAAGTTAGACTGTATGCCGAAAGCAATGTAATGTTTGATTGTACTCTTACAATAAAAAAAAAAAAAAAACATACCCCATGCCTTGCGACATGCTGCTTTGCACTCTTGCTGTGTGACTGGCCTTTAGTTTGTGGACTCTCCATCCCCTCTGTGGTACTGACAGTTAGCTCAGTGGTGACAAGGCTCTCCCAATCTGACATCTCGCTTGAGTTCTTCTCTCTTAACAGACTGTTGACCTTGAAATGACCTTTGGACAAGGGCTGCAGTGTTTCAGTGCTCTTTCTCAATTCAGCCTGCCCATCGCTGCTGCTTCCTGAGGCGTCTCTGCTCTCTTTCTCTTTACACTCAGTAGACTTTTGTTCCTTCAGGAGACCCCGCAGCTCCGCATTTTCAGATCTAAGTTTGAGCAGCTCCTCTCTGCAATAAGGGCAGTTTGATTAATGTTAATGTTCAACCAAAAAAGCTCAGCTCAACATTGTATCCAAAAATCCAAAATGTTCAACACTCAGTGCTAAAAAACAACAACGAATAAAAACTATAATTGTAATGGCCATGAAAGCGTTTTTGCAGAATGTTATGATGTCAAAGCGAAATTGAGCTTTTGGAAATAAAATGTCATTTTATCCTATTAGACATTTCTGTGAGATGTTATCATTATTTGCACATTAATTCTTAAGTTATTGCCACCAACATATTTTGTGAGGTCACAGTGACCTTGACCTTTGTCCATCAAACTCTAACCAGTTCATTATTGAGTCCAAGCGAATGTTTGTGCTAAATTTGTTAAAAAAAAAAAAAAACGTGTTCTTGAGATATTGCCTTCACAAGAATGAGACAGACGAGGTCACAGTGACCTCACGAAAATCTAATCAATCTATTCCAAGTGGATGCTTATGCATTTGAGGCATTTTTGAGATATCACAGACAGAGGTACAGATGGACAGACAGATGGACAAAACGCCAAACAGGCAGTGCTCAGTGCTGAATAAACACTCAGACTCAGCACTCTGATTATGCTGCTGGCATAAGTAGCACAGTGTAAATACACACCACTCCCATTGTACAGAAATGAATAAAACGGTGGCATCAAAAAAAAAATAAACACTTTAGTGGACATATGAGTGGAAATGAAGAATAGAATGAGGACACAGCTAAAGAAAAAACCCACCTAAGTTGTGAGACTGATGTGGCCCCACAATGAGTCAGCAGTGATTTAAGTGCCATCACATCTGTGCTCCTCTGCCTGGACTCTTTGTCTCCGGTGTCCACGGTGTCTTTGCCAGACTGAGCATGCTCTCTAGTCTCGCCAAGGCTACTGTCCATATCACCAAACAGCTTTCCAGACACCATCTAAAAGGGACAAAAAATAAATAAATAAATGAATAAATGGGACAATTCAGAAATAAGCTCAAAGTTACATGAAAAAAAGTATTTAAATTTAATTTTATCTCAAATCTTTGAAAAGCTTAAGATTTTTGTTAATATTATTATTATTATCATAATTAAAATTATCATTAATATTACCATTGTCTTTTTTCTCATTTACTTCTTTCACTATTTCTGTACATATGTAACTGACTTTTTCAATACGTATTGTCTATTGTTTAGATTTTGTTTATATTTCCTCTTATTCAATTGTATTATACTGTCCTTTTATTTTGTCATTCTTTGGAGTGAGTGATTTATCTATAAATACTAGTGTTGCTATTCCTGGTGTCTGAAGGAATCAATAAAAATTGAAAAAATTAGGCTAAAGATTTTACAAATGATCATGTATTTCATACCTGTCCTAGACTGATGTCTGTCTGACTCTGTTTATCCTGAGCAGAGTGACGCGTCCTGTTACCGTGAGCCAAAGACTGCATCTTCTGCGACTTCTCAAGCTGCTAGAGTAATGGGATGGGAGGCGAGTATGACACACATGGCTCGGTAAAAGAAAACTTAATGAGGGAACAGAATCCATAAAACACTGCACAGCAACAGCAGAATGGTATGACGTGTCTAATGTGGCATGGCGAAGAGAGAGCATTTCATGGGACACAGAGATAAGAAAAACAGGGACTGGTTAGGAAAGGTGGAGGAGAAAAACAGGATCTTCTACTACAGACAAGAAACACACTTGTTAGAGAAATAAGACATACAGCATCACACAGTAAAGAGACATTAGAAACAAGCTAGACAGAGCAAAGGTTAAGATGTAGGTTCAAAGGTTAGACAGGAGCTAATAAAGGTGGACGTTAGACACAGACTCAGACATGATTTATCCAGTACTTCCTACATGTGGACAAACTACGAGAAAAAATGCTGTTAGGTGAAAGATATGTTTCGTTTTGAAAGTTTTATGCAATTTCCTTTAACTGCACACCTTCCAGTACACATTCCTCCATTTGTACTACTTTGTCTTTTTGTGGCTTCTAACCTGTTTTAAGGGGCTACTGCCGGCCACATCTTTTTCTTTCTTGTTGTAAGCGTCGTGGTCTGACTTCTCCAGTAACGACAGTCGGTTCTGCAGCTCGTTGTTTAAAGTCTGTAGTCTGCTGACACAATCCTGCAGCTCCAGCACCTACAGAGGGACTCACTTTTATCCATTTGCATGACCGTCTTCTTGTTTTTCATATTTTGGCGACACGTTTTGGCAACTAGCTAAAACCTACTGTTATGATTATGAGATGGAGACAAGACTTTTTGAAAAGGAATTTACCTTCTGCTTGAGCTCCTGAGTAGAGAGTTGAGACAAGCTGTCATCCTGCCCCTCTCCCACACAGATACTCATGTAAGAAGTCTGATCTCCGATGAAACTCAAGGTGTCACCTGAAAAACATGAGTCACATGTAACAAAAAGACTTAAATTTACCAAAACCCTGAGATGAGAAATCAAAGGCATTTATTCTACTCTTACCGCCATCATTGGCCCCACCAACCCCTCCTCCGCGGTTCTGTATGGCTCCTAAACGGGCCTGCAGCGAGGCGTTCCAGCGCTGTGCATCTTCAAGCTGGTGTCTCATGCTCTCCAGTTCTTTAGGATCAATCAGGTCCATACCTGAACAGACACAAAGAGGGTTAAACACACACATAATCTTTGTGATGTGACAAAAAAGAACATTTCTGCGTAGGTGAGTTTTCCACTGACAGAATGCTTCTACCTTAACGTCACTTCACATTAGGGATGGGACGATATACGATACACTCACAGTAAGTTGTGATGAATTTTCATTATCAGGATAATCATAAGTATTGACATTTTTCACATCGAAAGATATGATGCCGATTCAAAAAGATTTTAAAAGATTTTTTGAAGTTTGTTTTTCATTTTAAAACAGCATATCCTGTCTGTGATGCAACATTTTATACATTTTTTTAACAACATGTAAAGTGACATGATTCCAATGCCTTTTAGTGAAATTTTAAGAGTTCTAAGCGTATTCTGATGATTATCGGCATAATATTATGAATCACAATTATTTTGGGCTGAATAACAAGAGTTTACCATATCGCCCCATGCCTAATTCACAGGGAGTATCACTACTCCAAGACTTGATGTGACCTTATGTGAAAGTGGTCATTAAGAGACTGTATACTGCTAATGTTTTTCACAACTATAAAAGCGTTAGCTTTGTGTCTGCGCAGACAAAGAGAGGGACAGATTTTACACAGGACAACATGCTGCTCTGGAGAAAAACAAGAGACCTAACAGAAATGATTTAGTTTATGATACATTTCTGTATAAAATCCAACTTCTGATAATTAAAATAATGACTAAATATAATGCAAATAACTGACAACAAAATCCACAATTCCACTGCACATCTAATCCTTATAAATGGTTAAATAGACCAGCTAATATTCCTACATGGGAAAATCTGTTTATTTGCTTTTTTATAATGCATTGGCTGCTTCTTGGCTTGCTTGTTCAATACTAGGGGGGAAAAATTGCTACAGCACAGCATCACTGTATTTTGTGTGGAAATATCGTATCGAAACAGATGGCCCAGGATTTTTTTTTTCATTGTATAACTTAAAAATATTACGATTACAATTAGAGATTAGATTAGACAATTGTATTGTATTACCACAATACTCAGCGAAACATTTAAAACCACAATAATATAGTACCATGACTAACTTATTGTGATAATATCATATTTTGGGGGTGCTGGTGATTTCCATCCCTATTTAATACATATTAAATCACTATACTATAAGCTGAATAAGGTAACATATTGGTGGAATTTAACACGGAAAAATAATAAATATATAATAAATATATCAATTTAATCACTGTGTTTTTGGTGACTGTCTACTTGCAGCATGTACATAATTTATGTACTCTATATTATGATAATACAAACACTGCACTAAATGTGGAAATGTACTAATTATTGTAGCTATATCTATCTTGCAGTCAGTGTGAATGTGAGCCATGGGCCTGTTACTTACAGCTGACCTATTTACACACCTGATTCTCTTCAGACAGGGATGGGGGGGTGAGCACGCATTGGACATGCACATACAGGCGGGCACACACATGCATGTGGACAGACACTTGAGTCATATGCTGCAATGACTACCTGAGCGTAGAGTGACACTTTTAAGCAGTCTCAAGGCTGCGCCCTGATGTTGCTAAGTTACATTAACAATGTGATGTCATAAGATAGTAAACGTAGGATATTTTTGTTAGTATCTATTTCAGAGTATCCTGTGATTCTAAAGCAGCATAACAACCTTTAATACCTTTTTTTTTAAAGTTGTTATATAATGACAAGCTTATGCAATGAAATCTAATTCAGTGACAGTTGGTTAGATGGGCTGAGGGGTGATAGAGAGGTGATGCAATCAACAGAAACCGAATGTTTAATGGGACAGTTAAAGCAAACAGACAGCGAGTTAAAAGTGAAAGACAAGAGGAGCGGCCAACAGCAGCCTTTATTCACTTTTCGAAAGTTGGACAGACAGAGAGAAACAGCGTGGAGTCGTTACATTTCAAGAGTGACAGAGAAAAGAACTCAACTATGGACAAAACATGCAGATGAGGAGGTGATGATGTAAAGAACAGTGAACAGAAAGTGCACAAAGGTGAGAAGTGAAAGGACCAGGTGTGCATGCTGAATAAAGTGACAGATAAAGAAGACGGGTCGTGAGCTTGTCAGCAGGAGATATTATTAGAGTAAACACAGAGGACAGAGAAGACAGGTGTGTTTGTGCTTTCCCTAAGAGCTATAGATATACCGTATGTCTCCCTGAGCTATAGTTTCCTAAGTCTTAGCAACTTAAAGGTCCAATGTGTAGGATTAAAGGGGGAGATATTGGCAGAAATGTAATATAATACAATAAGTATGTTTTCTTTGTGTATAGTCACCTGAAAAAAAAAAAAAAGATGAGCTAGATCAGATAAGCTGTTTATGTCTACAAACTGAGCAAGTCCGCGTCCATGGAGATCGCTGTTTTTACAGTAGCACAGATCGAACAAACCAAACACTGGCAATAAATAAGACCGTTCATTTTTTCATGTCAGCACCGTAGTAATTTCACAGGAGAAGCCCCCCTGTGAAAAGAGCATCATAAAAACAGATTTTGTAACGCGAAACTGCTTTATTCAGTGCTTTAAACATTTGAAATCATCGGGTTTGTTTGTTTTGGACAGGAGACCACCTCTGTGGATTGAGCTTCTGAACGTCTGGATCAGCCAAAAGGTGACCAATCATTAGCAGATGCTGGACACTGATTTTTAACATGAAACTGCTTTATTCAGTAAATTTTCCGTTTGAAATCACCTTGTCCAATTGTTTTGGAGAGCAAGAGCCCTCTGAGGATAATTCGGCAGAATTTTGGCTGGTTGCAATCTGCGATCCTAGCCACCAGAGGCCACTAAATCCCCCTAAATTTTACACACTGTTCCTTTTAAATGATTAACTTGCTCTTTCCTATACATTTATCTTCCCTTTTTTTCCATTTAATTCCCCTCGTCATTCACCACCCAGTGTGTTTGCACTGCACCTTCTCTGAGTTTGGCTCTGTGTATCTCTCTCTCCAAGTCGTCCCTTAGCTCCTCATTAGTTTTGATGCTCTCCTCTAGCTGCTGCCTGAGGAGCTGCACCGCTGTCAGCTCCAGCTGCAGAGCATGGAGACGCTGGGCGCTGCATAACACACAGAGTTATTCATCAAATACACAAAGCTACACAAAATTATTTTTTACCAACATTTTTTTGTTTGTTTGTTACAGTGCACAATATCCATACCTGTCCTGCTCCTTCACAGTCCTAACCAGGCTGGAGTAGAGCTGCTGTTCGGCTCTCAGTGCTTTGTTTAGAGCGTCGTGCTCCTGTTGCAAGGCTATGAGGTTCGGCAAAGCCTTAATGGAGACAGATAATGAAAGGGCAACGATCTCAATTTCAGAGCATTATAGGTAAAATATATTAATTTCTGGTATTTGAGTATTTGATTGAGCAGGAAATTTAGTATGTTAATGGTAAGCTTACTTCTTGCTGGCTATCTCCCCCAATCATGGTTCTCTCTCTCTGAGGGAGTCCAGGGAGGGATCTCTCCATGCCAGAGCCAATGACCTGATCTTGGGTATGATCAGCTCGGCTGTCCCCTCTCTGACCAAGGCGCTGATGGAGAACCTGTTTGCAGACATTAAAAAAAATGAGAACTAGGAGAGGAGAGGCCGCTGAGTTGAGAAGAAAAGCTCCTTATCCAAAGCTGCTGTGTTTTATTGACTGCAAAGAGTTTGACTTTGAGTGGGTGAATACTTACATCGATAATCTCATCCTTGGTCTTCAGAGTGGCAGTCAGCGACTCAATATTAGCAGCCTGCCCTTCATTGCGACCCTCAAGCTCAGACAGTAACGACTGCAGCTCTGCCAAAGAAATCTGGATGTCGAGAAAATAAAGCAGGGGGTTACATAAAAAAAAACTTGTAGCGGAACTCCCAGTTATGGACAAAGTCAAAAGCTGAAAAGCGACTGACCTTCAGCTCGTTCTCCCTCTTTAGAGCTTTATTCAGCGCATCTGTTTTCTGCGCAAGCTCCTTCTTCAGGACGACAACTGTCTTCTTGGAAAATGAAATGTTCTCCACATTATCTTCACTGTTCCTCCTAGACAGTTCAGCTTTAGTGCAGACAAAACAGAGTCAAATGTAGGACTGACAAACATTCTCTTTAACTTAAAAAATAAAATGTGAGAGGGTTTAAAGCTCTAAGGCCTCACCTTCCCTCTCGTCCAATTTCTCCTGCATGATCTGAATAGTCTGTCTGAGCTCCAACACATGATCGGGCTCCTCCTTCTGCCTCATCTCTGCCAAAAACTGGTCTCTCTCCTGACCACGCTGAAGAAGCTTCTGCATATTTACAGAGATGACGAAGTTAACACAGTCAAATGTGTACAACTGAAAGCTGTCAAAATAGGCCATCAAATCATGAGTGGGGGAAAAGAATATCATTTGTGTTATTTTCCTTGGGAATTCTTATTTCCTCTCCGTGTTAGGCTTCTAAGTCGAGCACATTTTATAGCTGAGTGACTGCGTTGTATCCCAGAGGAACTTACGTTGATGAGGCTCTCTTTCTCAGCAAGCTGGGCTCTGAGCTCCGCGGTCTCTAAATAACCCTCCTGGGCCGTTGTTGAGCTTTGCTTCTCAGCAGTGGCGAGCTGCTGCTGCCTGTCAGACAGCTGCTTCCTCAGTTCCTGAATCTCTTGAGTGCGCTCAGACAGCATGCGGTTGTAGTGCTCAGCAGACTCCTGCAGGGAAAAAAGAAAAACAGGAGATGAACGTAATGACATTTAGTGACGTTTGCCCACATCCTGCACATATGAATGGCTTTTTGTAGATCTGTCGATGTAAAACCAAGGCAAACAATCAGGGTGGCTGTGGCTCAGAGGTAGAGTGAGCCGCCCTGCAATCAGAAGGTCAGCAGTTCAATCCCTGGTTCCCCCAAGCAACACGTGGAAGTGTTCTTGGGAAAGATACAGCACACCATGTGCAGTAGACTTGGCATATCAGTGTGTGAATGGGTGAAAGTGACATGTACTATGAAAGCACTTTAAATGGTCAATAATACTAGAAAACACTATACAGATACAGTCCATTTTCCATATCTGAATGTGCAAAGAAGCATCTTAATTTGATTCCCTGCACAAAGCAAATCTGTGTTCCCTTTTAATATGCACGTATGCTATATGTATACTATACGCTATATGGTTAATTGGGGCTTTTTCTCAGTGGTGAAATAATTGGAAATATTTTCATGAATAAATGTAAACCTTAAGGAGCTGGTCCTTGCTGCTGACTGTAGCCAGAAGTCCTTCCACAGCACTTTCATTGTCAGCAACCAGCCTTTCCCTGGCCTTCACAGCCTCAGCCAACATAGCCTCTGTGACCTTTAACCTCTGGCCCATCTGTTCAGCAAGGTCGCGTGCATGAGTCTGCGACTGGCTCAGCATCGATTCGGCCATTTCCTGCAAAGGTTGATATTTAAAAAAATCAAAAATACCTCAGAAACATCTAAGGAGAAAGTATTTGTATATTTAGACTTCCTGAGTCAGAGTGGTGAAAATACAAAACGGACGTAGCTGAAAATACAGCACAGAGAGCGTGAAAGTGAATCTATTTTCCAACTAACATCCATATCCTTTGTCTTCCCCTCCAGGGAGAGCTGTAGCTGGCTGATGATGGAGTCCTTCTCCCTCAGGGATCTGTTCAAGTTGTCTTCTACGTCCTGCTTGGCTCTCTGCAGGTTCTTCAGAGTGTTTGCAAGATGCTGCAGCTCCACATCTTTCTCCTTGATCAGACTGTCAAAGCTCTGGAAGAAGAGGAATGGGCAAAAAAAATGCATAAGACTGAAGCACAATCTCCCAAAAACTATTTGATTACTGACTATTTTCCCCATGCTAAACATGGTCATAGCTGCTTACATTAATGGTTTCCTCGTTATTCGAGAGCAAGTTGTTGAGCCTATCGAGGTCCCTCTCCTTCTCTCTTAGAGACAGCTGCAGCTGATGTATCTCATTGTCTTTCTCCTCAATGGCAGCAAACTTCTCGTCCAGTGCTTGCTGTGAGAGGGCAAACACAGGGATGTCAGAATCAAATTATAGTCACTGTGGTGAGAAGATTACACAGAAGGACTGCGAACCTCCAGAGCCTTCTCCTTTTCTTTCAGCCTTTGCCGCAGCTTGGAAAGCACATTATCGTTTCCTCCCGGACTTTTGCTTTGCTCAAAGTCTCTCACCATGTTTATGTACTCCTGACAAACACAAGGAAAAAAAAACTACAGTTACAGCATTGCAGTTGTATGCCTCCACAAACCAGTCAAGTTGCACTTACAGCATAGAAGATCTATACAATCAGCACAATACCAAGGTGGGCACCAGTTCAGTATCTGTCCAAATGTCTTCCCATCTGTTCCTGAGATATCAAGTTGAGTACTGGCCAGAAAAATATTTTTCCACTAGAATTAGACATACACAAGGTCACAGTGACCTTGACCTTTGACCACCAAAAAAACAATTAGTTCATCATTGAATTGTTATTTGTACCAAATTTGAAACATAAATAAATAAATCCTTCAAGGTGTTCTTGTGATATAGCGTTCACAAGAATTAGACAGGTGAGGTCAATGACCTTGACCTTTGACCACCAAAATGTAATCAGTTCATCATTGGGTCCTAGAGGACATTTCTGCCAAATTTGAAGAAACTGACTGCAACAACCGCATTTTTAGTGAATGTTTGATTCCGTTTTTACCGTGTCCGTTTTATTTATAAGAGTAGCTGCAACAAAGAGTCATTTCTTATTGTAACGGTGACCTCATAGTGTTTAACAGCCAGTCACAGTGCTCAAAGCACATGAAGACAAAGATTTGATTGATTTTACAGTTTTTTAAGAAGCAATATTAAAAAGAGCATATTTAGATCTCATGTTCACCAAAATGAGAAATACATAAAACCCAAAACCAAAATGCCTCTGGCCACGGCTATTGAAAACAATTTAAAACACCAACAATGTGAATACATTTCATGTCAGATTTTCCAATGGACACATTAACAAAGAATTTTTTTAATCCGTTGGTCTAGAATCCATCTGATCTTGGTCACCTGTAGCTGCTGCTCTTTGTCTGCGAGAGTGGACGTCAGCCGCTGGATGGTGACCTCATGGGTCTGCAGTTTTCTTTTGGTTTGATCCAGTAGCTCCTGGTACTGCTGCTCCAGAGCACTCTCCCTGTCACCGATCTCACCTCTCAGCTTTTTGAGCTGATTGTTAAGGTCCTGGAAGGGAAAATGATAACACTGTCACATAAAATCCATGGTGAATGGTGACAGAAAACAGGAAAGAGAATTTTGAAACACTTGATGGCTTTGTTCAAGGGACAATCATAGTTTTATTGAACATATTACTGGACTACCACCATTCTCCAAATGTCTTACATTGAGGGCCTTATCTCCCTTCTTCTTCTGCTGTTGCAGGTCTTCCAGTTCCACCTCGAGCTGGTCCTTCGCCTGCTGCAAGTCAGCCAGCTCTTGCTCCTTCCTGTCAAGGCCGCGCTGTAGCTTTTGGGCTTCCAGCACCTTGGCGTGGTGTTCCCCCTGGAGTTGGGCAAGCTCTGTTTGCTTTGCCATTAATAGATTTTGGTGCTCCTCTGCTCCCTGATGGACATGAAGGAAATATCTTTACAGAAGTTGCAATGTGCATTTGAAAATAAGATAGAGATAAATACACTTTGCTAGCCTGCCTTTTTAACATTCCATGAGATACTGACCTCTTAGCAGTATCATGTGTGAATGTGCAGGCACAAGGGCCCATTAACATTATCATATAAAGTCAAGGGGAGGCTCTCCATAAAAAGTGTAGGACTTGCCTGGTATTTTTGCAGCTGGGCTTTATGTGCTGCCTCTCTAGCCTTGGCCAAAGCATCGTCCCTGTCCTCAATCTCATGACACAGCTCTGCAATCTGTGCAACACAGAAGAAGACAGACAGGTTGGTGCTAGAGCAATACATAATACAAAGTGGTGTTAACGACAACTGTTAAGACCCCCATAAGAAATTAAGCGTGAACCTCACCTCTTTTTCCTTTTCCTTGAAGACCTGAGTAAGCCCCTGGATTGTTTTGTCTCGCTTTAGAGCGTTTTTCTTCTCAGAGTTGAGTTCATTCTCTGTCTCCTCCAGCTTCCCTAGCAGGGTCTGTTTACACAAAGAAGTGACCTTACACAAAGAGACCTCTCAATAAAATTCAAAAACATTTCATGGAGCAAAATGTCACCTGTGTACCTTGTTTTGATTCTGAATATCCTCCAGTGTTTCAGTCAGGTTCTCATTGGTGCTTTTTATCCGGGTGAGCTCTTCAGTCAGCAGCTTATTGCGGGACTCCAATCGGCTAACCTCATTCTGCTACTCAGCAAATCCAGACAACACATAAAACCAGAAAGGGAAAAAATGTATTAATATCAGTAATATTAAGCAGCAAAGCTGTTCTGTCACAGCTCATTACCGGTGATACAGCGTTTTGCCCAGCTGGGAGATCTACCCCCACTCTGACAGAAGTGTATTCATCATCAAATTCCTCTGTAAGGTCATGCAGAGACTTCCATTCTGTTTCTCTGTGTCTGCGCTTGGCTCGGGGGTTGAGGGGGCCAGTGTTTAACTTCTTCAGGACGGGGATGTGGCACCCTGCAGGGGTGGAGACTTGTTGCCTGGAGATGCAGCGCAGGAGCTGGATCAGGTCGGAGATCACGGAAGGTTGTTTTGAAGAACTGCGGAGCAGAGCTCTGGCCTGGGCCTTACCCCCCGGGTCATCAGTGGCACCATGTCTGGCAGCAAATATCTTGGGCTCTCTGAGTTTTAGTTTGGGTGGAGGGTCCGGTGGGGTTTCTGTGGAAAAGTCTCTATTGAGGGACTGTAATGAGGTGGAGCGACCTTTAATTGCAGGTCTAGGTAGTATGCCTTTCCGCTGGACCAGGTCAAGGTACATGCTCTGTGAACGGTGGCGTGTTCCTCGGAGACCAAAGCTTTTCATGGAACCATCGATCCCTGCTGCTGATCCCAGCCTGCTGCTCTTGAGGCTTGAGCGTCCCGGAAATGCCCCTTTACTAACAATTCGATCAAGACTTACACATCTCCTCATGCGATTCTCCACCTGACCACTTCCACTCTCCCTGAAAAGCTGTCCTTCAGAGGCCAGCTGACACACGGCCTCATCATCAGGGCTGCCCACCCCAGAAAACCTGAGTGGCGTCTTCCAGCTGGTGCTCTCCTGAAAACTCTTGTGCAAGCTTGGGTTGTTTTTGTTGTAAATGTGGATGATGCACTGGATCAGGTGGTCTTTCTCCGCCTGCAGCTTCTGGATCTGACTGTTGTGTTCATCCTGCAGCTGGCTGATGTTAACATCGCATTGCACCACCTTCTCCAACTGGAACACACATTTCCCACAGAGGAACTCTCCACGACCATCACGAGTCACCTCCCAGCCGAGCACATGGGACAAGATGACTTGTAGCTTCCTCTGCGCCGATGAGCTGAAGATCCAGCGACACTGGCTTCCCACCAGACGAACACCGCATATACGACACGGGTCCTTCATGGCACCTTAGACCTTTAGATTCCAGGCGCACCCGCTAAGAAGTAGTCCAAAAAGCCTCTTGCTGACACGCAAACTGTCCAGTGACCTAATGGTCATCAGCCTGCCAACCATGGAATAGCCATCTATCGCTGTCTCTCACTGCATCAGCAAGAGAAACCCAGAGGAAAATGACTGAGTGCAGAGCAGTATAAGCCCTAAGCCTTTGATAATCCCTGCTCCTGCCTCTATTCCACTCTCCCCCACACATTCAATCAGATCAAATCCTTTACCACTGCTGCAGTGATCTGTGTTATGGCCGGTGAACAACCATCTCGAGAAAACCGCCTCCCAGGTAACAGATCAGGCATGAAGATCGTTCCCATACAGGTTCTCCTCCAGGGGACTGTTTATAGATGGCAGCAAGCAATAACTCTAATGGAGTGGATCCTGCCTGGCAGTACATCTAAAAATCTGCTTTAAGATTAGAAGAGGTGTTTACTGGCAATCACATTACAATACAACTCTATCCTGGAGAGGCCACTCAAAGTCCTGCCATGCCACGAGAGCATCCCTGGTAGACAAATTGTCCCCAATCTTTTTACAATCCTTTCAAATCCTTTGCAATACATGCAGCCCATTCATTTTTTTTAGCCAGACTGGATAAACACTGACAGGTTACGCTATTTTTTTCCCCGTTAATAAAGAAGGGTGGACATAAATAACTCATAGGAACAGTCTCCAGACAGCATGGTAATCCAGTCTTAACACCACGACCTGAGTTCAGACGCCAATGCCTGATGAGGAATCATGGACACTGTCCAGCAACAGCTTTCTACTCTAAACATCAACAACACTGTCCTCTTACCATTAGCTTCATGACCACTTTCAAACGGCATTGCTTTATCTCTTGGTGGACAATTCTAAGCTTCCAAAAGTGACAAGTCTAACAACCACCCATCAACTATTAAAATACCTATCAGCCCAATCTACAGGGTTCACATTTGTATATGTAGTATGTGTCATAGTATTTAGCACCCAAACACACTTTTATGGGCATTTAATGGAATTAAGTCAACTATTATATGTATATGTCAACTATTACCCACTTATCCGTAAACTGTCAAGAATATTTGAATATATGGTGCCTCTACCTAGCTCCCACCAGAGCTGGGTGGTATGCAGTGCAGGGCGGCCAAGGCTAATGTTAGGTAACTTGTGGAGCCCCGAGGGCGGGCAGTGGGCACAATGTTTCTGCATATTAAGGCCGGCTGTCATGAAATAAAATGAAAAAGGCATTCACATGGAAAAACATTAAAATTTCACCACCTCTAAATGATTAGAGCTTAGACATCCAGTGCTAAAGCACATTGAGTCAACTGAGCACCAGACTTAATAGATAAGGCAGGGTTTCCCACTCATTCATTTATCTGTGGCAGCCCACCACAAATAAAACATCTGCCGGCACATATTAACTGTATATATTTGAAACTGGACAGTTTATTAGGTGACTATTGTGACATATATATGCAATTTGGTTATTAATTTCACCACAGTTTCAGAGCATAGAGCATACTCTGGCACAGTTGGAGTTAACAGAGTGTCAGGAACAGTGAAAGTGAAGCTTAACCCTTCATTGCAATTACCTCTCATCCATCAATCTGATCGGATCAGCTCTGACCGGATCAAAATATCACTTTATCCACCCTGCAACTGAAACTCCTCAAACTGCTGCTGAGGGGAAAAAAAGAACCAATGACTGCACTGTGTTCACAGAAACACAAGAACCTCCTGGTCTGAATTTAGAGACAGGACGCAGAATGATTTTAAAAAAAGGGGGGGGGGGGCAAACACAAGATTAAAAAAAACGGGAAGTTTGTTGACAAAGCCCAAAGATTACAGCTACAAACAAGATGTGCTCCTACTTTTTACTGAAGCAGGGTACAAAAATAAAAATGCACCAGGAGGCAAACAAGACAAAAGCAAGCCCTACCACACGCCAAGGTACATTTCCTGTGGTTCAGTAGAACAACACAGATAATCCTCAGGGCTGTGCACAGCAAAGAACATAGCCTGTGTTCATCTGCTGGGCTGTGAGTGTTTGAGTCTCAGTGGTTTGACACAGTTAAATTAATTGCTTTTTGCTTGTGGAAATATTATTCTTCAAAGGAGAATATGAAAGAATGACATAACAACGACTGACATAAAAAAAGCAGAGACTGCCACTGTCACTGTGCAGCAGTCATTTAGTGGCACCTTAGAAATTTATAGAAGAAATCCCCACAACACTAACCTGATGGTCCGGAGTTGTTTTGTCTCTCTCTTTATGTAGCTCGTCCCTCAGTGCCTAAGAAACAGACAGTCAAATGTCACTTAAATGCCTTTTTTAATATTGCAAGTAGTGCTGAAACTAAGTTTTAGTAATTTAATGGTTGTCACAAAAGAGATAATACTTTCAATTTTTAGAAATACACTGTATGTACTCTTAAAACACAGCAACGAAAGACACGCATTTTGTAAGTGTTAAATTCAAATAATTATTTAAGTATTAATAGTATTTAAGAGAGAAAGCTCCTAAATTTTATACTATATATAATAACGTCTTCTATTGTAAGCAACTCATAAAGGTTGTACCTCAAGTTCCTGATCTTTCATGGCGATGAGATCAGATAGTTGTTTAACACAGTCAGTTGATGGTGCATCAGTCTGTTGGTCTGCACTTTTTTCCTGATGGATCACAGCTTCCTGGTTCTTTAAAGTGATCTTAAGCTGCTCGATGACACTGGAGTGAGCAAAAATTAAAAAAAAAATAAAAATATTGGAAACACTTAGATGCCTGTACAGAAAAAAAGACACAATGCTTCTGCTTATCTTGTGTTCCTACTTGTCTTTCTCCTGCAGGGCCTGCTGCAGGTCTTGCACTGTGCTGGGGACAAGGCCAGGGGTAAAGGTGCTCGGTGGACCCCGGGCTTGGAGCTGCTTCTCCATATTAATATTCTTAAGTTTCTCCTGCTCAGCGATGGCTGCCATCTTGTCAACCTCTTCCTCTGCTGTTCGCAGACACTGAAATGAGGCAAAAAGACTGGCTGAGACAACCACCCCCAATCACCTTAAGGAAGAAAAAGAAAATAACTGTTCTGGGGGAGAGTATTAAAGTAAACAGCTTTGACTCACCTGTTCCAGGTCAGCTATCCTCTTGTTGAATGCATCCCGAAGTGCATCCATCTCTCTCTGAGCTTGCTCTCTCACACGCTGGGGTTCTCCTGATTCCCGACCAGCCAGACTCTCCAGCGCTTTCCTGAAAATCATTCACAGGGGAAATTAAGTTTGCACTCATAAAAATCTTCGCCACTGGACTTCCATGACTTCTTTGTGCAAACTAAGATTTTGTCTGATTTATTAAAGGAGCAGTGTGTACGATTCAGTGGTGTATAGCAATGAGGATTGCAGATTGCAACTAGCTGAGACTTCTCCAAGTGTGAACTCCCAGTTAGGATTCCTTCAGTGTTGATTGTTCAGGAGGTTTTTACCAAGAGCCAAATTATCAGCAGAGGTCTCTTCCCCTTCAAAACAAACGAATCAGGGAATTAAAACCGCTAAATAAACTGAATAAAGCAGTGTTTCTGCGGGCCAGTGTTGCTTTATCCGTTCTTGGCTGCTGTAGAAACATGGCAGTGCACTTCGGCCATTTCTTTGGATGAGGACTTGCTCCCTTTTTAGATATAAACAGCTTAATCAAGGGCTGGAAATTATGGTTACAAAATAATATCAAAATAATTTTAGGCTATACCGCATTACAGCATATATATCTCAATACTTTAAAATCACCTCTGAACTACTGTAGACTATTAAAATATGAAATTATGAAATTAACTATAGTTACAATCAAGTTAATTAAAGTAGCTACTGCCATACGATGGTTTAAATTGTTAAATTGCAGTTAAATTGAGTATTTTTATGAAGTTCAATAACATACTAATACAACAAGGTTCAATAAAATAATGTTATTATAAAGTTCAATAAAGTACTGCAATGATAAAGTTAAATAAAGTAGTGTTATGACTGAATAAATCAAAGCAAAACCACCGGGGCTTTTATTTGGAAGCAACTGGATCTCGAGTCGGAAGTGTTGATGTTTTTGCAGCGAACTTGAAACTTTCAGTCATATGTTAGATGTTAGCAGAAAAGTGAACTGTTGACAGGCTGATTTTAAATGTGATGACTTATTCTCTGTAAGCTGGAAGTGAATATTTTAATAATATTTGCAATTCACGATGGTGCTCCATGGTCGCAATCTGCGACTAAAAGGTCGTGCAGATGCAAAAACTCTCCTCACCTCAAACCCTGAAACATGATCAGGAGACAGTAATCAGGATGGGTGGAGTGTCTGTGATGAATCACTTTTGTGAGTCTTTTTTCATGTAGGAGGAGAACATGTGATGTGATGAGTCTTTTTAATGCGTGTGTCTCTGAGAGGGAGAGAGCCATAGGATAGAGCAAGAGAATGGGACACCTAAGCCAGTCTCATGCCGGTAGCTTAAAAAAAAGACAGTATATACTCAATGTTCACGATATTGTCATTTTATATACCCCACGTGAAAAAACCGCAGTAGATAAACTATATTTAATATGTCACCCATCCTGTAGCTCATTCTAAGACAATGAAAACATGATTTTCCTTGGTGCTTACATACTAAAGAAAGTATAGTTATTATATTATATTCCGCTTCTGCCGATATATTCCCCTAAATCCTACAGACTGGAACTTTAAAATGATGCCAAACATGAAGCTGACACTGAAATTCAGTACTGTGGGGCTATAAAGGGAAAGATACTCACGATGCAGACACGAGGAGCTCCTGTTTCTCTGCCAACTCCCTCTTCATCGACTCCAACTCAACCTTCAGCTCAATGTTCTGCAAACACATAACAGTCAGTTTATTACAGCACATCATCACAAAAACACTGACACAACAGGAAAAATATCTAAGAGGTGATCAGAAATTGTTCTCCCTAGCAGTTGTATTGTTAGTGATGACCATTAAAAACACGGCAGTACCAAGCTTGTGATTGGATTTAGGACATCATAAAAATGTAACTTAGATCTGAAGGGAAAAAAATCTATTTCTGTGTCCACACTACTCTGTTAAAAAGTATTTGGGCCACATTTCCTTGTAATGTGTGCCTTAGAGAACTTGGCGACATCCTCCTCAATGAAACTATCTGACAAGGGAAAACACACCTGTGCAAATATATTGGCAATCGCCAGTTGTTGAGCTTGAAACTTTTTAAAAATATCACCCAACCCTAGGGTGTGCATAAAAGAAAATTCTTATGTGACACTTTACCTCTCAAACTGATAAGAAACCCAAGCAGCCCTAATGAAATCAAAAGATTCCAATGTGCTTACATCTTACTCAAACAAAGGAAGAAAAGGCAAGACGGCTGTTCTGAGATCATAAATGTGGGATTTTGGTTGAAGTACGTCCAGCTGTTGTTGTTGCTGACGTTCTAAATTAGTCCCGGTAGGAAACACTGAGTCACATTCCACATTAAGACACCTAGGGGGCCACATTAAATGCATGACAAAGACAAAGAGTATGACACACATTTTTGAACATTAAAGTAAATACAACACCGTTTTGAAAATGTCCTCAGTGGAGTCGTCGCATTTCTGCTGAATGCGCTCCTCCATGAAGTAGATGCGCAGCTTCAGGTTAAAGTTCTCTTTCTTCAGAGCTGTGATTTGCTGCAGATGGTGACAAAAAATAATGAAATAACAGAAAAATACCTAATCAACAAATAACAATTTTACTGAAAAAGTTGCATCAAAATATTTTCGCCTCTGTCTTTCCCAAAATGAAATCTTTGAATTTACTTAAACTAAAGGCAAGGTTAGGAAAAATAATTTGGGTCGAAGACAAACTAAAAATGTTTACTTAGCAGAAAAAGAACATTTGTACTGCTGTTGTTAAAAAGAAGGGAGGCCTTCGTGCTTGTGTGTGTGTTTGAATGTGAATGTGTGTGAAGTGGACTGTGCATCATTGTGCTGCAGGCTCAGAACAGCATACATCTGGCAATGGGGGTTGGGTAGACAGTCAGCGGGAGGAGGTAGAAGTCTGGACCCCTCCGTAAAACCTCAAATCATGAAGCCAGCCGGGCAGCGCAAGCCAAAAACTGAGCATGCATTCCACTCAAATACTGAAATATAGACTTCAGCTCACCTCAATCCTACTCCTACACACACTTCATCGCTAAATCTCCATAAATGGTCTGTACGGCATGGCTTCAGTCAGACTGCAGATCAGGTTTAATAAATCACAATACCCGGTTTGTTGCCGTGGAGAAAATTAACCACGTGACCTCTCACTAGCAAGCTCAGTGTTTCAATCTATTTACCATTAATAGCATTAATACACAAATTAAAATATGTGTCAGTTAATTAATGTCATGTAAAATTGGCTTTGGGCATTCCAAGAGACACTGCCTCACTACAAGCAGCTCCAATTTAAGAAACATCATACCACTTGATACACATCACTCACATTCTCATAGTCCTTCATGGTGAGCGCTTTGATTGGGGACATCTTGTCAGGGAAGGATGGAGCTGTAAAACAACAAAGTGATACATTTCATTTGAGTCACCGTGGTCTCCATAGCACACAGAATCTTACAAGAATAACTCCCAGCTCTCGGGAATGTGTTTCTTTTAGAGAGATAAAGAGAAAGAGAAAGCAGAGATGTTTTTCACTGAGAGGCGTCAGAGGGGAGACATCTCCTGGAGAGCTGCCATGTTTAGGCCGGTTGAAAGCAGCCCTCAGCTGATCGTGTAGCACTAGTCAACAACACATTTCGCAACACTGATTCACAGTTTGACGGCATGACAGGAAGATCTCCGTCACCCGTCATGCCTGGATCGGTTGCTTGTAAAGGTACACTTTCTAAATCAGGGATATGTTGCTTTTCACTTCTGACAACAGTGCTGAGGTGAGACAGGGGGAAGCAAAAGTCAGAGAAGGGCAGCAGGAAACAGGGTTTTCCACACATTTATTTATTTGTGGTGGCTTGCCACAATCAAAACATCTGCAGCCAGGTATTGATTTTATATTTTTGGGGCTGGACTATTTATAAGAGCGCTGTTGAAATATATATATATACCATTTGGTTATTCATTCACTACACTCTTGGAAGAGCGTTGTCTGGGCACAGAAGAAGCAGCAGGACGTCAGGTGCAATGACAGTGAAACTTAACTGCTCATTGCATTGGGCCTAAAAGTTTGCTTTCACTCGCTGCAGCAGTTGCTGCTCACATCCATCAATCTGATAAGCTTTGGCCAGATTTACAAATAGATAGATTGACAGCAACTCAAACTCTACAAACTGCTACTGAGGAAAAAATTAATTCTTAAAGTGGTCCGCCTGTGCTGCCTTCAAGGACCTGCAAAAACATCAGAATTTAAAGAGGTGACACAGAATGATATAATGACAGATGATGTGATCACCACTTCTGGTAAGTGCACAATGGCCAACTTTCATTTCAGAAAACACTACCCTGTTGAAATTTGTGCACTGCACAATGAAGTACATAGTGTACATAGTGTTCATTAAGGGTGGGACTCTCTGGCCACCTTATGATTCGATTCGATTACAATTCAGAGGGCTACGATTCGACGATAAAACGATTAGCGATGCATCTTGATGGATTAATGCATATTTTTTGTGATCAGCTGTTTTATTTAATATTTTTTTTATGCATCATTTTTCCTATATGTTATTTCTTTTTCTCACTGTGTGATTACTAAAACAGTGTATTTGTAATGATCCATAATTAAATTAAACACTACACAGATGAATTTACTTCCATTATCTTTTATTAATAAACAAATGGAAGAGATGTGTCAGGCCAAGCTTTGTCATCATTTGCTCGATGGTTCTCTGGTAAGCAGCAGTACTTAACAGTCTGTTAAGTACAGAAAAGTTAATCTCTTTACTGTAATGCAGCCTTTAAAACCAGGAAAAAACAACAACAATATCGTGATATTCAAAATCGAAGACAATATCTAGTCTCACATCACAATATCAATATAATATTGCTATGTTGCTCAGCTCTAGTTAATAAACACATTTAAGAACTATCATAATGTGCCAAGTGTCAGTGTTTTTTTCTGGATGCCTCTGTGTATTGGTCCCCACAACCAACTTGACAGAAAGCCACATATGCTGACCTATATCTGTAAAAATCATTTCTTTACTGTTTTACGTGTTCTAGCCTTGAGTATATTGTTGGTACACTACAAGAGCTCAACAATGAATCAGACTCAGGATTACCTAATTAACATCATACAGCTAATCCCTCATCACAGCTTTGGGGACACAACTGTGGGAGGTCACAGCAACGATTTAACAGCAGCATTAATTAATACACAAGAGAGATGCAACCTAAGCAAGAAAAAAAATGAAAGGAGAACAAAAGAAAATCTTACCTGTCATGCTGTCTGAGGAGTACTCTCCAGCATCTATGGAGTCTGGCAGTCTGCAGCTGTGGAAAGAATCATTTTGTTAGCGATGCAGCCAGGACGCTTACATTTTTGCCACATCCAACAAAAACAATCTCAAATTTATTTTTTTTTAAATCACAGGAAACAAAGCAACCCCTGCTCTCTATACTTGCACACTGTACACATTTTGATTATTATAGTTTTTGAAACATAAATGCGTCATGTTTATGTATTACTCACGCTGGCCAGTTCCATTGAGCCCCAAGAACAATCCATAAATAGCTCAAGAGTGACTCTCTGCTTCATTTACATCCACTCTGGCACAGCCTCCTCAGTGTGCATGCATGTGTGTGTGTGTGTGTGTGTGTGTGTGTGTGTGTGTGTGTGTGTGTGTGCGTGTGTTTGTCAGACCATGTGCCAGTGCCAGCCTAGCCCTCATGTTCAGAGAGACAGGAGGAGAGAGAAAAGGAGAGAGAAACCAGTGGACGGAGAAGAGGGCTTTCTTTTGTAGACAAGTCGACCACTGTGGCTCTGATCAGCTAAGCATCGCACAGTGATGGGCAGTGGCATCACTCACAGACATGGTACAATGCACCAAACATCAGCAACACACATCTGGATCACAATGACACAAAAAGGGAACTGGGGCTGTACTGCCTAAACACAAATGCATCACTTGCACATGTAGTAATGCGGTTTATTGAGCATTAGGGTGAATTTATGCTAACAAATCTGGCTTTACAACGTCAGTTACTTGCATAAACAAAAACAATGTGGGCCAAGGCTCATGTCCCTCAACTCTGAACTTTGTGTCTAAAAATATATAACGTCCAGTATTGCATAACTACTTCCCATACCTCCCCTGGCAGTGGAAGATCACCCACTCTGCTGCTTTGCTGCTTTTTTCCTTCAGCAAAGAACGATTCCAGCATGATTTGTTTATATTTCATGTCTAAAAATGTATGTGCTTTACATTATTATTTAAATCAGCAAATTGGGCTTAGCATAATAATAATTTTATAGTGTGTTACTGAAAAATTCTAAAAGTATGTATATATATATATATATATATATATATATATATATATATATATATATATATATATATGAGAATATACATGTGCAAATTACATTATTGAAAAACAGACTCTGCATCCCTGGTTTTGTCCTGCTGTAATTACCACCATAAACTTTTTAAGCAACACAACATTGCTTTTTGGTGTTTCTGATGAGTCAGATGTATACGACTCCTATTCCATTTTGTCCAGTATAACTCCTTTTCCAAGATTCTGTGATTTTGGGAACTCTGAGTATCTGTGCTGTATGTAGGATTTAGGAGAATCAATTGATAGAAACTGAATATGTAAAAGTATGTTTTCTTTAGTGTGTTATCGCCTGAAATTAAGAAGAGCTGTGTTTGTCACCTTAGAATCAGCCATTTAAATCTACATAAGAAGCAGGTCCTCGTTTTTGGAGATCACTTTGTTCACCATCATGTTTTTACCAAACACTGGCTTACGTAGGACCATTCATGTTTTCACACTGGCCATCGTAGCTAGAGGCCCTTTTACAATAAGCAGTGTCAGAAAGACAAATAGTTTTTTACTCCGAACTTCTTGATTGAGTATTTAACCAGTTTAAATCACCAGGTCTGTTGGTTTGAGAAGATGAGATCTCTGATGATAATTGTGCTCCCAGTAAAAACCTCCTAATCGTATGGATCTTAATTTATCAGAGAAAAAAGGTGAGCTCGCTTTACCATGTAGTGACCGGGCCGCATGTCTCTGACGTGCAAAACAGAGTCAGACAAACACTGATTTGTAAAACAAAACTACTTTATTCCGTGTTTTTACTGGTTTAAATCACATGGTCAATTTATTTTGGAGAGGAAGACTCCCCTGTTGATTATTTGGCTCCCTGTGAAAAACCTCCTGAACAATGAATACAGAAAGAATTCTGGCCGGGAAAAGCTTCAGCTGGTGACAATCTGCAATCCTCACCGCAAGACTACTAAATCCACCGAAATATTACACACTGGACCTTTAAAGCTTCCACAGGCTGCAACAATAAACCATAATCAAACTGCTCTTCCCCATCTTTGTTTTGCTTCAACTCTCAGGAAATTACACAAAGTTAACCAACATGAAGTATCATGATTCAGTGCATAGCAGTGGTGAAAAGATGATACAGTGCCAAGTGAAATTAGGTAGCTTCCTTGGACTTTTGCAACATTGAATCACAGTGGATTTTATTAGGCCTTTTGATACTGATCAACAATAACAACAACAAAAACTCTTTTACAAAAGAGAGGCACTGTTTTTCTTGTGATACACTGTTAATAAATGTAAAATGACAAATAAGCAACAGGAGCACAATAATTCTCCACAGAAAACTAAAAATCCTTAACGTGTTGACAATTGTTGCATCACTGAGGTTTCACATGCAAAGCAACCCCTTCCTGTGATAATGGAGAGGAAGCATTGAACAGCAAGAGCCACGATAAGGGTAAAAGCATCAAACACAAACATGTGAAACCCCTTCCACTTAAACTATCCCGATGAAAACTCTCCCATGAATAACAGATTACCTTAAAACACGTCTGTCAGCTGTTATAGACGCTGCATCTGTCGTAACCCCTCCAATACCATGTGGAAACATTGTAAGCGCCTGTAAACAGTGACTTCCTCTTTCTTTTCATACTTTGGTCAACTGCCAGTAACAAATATGGAAGCAGAAAAGCTCACAATAATATTACTTACAGTACTTAATGAAAAACAACAAGCGAGGCAACTATCAGTACACAAAGACATATTTTTAAAAGGGTAAAGTGAATCATGTTTCAGAATAAGTAATTCACACCACACATATCAGCTAACATCTTGGATTACTGAGGCACGCTTACCACCTGGGTGACCGCTTTCACAAGGGACACAGCTAGGTTAGGTCATTTAAAAAGGACACTAAGCAAGGACACTACAAACTTAAACAATGACATGCTACAACTGGATTTTAAAGCAGAAAGAGCTATAGATTAGCAATATTAGGCAAACACTTTCCAGCAAGAGCAGAGCTCAGAATGCACAGTTCACCTACCACAATCACACTCTTCTTTCATGCCAAGGAGAGCAAAAAAAAACAACAAAAAACAAGTATGACATGTTAACGCTACCGGTATTTCCACATTTTCAATGAAAAGAGTGAGGGGAGACGTCGCTGCTTCAGTCTAAACCCTGCTGCAGATCTGCCTCCGATAATTTCCGCTTTCTTTCACTCTCTAAATGACAGGTCAACAAGCCGATCACAGCAATATCACAGCAACATCCAGCGAGCTGAATATGATTTATAGAGGTGATGTTTGCCTGAACATGATAGGCTGCCTGCACCGATGTTTCCATTGCACTTTTAGTGTATTGTTTTGGGCTTTTTTTCCGAATATGTTACAATTTGCCTCATGAAACAGATGTCGCTTATTTAAATTAAATCGTTTATGTTGTTAAAAGCTAAATTTAATCCATTAATGGGTGTTTATCATGTATAAGCGTTAACGTTGCAACCTACGCTAGTCAGTTACAAAGGCTGCTGCAAAAACAAACAAACAGAAACAGCCTCAACTGGAGGATCACTGCCTATCAACGTTATCAACTAATTTAACTTGACTATGTCAGATGCAACATTTTACAGATAAATTTGATTTGTGTGGTCACTAATAAGTCAGATGACGACTTATGACCTGGCGCTATAAATACATTTTTAAGACGCTATAACGTTATGTAGCTGACTGTTTGTTCTAGCTTATACCTAACTTAACTCTGTCACGTTATGGCGTTAGGGCAGATTATTAAACCTGACAATGTGAGTGCTTTTGTGTTGTTCCAGTTAATAGTCAGGGCCCGTGCAGCGGATTACTGGGTTAATGTTAGCTATAACGTACTATTACAAGCTAGCACTAGCTCGCTAGCTATCGTTAGTAGGGTTGTTTTTTTTTTTACCTTCCGTTGATGTCAACGGGAAGCGTCAAATCGTCCCCCACGACGGAGTCCATGATAGACGTTTACTTATTTTGTGTTCTCTCCGTTAAAGTAGGGCATTTTACAGACTAGACTAATGTAAACTTACAAAAGCGGGACGGAATTCAAAATAGTCCATGCTACCGCCATCATGATTTGGTGTACGTCACCACTGTGCACGTTGGAAACTGGTGATGCCTTCATGTTGTGTGGGAAAATATTTGAACCACGAATAACATCACACAGTAGAAGCCTCAAAACGCGAATATAACGATGTAAAATACAATAAAACAATATATGTGCTATGGATATTTCAAGTCTTATTTCATATTTTCTTCACCACGGTACTTAAATGTAAGTGTATTGTTTACGACTTCAAAATGGGGAATTTACGAGCAGTGGAAATGCAGCATAACGCAGGGTGGATACTGGGACAAAGCGATTGGCGAAAACAAACACTGTGAGGAGGGACATACACGCTCAAAAATACAGACGTAGTCGGATGCAGAATTTGCTTCTTTTGGTATGTACCTACGTAGTGAAGTTAGTGGCTCTGACAGGTTACCTGTTTTTGAATAATTGGTGGACCCACATATTCACACACACAATTGTATGCGTATGTGTATTTGTGTGTATGTCTGTGAGTGTGTATATTTTAAAGTTAACTTGTGCTGACATAGTTATCTAAGAGTATGCTTAGTCACAATTTGTATGTGTGTGGTGAATGTGATACTGTGTGTATTGCATGGATAATTAAACGTTAGACTAATGATAATAGGTATCCGGTCAACAGTAATGAGTAGGCCTACAGTCTGGGTATTTTCACTAAACACTTATGTGTATGTGTGTTAACTAAATGTATCACAAACCTTTCTGCAAACTGCTAACATTATACCCTGCACACAGAAAAAGCCAAAAGCAGTGTGGATTTCATTTATACTATCAGTGTGTAGAAGTGCTTTGTGAGCTTATTCGTGATGAATTGTGAAAATACTTACTTACATGTGAGTCAGACTTGAATGCAAGACATTTACTATATTTGAGTATTTTTATGGTATTGCACTTTCATTTGAGTAAAGGATAGTATTACAATAACAGCTATTCTAGCTTTTGTATGAATTACAAGTGCTTACAAAACTTTTTCAGTAAAATTAAAAGTAAAAAAACAGTAAATTAGTGTGTGTGTGCAAAAAGGAGCATTAAAGCAAAGAGCATCTTTGGAGATTAAAAGAGGTCTTGGATGGTGTGGAGGATTGGGATTTAGAATTAAAAAAAACACACAAACACTAGTTCTGCAAAACTGTGTGAAAAACAAAGTAACTAAAGGAAAAACTCTTTCTAGATGCTGCATCTGAATAAACAGGCGCTGAAGCAAACACAAGGACTAAGTCTTATCCTGGAGAGGAAAGTACAGGTGCACAGACTGACTCCATCACTGAGAGTCCCTCACTCTGCCCTGCCTGGTGTCTCTGTGGTTTTTCTCTGGGTCAGCCTACACCCTGCTGAGCTGACAACACCAATGTGTCACCCCATCGTGTGTGTGTGTGTGTGTGTCTGTGCCTGTGTGTGTGTGTGTGTGTGTGTGTGTGTGTGTGTGTGTGTGTGTGTGTGTGTGTGTGTGTGTCTGTGCCTGTGTGTGAGTGTCTGAACATACAATTGCCTGACAGAAACAGAAATGTAGAGTTCAATCAATCATTTTACATGAGTTCACAGAGATTACACACTCAGTCATGACAGTACAGAATACAGTCAGTACTCACTATATCACGGCTGGTATTTACCTTTCTACTGTGTCCCCACATCAGATTTGCTCAAAATCACAGGCAGAAAATGAAAGTGTCTGACCTGTTTTTCAGATTTGGTTTTCGCTTCAAACACTCTATTTCAGTGTCAACTCTTAAAAAAAACCTGTTATGTGTCGTGAAAAATGTGTGGCACAAATGCTACAATGTGTCGCCTAAAAACATCCAGATTCTGGGGCACTAATTCCACTGGAAATGCTGTGATATGTTGCTGAAAAACAACCAAATTTAGTTGCACATGGTGCTTGCAGCGCTTGTTTAGACTTGAAATTACTTGGCTATGTTTATGTTTTGGCAGAAAACACTCACTTGCAGTGTCACAAACACCTCTGGAAATGCTGCAATGTGTTGCTTAAAAAATACCCTGGTGGCACAACAGTAGCTGATATGTCTTTGAAAAAAGAAACCCTGAGAATTGACGGAATAAACGCTACACTGCAATGTGTAGCTGAAAAAAAAAACAGGTTCTATGGCACCAACACCTCAGGAAATGCTGCTATGTATTGCTAAAAAACACCCAGCTTTTAGTGGCACAAACACATCTGGAAACACTTGGATTGGTGTTGAAAACACACACAGTTTTGGTGGCACAAACTCTTCAAGAAACGCAGCAACATCTTACAAAAAAAAAAACAGGTCTCAGTGGCACAAATGCCAATGGAAATGCTGTGATGTGTTGCTGAAAACACTCAGTTCAGTGGCACAAACGCTGCTGGAAATGCCACAATGTGTCGCCAAAAAACAACTAGGTTCAGTGGCATAAACGCCTCTGCAAACACAGTGGCACGTCACGAAAAAATACCAAGATTTCAGTGGCACAAACACACTTACCAAATATAGTTAAGATGGTTAACATCAGCATGTTAGCATTGCCATTGTGAGCCTGTGAGATCAATGGACTGCTGTGCCTAAATACAGCCTCACAGAGCAGCTCGCATGGCTGTACACATCATCTTGTATTAATTATACCAGTAGGAAAAAGGTCCAGAGTAAGGAAGCTGACTTTCAGCTTTAAAATCAATACATATAAAAATAACAGATTGTTTTTAAAATCCACAAGATTCTTCTGGTTCAGGTTTGACATATATTTAGACCGCCACTCACAAGGGAGGAGAGACGGGGTCGCCAGATTGTAAAAAGAATCCTTCCATGACCCTCTAATCTGCACTTTGCTTAGTGATCTCCTGTTGAGACGGAGAAGTGAAAGGTATTATTGGCTGGAACGAGGTGAAAGGGGCTTTTGGTCATGATCCCAGGATGCACTAACGCTGATTTCAGGAGCAGAGCAATATGCAGATGCCACAGAGGTTTCACAGCATCAGAGTAAATGCAGTGCAGTGCAATGCAGTGGTGCAAAATTGCTGCTAAATTCTAGGAAGACATAGCAGAAAAAAAGAGTTTGGTTTCACACTGTCATCAGTTCCCAATATTTAGGAGACTTTTAGTTCAACGCATGTGGGCAGTTGTGTGCACTGCAGCAGATGAGAGTTCAGGGGAGCGATTGCCATAATTAAACAGACAGCTCCATCTTGTGGTCATGCAGTGACAAAGATAAAGAACCACATTCAGGCCGTCTGTCCACATCCACCAGGCATCACATATCTGAAAACAGATTTTAAATACTACATGGTTTTTCAAAAATTACATATAATATTTACAAACTTCTCAAGATTACAAAATCTGGATGACCAGTGCTCTGAATGGGACAACATGTCATGATGTATGCAGGCTGACAACAAACACTCACAAGATCTTTGTGATGAGAACTTTAAAGATTTTTTGTTGTTTTGGCTTGACTGCAGTCTATAACATGTGTAACAACAAAATTTTATACATACATACTATCCATGCAATGAATTCATTCACAAATTTAAACATGCTTTTTTTCCCCATTTATGTTTCATTCAATTGATGCAAAAGGGTTGAGTACTTTTTCTTATTTTTTCCCCCTTTTTTTGGTCTTTACTCATTCAAATAACTCTTGGACTCACACTTCCTTCTAAATCTGGAAGACTCATAAGGGTACAGTCTCTATTATTGAAATTATGGCCTTAGTTTTTAATGTACAGTCTAACAAAGGCATCTGAAATTGATAACTTGATAAAACTGCTTTTTTCCTTTTTGGGAAAATGTCATTCACAAAGGCAGATATCCTCAGTTTCCTCTTAATAAATGCTTGTTTCATGTTGAAATTAAGATATTCTATGATTCTGTCAGCAGAATATTTCAAACAGTTTGAAAATAGTTTAAAAAATCATAATGAAAGCAATTTTTCAGTGGTGCCTTTTTTCTCTTACTTAACTATTTTACGATATTTTGGGGCTTGTTTGTAGTAGTTTATTGCACTGTATCTTTTCTCCAATGCTCCATGTACTGCAGGCATAATTATTTTGTATTTATAATTACTGTGTTGTTATTGAGGTAAAAAAAACAACAACAACAACAACAACAACAACAAAAAAACTGTTAGGGGCGTGGCTTATGGAACGCGTCATGCCGTTTAGGTCAGTACATACGTCAGGAACATGGGGGCGGGGCTTGTGGAACACTCAGAGGTGCTTAGCTCATAAAGACATTCTGCCTTTGTGTCGTCATGTGTGTCATCACAGAAAGTTCTCGTTTGGATTACCTGCCCCTGAATCTGTCAGTAGGTGCTTTGGCAGGAGACAGGTAGGTTTAAAGATCTTAGGGGTTTCCGGTTATTAACAGCAGAATTTCAACCGTCGGTGTGACACCAACAGGCCTGTAGGTTACCCGCTGACCAGTCAACAAACCTCCTAGCACTAAATATATTTAACTATAGTTATAGCTAACACCACATTTACAATGAAAACGCCATTGCCAGGGGCTGCAGAGATTGAGGAGGAAGAGGAGGCATTGGAGATACCAGAAATTAGATCTGCTATCAGAAATCTTGTTGAGATTTACCTCAACAAGATGACATCAGAACAGTGGGGACTGTTAAAAGCAGGTACCCCTGATGATGCCACCAAAGTTGTGGTGGCAGATTTAATTTTTGATATTATTGCAGCCCTGATAAAAGCTATTTTAGGGTCTGCAAAAAATCCGACACTTGTATCGGAAAAGAGTGTGAGGTCTGGCCTAGGTGACATGCTCTCAAAGGGTTTTGCCGAGGGACTTGGCGTGGAGGGCCAAGTTCAATCAGACAGCGGTGAGTCCTTAACAGCCTTGATAGGCAAACAGGTGGCGGAGAGTGTTAAATCTGCCCTCTCCTCTACTGGACCCACCGCTGAGGCTGCAGTGAATCAGCCCATCCCTCCTCCCCGCAGGCTTAATCTGATGATTGAGCATGCTTGCAAAATGCTTAAGGCTTTTGCAGGCAAAACAAAAAAGGCCTTCACACCTCGACCACGCAGGCAGAGGGGAAGTGCGAACAGCTCTCGAGAAGTGACGATGGGCTGTTCACTGGCTGAGGAAACCCAGAGTCATATACTGACTTCTCGCCGACATTCCCCAAGTTGACACTGACTCAGCTACAGCTATCCAGAATGAGCTTAGCAGGGAGATCAGTGACATTATTGACCCTCTTTTGGAGGAAGTGTCGGACACAGAGTACGAGCTGCTCAGTTCCGACAGGTCACTGGAAATTGAGCTTGTCGCAGAAGACATTGCTCAATCAGTCTCTAAAAGTGAGAGCTCTGAGGAGACAGCTGTCACTGACCAGAGTCCAGTCACAGAAAAGCGTAAGTCTGTGAACGGGATAAAGAAAAAAATTAAGTCTTTTTCTGCAAAGCGATTTGCTTTCGCACTTGTTCACAGACTTATGGCACAGTTGAGGAGCAAATTCCACCGAGACTCCAAAACTGTAAGCAAAGAGTCTGTGCAGTTATTAATTACTGACATCGATGATCTGATTACAAAAGAGATCGATGAAAAGGCACAGACTGTGAAGGAGGTTTGTGTGTGTAAAAAGTTTAAGAACATGTCCTGTGGAAAAGTCCTGATTTTCACACAGGAACTTAGTGACCTGCTGTACCGCCATATTACTTATGGGACGGCAGCTGAGTTTGTCGCAGGACACTTTAGGAGGAGGGATTCTTGCAGGAAGGTTGCTGTCCCTCCTTCTGATACGGAAATGTATGCACACATCAGGGACCGAGTGTGGCGTTTCCTTGGACTTATGAGTTGGTGGCTGAATACACAGGCCGGCAGCCACAGTGAAAGGATGGCACATGCTATTGTGGGCGGTGAGACACTGTCTGAAATACCAGAACTCGTCGTCATTGAGGAAGCCGGTGCTGAACCAGTGATGGTTAACACGGCAGAGGTAGAATGGCGCAAGAAGTTCATCTACGATACCGTGGACCAGCTGGTTTCGCGCGTATTTAGTAAGGCAAAACAGACAGTGATCCCTGCCAAGTGTGAGGCCATCATTAGGCGTTTGGTGGAAAGATTATGGGCAGAAGTCGAGGGTTTAGACTTTGATGCCACCACCAAAACGCTCAAAAAACTTGATAAGGCCATTTACCAGGACTTATGTGAGAAGTGTGGCAGTAAATCAAATGTGCTGCTCTTCATGTATTTACAAGACACAGAACTGGAAGATTACATTGCCAGCTATGTGAAAAATCGAGTGGTGTCACCACCTAAAAAGCGTAGTGCCATCTGCAGGTTTTTCTCATCGGTGGGCAGAGCGATCTCCAGCGTCTGCAGATTTGGGTAAGTGAACTGTGGTGTTATATTACGGGTTTTCTCCAGGTGCTCTGGTTTTCCCAAATTCAGTTAGTATATACATTTACCAACTGATGAAAAAAAACTATCTTTAATATAGCATTTATTTTGAAGGAAAACATTTCTGGGGTTTTGGTTTTCCTTCAAAATAACTGCAAATAAGAGCTCCACTCCTGCCTCTCATTCAGGATATCGTCTGCTCCGTCCTTCAACATAGAAGGAGAAACAAATGGAGCAGGAGGTCACCTCGATGTGGGGCAGGACTTGAGCTCTCAGGGCCACCTCGGGGGTCAACAGCATGACCTCAGAACTCGAAGGTGAAGGTCTGATTTCCAGGCCTAAGTCTTCCTGAGTTTGTGTGTAGTCTACTGTGGTGGCACTGATCTGATTAATGAATTCATTCATTAATCAGTTAGTAATATAACAAATGTACACACCTCTTATGATTAACTGTAAAAGCTTGTTGGATTGTTGAACTCATGTTCTGACATTTTACAAGCTGAAATTTGACAGTTTCATTGAGGTGTATATCTATGTATGTATGTATGTATGTATGTATCTGTCTATCTATCTGTCTATCTTTTTATCTATCTATCTATCTGTCTATCTATCTATCTATCTGTCTATCTTTTTATCTATCTGTCTATCTATCTCTCTCTCTATCTATCCCTCTCTCCCTCTGTCTTTCCCCTCTCTCTCTCTCTCTCTCTCTCTCTCTCTCTCTCTCTCTCTCTCTGTCTCTCTCTCTCTCTCTCTCTCTCTCTCTCCTCCCTCTCTCCTCTCTCTCTTCTCTTGTGTAGCAGGATAAAGGCACTGGTAATGGTACTCCTGGCTTACTGGGATGGTAATGGTACTCCTGGTTACTGGGATGGGGTTCGATTCCCTGCGGTGTTCTGCTGATTGTTTTAGCTACACGAGGCTGATATTATTTCACTCTATCGATCATCTCTAACAACTGTCACTGATTCCCTCACACTCAACATACATACAGCAACATCTGTTTCTGTCACATGGATATGGTAACACGTTGGTCGTTTAAGAAAATACCTCAAATAAAATATAGTAAAATATATATATTTAATATAAAGATTTTTTGTTGTTTTGGCTTGACTGCAGACTATAACGTGTCTGAGTAAACTACTAAAGCGACTGCTGTTGTCTGTGGTCAGTATTCTGACAAATATATCTACTGCTCAGAATGACCTACAAAGATGACATGCACATGTGCTTTATTTCCTTAAAATTTTCTTCAGACACACACCCAGAATTTTACAGTACCCTAGACTTTACCGTAAAAAAATCAATATTTATTCCATCAGAACTGAGTATTAGCTCCAACATAGATTGTTTATTTCATTTATTTATTATTTACTGCAAATGCAGAATGGCTACTCTTATCTGTGGTATTCAGATTTGAGTGATTTTTAAATTAATTATATTATTATATATATTAATAGAAAATAACAATAATATCAGTATTTTTTATTATTTAGTGATTTATTTTCAAACAGGTAGTGTTGAAGACCTAATGTTGGTATGAACATGAATTCTGAACATTTTTAGAAATAACAAGATTTTGTTTGTGCTTGGAGTGACAGAAGAGTATGGGGTTCCTGTACTTAATTATAAATCAGTTACACTGTTGCATGTAATGTATTTCACATGGAATAGAGGGAATGTTGATAATTTATGACCCTGTTAATTGATTATGTAGAATATTTTCAAGAAGTTCATTTTTTCTTGGGAAATATTTCACCAGTATTGTTCTCCTCAGGTGCAGTCTAACAATTCTCTCAGATAATGACATATGGAATATCTGGAATCTGTCCCTGTAAAAACTAGAAAGAGTAAAAATATTTCACTTTCCTGAGATATAAATGTGTGATTGAAAAGACACGTAGTTATATCACCAAAATGACCTCTGTGACAAACACATTTATGAGACTTAATAGAGACTGAATATATTACACGATGAGTATATTTTTTTTTTTTCTTTTTTGGAAAATCACAGCCTAGTATATGTCATTCAGCAGCAGCAACATTGACTTTAACTGTAGATTTATGTTGCTGGACATATTTAGTCCATCTAAATGTCAACAGGGCCAATATTTTAGCACTGCCCATGCATATTTTTCAGTCTGATGTTATGATGGTAAATTTCAGGACTTACCAGCTGTCAGGTAAAAGTCATATGACAATCTGCAGGGTATCAGACTTGTAAGTGACAGAACCTGTGGGCCACAGCTCCCTCTACAGGCTGGAGGTGCCTCATTACTTACAGGCTCTGGTTCCAGAGGCCGTACTCTGGCCTTCAGGGTGGTGGTCAGCCTCTTGTTTTTCCACTCAACATTTACAGTAACAAGAATCAGAAATAATAGATATAATGTATGAAACAATGGATGAAACAGACTTATTGTCTTGAAACCTCATAGCCACCAACAATATTGCGGACTGAATTCAACAGAAAATTATGTCCCCAGTAAATTAAAGAAACTTTTTTCACAAAATTTTATACATACTATCCATGCAATGAATTCATTCACAAATTTAAACATGCTTTTTTCCCCATTTATGTTTCATTCAATTGATGCAAAAGGGGTAGAGTACTTTTCTTATTTTTTCCCCTTTTTTTGGTCTTTACTCATTCAAATAACTCTTGGACTCACACTTCCTTCTAAATCTGGAAGACTCATAAGGGTACAGTCTCTATTATTGAAATTATGGCCTTAGTTTTTAATGTACAGTCTAACAAATGCAACTGAAATTGATAACTTGATAAAACTGCTTTTTTTTTTTTGGGCAAATGTCATTCACAAAGGCAGATATCCTCAGTTTCCTCTTAATAAATGCTTGTTTTATGATGAAATTAAGATATTCTATGATTCTGTCAGCAGAATATTTCAAACAGTTTGAAAATAGTTTAAAATCATAATGAAAGCAATTTTTCAGTGGTGCCTTTTTTTCTCTTACTTAACTATTTTACGATATTTTGGGGCTTGTTTGTAGTAGTTTATTGCACTGTATCTTTTCTCCAATGCTCCATGTACTGCAGGCATAATTATTTTGTATTATAATTACTGTGTTGTTATTGAGGTAAAAAAAAAAAAAACAAAACAAAACAACAACAACAAAAACTGTTAGGGGCGTGGCTTATGGAACGCGTCATGCCGTTTAGGTCAGTACACACGTCAGGAACATGGGGGCGGGGCTTGTGGAACACTCAGAGGTGCTTAGCTCATAAAGACATTCTGCCTTTGTGTCGTCATGTGTGTCATCACAGAAAGTTCTCGTTTGGATTATCTGCCCCTGAATCTGTCAGTAGGTGCTTTGGCAGGAGACAGGTAGGTTTAAAGATCTTAGGGTTTCCGGTTATTTCAAAAACAGCAGAATTTCAACGGTTAGTGTGACACTAACAGGCCTGTAGGTTACCCGCTGACCAGTCAACAAACCTCCTAGCACTAAATATATTTAACTATAGTTATAGCTAACACCACATTTACAATGAAAACGCCATTGCCAGGGGCTGTAGAGATTGAGGAGGAAGAGGAGGCATTGGAGATATCAGAAATTAGATCTGCTATCAGAAATCTTGTTGAGATTTACCTCAACAAGATGACATCAAAACAGTGGGGACTGTTAAAAGCAGGTACCCCTGATGATGCCACCAAAGTTGTGGTGGCAGATTTAATTTTTGATATTATTGCAGCCCTGATAAAAGCTATTTTAGGGTCTGTGAAAAATCAGACATATGTGTCGGAAGAGAGTGTGAGATCTGGCCTTGGCGACATGCTCTCAAAGGGTTTTGCCGAGGGACTTGGCGTGGAGGGCCAAGTTCAATCAGACAGCGGTGAGTCCTTAACAGCCTTGATAGGCAAACAGGTGGCGGAGAGTGTTAAATCTGCCCTCTCCTCTACTGGACCCACCGCTGAGGCTGCAGTGAATCAGCCCATCCCTCCTCCCCGCAGGCTTAATCTGATGATCAAGCATGCTTGCAAAATGCTTAAGGCTTTTGCAGGCAAAACCAAAAAGGCCTTCACACCTCGACCACGTAAACAGAGGGGAAGTGTGCGAACAGCTCTCGAGAAGTGACGATGGGCTGTTCACTGGCTGAGGAAACCCCAGAGTCATATAATGACTTCCTAGCCTACAGTCCCCTAGTTGACACTGACTCAGCTACATCTATCCAGAATGAGCTTAGCAGGGAGATCAGTGACATTATTGACCCTCTTTTGGAGGAAGTGTCGGACACAGAGTACGAGCTGCTCAGTTCCGACAGGTCACTGGAAATTGAGCTTGTCGCAGCAGACATTGCTCAATCAGTCTCTAAAAGTGAGAGCTCTGAGGAGACAGCTGTCACTGACCAGAGTCCAGTCACAGAAAAGCGTAAGTCTGTGAACGGGATAAAGAAAAAAATTAAGTCTTTTTTCTGCAAAGCGATTTGCTGTCGCACTTGTTCACAGACTTATGGCACAGTTGAGGAGCAAATTCCACCGAGACTCCAAAACTGTAAGCAAAGAGTCTGTGCAGTTATTAATTACTGACATCGATGATCTGATTACAAAAGAGATCGATGAAAAGGCACAGACTGTGAAGGAGGTTTGTGTGTGTAAAAAGTTTAAGAACATGTCCTGTGGAAAAGTCCTGATTTTCACACAGGAACTTAGTGACCTGCTGTACCGCCATATTACTTATGGGACGGCAGCTGAGTTTGTCGCAGGACACTTTAGGAGGAGGGATTCTTGCAGGAAGGTTGCTGTCCCTCCTTCTGACACGGAAATGTATGCACACATCAGGGACCGAGTGTGGCGTTTCCTTGGACTTATGAGTTGGTGGCTGAATACACAGGCCGGCAGCCACAGTGAAAGGATGGCACATGCTATTGTGGGCGGTGAGACACTGTCTGAAATACCAGAACTCATCGTCATTGAGGAGGCCGTTGCTGAACCAGTGATGGTTAACACGGCAGAGGTAGAATGGCGCAAGAAGTTCATCTACGATACCGTGGACCAGCTGGTTTCGCGCGTATTTAGTAAGGCAAAACAGACAGTGATCCCTGCCAAGTGTGAGGCCATCATTAGGCGTTTGGTGGAAAGATTATGGGCAGAAGTCGAGGGTTTAGACTTTGATGCCACCACCAAAACGCTCAAAAAACTTGATAAGGCCATTTACCAGGACTTATGTGAGAAGTGTGGCAGTAAATCAAATGTGCTGCTCTTCATGTATTTACAAGACACAGAACTGGAAGATTACATTGCCAGCTATGTGAAAAATCGAGTGGTGTCACCACCTAAAAAGCGTAGTGCCATCTGCAGGTTTTTCTCATCGGTGGGCAGAGCGATCTCCAGCGTCTGCAGATTTGGGTAAGTGAACTGTGGTGTTATATTACGGGTTTTCTCCAGGTGCTCTGGTTTTCCCAAATTCAGTTAGTATGTACATTTACCAACTGATAAAAAAAAAACTATCTTTAATGTAGCATTTATTTTGAAGGAAAACATTTCTGGGGTTTTGGTTTTCCTTCAAAATAACTGCAAATAAGAGCTCCACTCCTGCCTCTCATTCAGGATATCGTCTGCTCCGTCCTTCAACATAGAAGGAGAAACAAATGGAGCAGGAGGTCACCTCGATGTGGGGCAGGACTTGAGCTCTCAGGGCCACCTCGGGGGTCAACAGCATGACCTCAGAACTGGAAGGTGAAGGTCTGATTTCCAGGCCTAAGTCTTCCTGAGTTTGTGTGTAGTCTACTGTGGTGGCACTGATCTGATTAATGAATTCATTCATTAATCAGTTAGTAATATAACAAATGTACACACCTCTTATGATTAACTGTAAAAGCTTGTTGGATTGTTGAACTCATGTTCTGACATTTTACAAGCTGAAATTTGACAGTTTCATTGAGGTGTATATCTATGTATGTATGTATGTATGTATGTATGTATGTATCTATCTATCTGTCTATCTGTCTATCTATCTATCTATCTGTCTATCTATCTCTCTCTCTCTCTATCTATCTATCCCTCTCTCCCTCTGTCTTTCCCCTCTCTCTCTCTCTCTCTCTCCTCTCTCCCTCTCTCTCTCTCTCTCTCTCTCTCTCTCTCTCCTCCCTCCTCCCTCTCTCCTCTCTCTCTTGTGTAGCAGGATAAAGGCACTGGTAATGGTACTCCTGGCTTACTGGGATGGTAATGGTACTCCTGGTTACTGGGATGGGGTTCGATTCCCTGCGGTGTTCTGCTGATTGTTTTAGCTACACGAGGCTGATATTATTTCACTCTATCGATTCATCTCTAACAACTGTCACTGATTCCCTCACACTCAACATACATACAGCAACATCTGTTTCTGTCACATGGATATGGTAACACGTTGGTCGTTTAAGAAAATACCTAAAATAAAATAAATAGTTTAAAAAAAATCCCAAAACCTTGTGATTTACACCCTTTATTTTTGTTTGTCTAAAATTTACCACTTGAGCAATCATGTTAATTTTCACATGTAATGACACTACTGTTATGTCCAGCTTTAGTTGATGGTAGACATTTTTTGCTACAACAATATATAGTAAAATATATACATCATTTACAACTTTTGTTAGTCATATTTCTATTATAGTTTTATGATTGTTGTTTCAAATGGCGAGTCTATATTCTAATTTATTATGCTGTACACATCATCAAATGCAGGTCTGGTTGAGGGGTCCCTCCGCCGTTGTGAAGCTCTGATTTACATGGATTAAAATGAATTTAATTATTTAAGTGAAATCATAATATTTGGTTTTTACAAATCAGGTGTTACATTTGATTTGTTTGTGGATATTCACCCATCCAAACAGTTGAAAAGTAATAATCCACACACAAATTGAAAGTATTTATTGAACAAATGGAAAATGAACAATGAATAAACAGTAGAAAATGAAGGATGTTGGCACCAAAATTGTCTTGTTCAGAGTTTGATGATTTACTGTATTTGGCTGATATTTCCAAACAGGCTTTAATTGTTAAGGCAACAGAAGTCGTGTAAAAATGTGAGGTATTCTTAGCTCGTTTTAATGTCTACAACAGATTTACAAAAAAGAAGTAACAATTTTCACATATTTGCATAATTCTTTAAAACACAAATTATAGTATAGCACAGAGTCCTGGTACAGTACATGGTTGATTATCATATAGGAAAAAAAAAAACCATCATAAAGTAAAATAACAGAAATTAAAAAAATAAAAGATAATTAACATTGCAATAAATTTGTTCTCTGGAGCCCCAAATTTACACATAAAAAATCTATAAATTCCAAGACCAGTTGGGCAAACTGATATATAAAGTTGTCAGAAAGAGTAGTATTGCTTTAACCAAGACAACTTGCTCAGTCGGCAACCACGTTAACAACATTAAATAACATTAAATTAGCAAGAGGGGATCCACTGTATACAGCAAGGTTTGCACAATTATACACACTTGTGTCCAGCTACAACAAAGAAACTTTTAGTTTTATTAAAACTATTTCCACTAGTTGTGTTTCTAAAAAATATTACATACAGCTGAGGGGGGCTTTGTACAGAGAAAAAGAAAACTTTATTCTTAAGAAATACTTCAAACCCTGTGATTTATACTGGATACAAAGGGAGTTTTTTTTTTATAGTTATCACTATTTTTTTTTCAATCAGAATAAGCATGTTTTTAAACTGCAGCATTGAACTAGAACAGACTACAAGGGAACTTTGTAGTTTGGGATGGGATATTAACATTATAGTGCATCGTGGAAGCTATGGCAATATACTTTCTGGACTTTTTTTTATTCATCTAAGCAAGCATGCACTATAGACATCAGAATATTCAGCAAAGTGGTGTAATTACAGCACTATGGTTAGCACCTTAGATAATTCACTTAGCACCATGCACTAGAGAGAGGATGGGATAGAAGACGGGGGTTGATTTTGATTCATAAATCCACTCTCCTCTCTCCTGTGGCTCAGTTCTCCTCTAAGGAAATGCCTGTACCTGTAGTGTGTCTACTGTAAGTGGGGTAGAAGAAGAGACTCCTGGTCCCATGTGGTGCAGAGTAAATAATAACTTTTACCCTTTTATCTCTTATAAAGTAAGTAAAGAAGCAAGGGACTGACACTCCACACTCCACAGTTGTAAAAATAATAAAACACTATTGAGAACTAGAGCTCCACACTCGTATTTTCACTCTGACCTCTAATCTCCACAACCGCAGATATTCTCCCTAATCATCAGTGGCATCCGGTTCAATAATGTATGGGTTAAGTATTTAATGCACTTACTCTCCATGTGGACGGCTTGTGTTCATCAGTGTGTGGCTTCAGACGTTATCACTGAGTTGACACTGGCTTTTTCCCACAGTAGGAAGGAAACTGAACGCCATGATCTCCCATTCGGAGCACTAGTAAATACAAATGCTCAATTTAAGCAAATGAGCTTGCTTCTGGATGACTTCACACGGGCAAAATCAGGCAAAAACGGCACCCCTGAAAAATCCTTCCATATTTAAAAGTTTTAAAAAAAAAATAAAAAATTGTCTTCTCATTTTCTATTGCACTTGAAGATTATTTCTTTACATAAGATATACATGTATAAAAGTTAATAATAAGCATATGTACATTTATTTGATCCCAATTACTTAAATTCTTCTCTTGTAAAAGAATTAAATTCCTGGTATTTCCAAAAAAAGTACACACAGTATACAGACTGTATACAGTTATAAAAATAAGTTACTATGATGTCCGCTGATTAACTTGGCCTTGGTCTCCCTTCACTTAGCAATGTTCTCGAGAGATAGTGTGGCGTAGAGCCTTTTTTTCTCCAAGCGGGCGTACGTATGGAGATCCTTGTTGTAGAGCTTTTGCCGTACGGAGAAGCTATTAGTGCAAGAACTCCCCTGCTCCTCCTAAGCTATTCTTCGTCCCCCCCCCAGCTCCCTCGTGCTCCCTACCTCTGTGTCTGCAGTCCAATGGGAGTTTGGAAGAGTGAAGCAGGATCTGTTTGGAGGGAGGCTTGGATTATTTTGCCAAGGCCTGGAGGAGACTGCGCCGCTCTCCTCGCCCGCGTGAGGGTGTCACTTAGGCGTGACGATACATCCCTCCGTGCTCAGAACTGCAGCCCTCACAGGAAGCATACAGGACCTACTTCTAGGTGGTAGTGTGATCCAGGTGTAGTCTTAGGGAGGTTGTAGATGTCGACCACAGGGAGCAGGGAGGGATCCAAGGAGTGGAACACAAAATGGGTTTGGTGCCAGCGGCCGTCGTTTACCTGAAATCCAGATACATACCGGTAAGTCTTTTTTTTAGTCCAAAACCTGAGCGTCACAATTAGGGCAACAAGTCTAACAGTCTGAAGCCCCGTTTACACTACCTGTACAAGGCAGGAATATAGCGCCATTATTCTGCCTCGCTGTGCTGTATTTTATTTAATTTCTTTATTTAACCAGGAGTAGTCCCACTGAAAGTCTAAAATCAAAATCTCTCTTTCATGGAAGTCCTAGCCAAGACAGCAGCATGACGAATTTCAGATAAAGGAACAGACTAAGATCACAACAGAAAAAGTTAAAAGCAAAAATTTTTTACAAAAACCCCCCAAAACAAACAAACAAACAAAAAACAAAAAAACCCCAGACTTAACCCTCTGAAACCTGGATCATTAGTTACCTTGTGCTGCAATCAGGCACCTTTTACAAGCATTTAAACCTCTGACACGTGAGCAAATTGATTTGATATCTTTAGAAAGTATGGAAATAAAGGCAGTAAGCAACTTGGCAAGTAAAAGGTGACAAGAAAATGATCTAAAAAATAGCTGAGAGAGAGCGAGAGAAAAAGAGAGAGAATCACTGGAAAATGATTAATGTGATGAGCATGTAAAGTGTGTAAAAAAATGCAAACTATGTGCTTTATGCTACAATACAATATATAAAGCTTGTATGTAAAGTCAGACATATAAAATACGGTATGATGTGACAATGTACAACACAATATATACATAAGTAGGAATAACAATAAGAAGATAAACAAGATGTGTAGTAATTATCGCACCAATTATTGCACCGTTAGACAGTGTATAAAGAATTATTGCAACTAAAAAAACATAATGCACAGTTGCTTTCTAAAATCCCATACAGGAGCAGAATAATGAAGCTGCCGTCATTTGGTTCTGTGTAAAAAATGCAAAGATGGCATAAAGAAGGGACTTCGTAACGTCCCTATAGTGCCACCTCTCTGTAAAAACGGCTTGAATGTCAAGAACGATGTTAACTAAAGGGCACAACGCCAAATGACATTGTGTTGGTCCTACCCAGCAGGAGTCTTCTATGACCTCTGGCTCGAGCTCTCCTCCCACCTCGAACACCTCCCCGCTCCAAGCCTTGAATCTCACAGAGGCCTGGTCCGCCGGCTGGTCCTCGGCTGGTCTCCACACAGAGAAGTTCAGGCAGTGGATGATGATGTGCTGTTCTGCCTCTGAGCTCAGCAGGTGCAGGAAGTTCATCTGGACACGACCAACGCTGATGGCTGGCTGCTCAAACAGGCGAACAGGCGTTGGTTAACAAGTCTGGTATGCACTCATGTGTGCAATATTTCTTTAAACTGTGCGATCGTGTAGACTTTGCTGTTGTTGTGGGGGGTGTTAGTGTGTCTTTAATACCTTGGATACTGTTATTGGTTTTAGGCAAGTCTGTCCACCTCCAGTAAAGTTACAGGAGACTTCTATAGTATCTGACGAGCAGCCCAGGTTTGGGTCCATCCAATAAGTGCCTGAAAATACAAACACATATGTGATTATTAGTCTTTCCAAACATACAAACGCTCGCAGTCTGTCTCCTACACACAAACATCCTCACCATCTTTTAGCTTCTGTTCACAGCTGTGCAGGTCCCTGCAGATGCGGGCGGGGTTGTCCCGAGTGCCCAGTGGGTTCTTCAGGCTCTGGATCAGGTTACTGAGGTAGTGGAGGGTCTTAAAGATCTCTGCGCCCTGGTCCAGCATCGGCAGGTCCATCACTGGCTTATTCTGGGGGACAGGCAAAGAAATGAGTCCGTGCGGCTTGCAACACATAAAAAGATGCAGCAGTGCAGAGAAATGTCCATGTCATACGATGTCCACTAACCTCAGTCCTGAGTGGAGTGTGTGAATCCATAAACAAAACACCATCGTCCTTCTGCAGCGATAAAACAGGTTTATCTAATATCTTATTTCACCGGTGTCATTGTATCTTTCTGGATAACACATTACAGTATATCCTTACTGCTCTAAAGGAATACTTCAACCCTAAATGACCATTGCACTGCTGTTGGGTGCAAACCATCCATCTCCAAAAGTGCCTTTTTTCAGTACAAAAAGTACAAAAAAACTGTTTTTAAAAGGATCCAATGGAGATAGGAGGTTTAGTCACAAACTATTTAAAATATATTTCATTGGTAAAATGGTAGAAATGGAGAAAATGGTAAAAGCCCCACTGATAGACGTAGAGGGGGATCAATAGAATAAATGAATGGAAAAAAAGTAATGGACATGTGCAATGGACAACGACAATTTGCATATCAATCACTCACCCCGTGTTACATAAAGAAAACTTTGTTTTTCTCACATGCCTCCTTGGTGAATGCAGAATTCTTTATGAATTAAAGTCATAGGTGACATTGTTGACAGCAAAACAATATCAAAACATCTGTTTACAAACTCCTGCCGTATAATCCAAATCTCATCTACCCAGCTGTGTGCTCAGTGCTCTCCAAACAGACAGCCCTTTCCGTTAAGGGACTGAACTAAAAGTGAAACTTTATGTGTGCTCTCATAAAGAATTAATGACAAAAACAGTAACTTTACGTTACACAGTAACACAAACAAATTAACTGATTGAGACAGTGGTGGACCAGCAGCTCCTGTGTTCAGTGAGGTAAAATTACTGTTGTTGTCCACGGAGGCTGGCTTTGAAGAAAGAGATTACCAGATTCAGTTCCCCGTCAGAGAGGGCTGTCTGTTTAGGAAGCACTGAGCATACAGCTAAATGAATCAGATATCAGTTATTGATTATACTGCACAAGCTGTGTGAGAGTTTGTAAGCAGATGTTTAGTGCAGACCCTTTTGATCAAGAATCTTCTGTTTCTGGATTCTTCATTCACCCTGGAGGCAGCGAGAATAAAATTCTTCACTAAGTCAACATAACAGGGTGAGTAAATAATATACAAATGTCTATTTGGAGGGTGAAGTATTCCCTTAAACCTTATTGGATGCAAGAAAATCAACAAACATAACACTACTTACAAATGATAGAGGGATACCCGGGCGACCCTAACAGAGGAACAAAAAAAAAAGTTATTTAAACAGTGAATGATGCAGCTCGAGTATGTGTGATTGACATTTCGTTAAACCTATGAAGGTGGTAAACTTACTGGAGGTCCAGGGGGTCCACGAGGTCCAGGAGACCCCTAACAAAGAAGAAAAACACACATGCTGCATGAGGTTATCTGTTGCCAATAAAGTGACAACAGAAAAAAAAAACAAATGATGTGTAAAAAATAGAAATTGATACACTGTGGAAACATACCCTTGGGCCTTGCAATCCCTGTTCAGAGAAAGAAAAGACATTTTTTTAACCTAAATATTGTTATCAAATTGGCTTTGCACACACTTGTTAAAAAAATGGAAAAAGTGTTAAAAAGAAATGGAAAAGAATATGTGTGGTGAGAAGTAAAGACAACTTACAGTTTCTCCGCGATTGCCCTTCTCTCCTCTAGGACCCTGTGAAGAGACGTACACAGTCAGCTGGCTGAAGAAAAACAGCACAGAGGATTGTTTAAGCTGATATAATACATACTGCGCTCCCACTGGGACCGATGATTCCCATAGGACCTACAACTCCTCCTCTGCCCTAATGGAGGGAGAAAAAAGAAAATTAAATAAAGCTAGGCATTTAACGCATTTCAACAGTGTGATCTCGACCGCAACTCTACTAACCATTGTGCCCTGAGGCCCCTTTGGTCCCCGTATGCCCTTTGGCCCAAAGTCTCCCGGAGGCCCCTGAGAACAGCAGAGATAAATATTTATACAGACTCATCACACAATCTGTACACCTGTTTAAAACTGAAATCCTTGATGTCAGCTTTGCAAAATGATTTTTTTTTTACACACCAACTCCTATCTCTAACTATATCTACGTCTCATCACGGAACATCTGACACCCACTAACTGTTTCCACGTTTAAGACAGTGTTTCCAGCTGTCCTAACAGATTTTGGCTTTGACTTCTATAAAGTGATTTCAGTACAATAGAGTGTTTTTTTTTTACTTTGCCAATCAACCAGACACAGTTGTAATGTGTTCATGGCACATAATGGAAACTTTGCTTCACGCAAGCAGTTGTTTAAAATCATACAAAGTTGTATAGAAGCACACGTGCTTTTAAAAGTGGTGATTGTTCCAGAAAGGAGCAACACAAACGGGCCATGGGCAGAAAGAGAGGGGAGCATTTGTTTGCTGTTTGCAGAACAGTCAGGGAACCTGCTGATGCAGTCTTACAGAGTAACTTACAGTCAGTATGTTTGAAAATACTGAAAATAGATTACATTGAATTTCTCTAAATTGGAAACACCTAGATAATACAAGTCGATTTCCTCCATTATATGCACACATTAGTCGGACTTTAACTGGACAAGGAGTTCTGTGCTCGCTTCTAGTTGCAGGCTTCCCTCAGTGTTTATGAATAGGGACTGTGCTTTATTTATGAGAGGGGAAGAGGTGCTGCAAAATGGGTCAGGCATTTAAAAAAAAAAATGTAAGCACTAAGGAAGGACTTGTGCTTTAATTTTAATTTAGATGAGGGACATACAACTTGAAAAGGTAGTGTTTTATATTTAATTTAAATGAAAAAGTCACACTCCAGCCACACCCCTCCTCAGATTAATAAAATACAGTCCCACAATACCAGCACACAAGCTAAGCAATGTACTAATGTTGACAGAGCCACATCAAAACATACTTTAGCCACCTAAAAAAATCAATGTCAGTTGAAGTATACACTATATTTTTGAATATTTGCTTTTTACTGTACATAGCAGCTGATGGAGGCAGCGGTGGACCAGCAACTCCGCCATTCAGTGGAGTTGCTGGTTTTTCTCTATGGAGTCTGGTGTTTTTTGATACAGCTTTAAATCCCCGTGGGTATGGCAACATAAAGCAGTGAAAATATTCTAAATATAGCATAGGCTACACTTAAACTGATATTGTTTATTTTCAGGTGGCTTAAAACTAATCAATGAAGGCAGAGTTTGCTCAGTGCTGTTTGATAATATGTACATGACCTGGGGGTTTTCTACCCTGAAGTTATTGTAAATAAACAGTTGTGTTTGGCGCTGAACATACCCTCGGTCCAAAAACTCCCAGAATCCCTGGAAAACCTGGTTCCCCTGCATCTCCCTGAAGAACAATGAAGTCAACAATCAGAAAAGTAGACTCTCCAAAATGTCACGAAATTATACGATTCAAAGTCTTGGTAGTTCATTGTCTACATTACATATGTTACTCACAGGTTGTCCTTTAGGTCCTTGGTCTCCCTGTGACCCTGGCAGTCCCATTCCACCTCTGAAGCCTCTTTTCCCTGAAGGTCCACTTTGGCCTCGGAGACCCTGCTCACCCTGGATGGATGAATAAATAACCAAATAACTGAGTGAAGATCACTCATGGGCAGTTACATAGTTATTTCTACATTCATCTCATGACCAAAGCAGTCATACCAGTCGTGTCCCTTGCACAGCAGCACATCACTGATGTGGCATTAAAGTAATTCAGATTATAACTTATCCCTCTTACCTTTGGTCCAATGGTCCCCTGTTCTCCTGGAAGTCCTGGAACGCCAGTTTTACCACGCGAGCCAGCTTTGCCAGGAAGACCAGCCTCCCCATCATCACCGTGTTCTCCCTATATAAGTAAAATGAATAAAATTCATCACAAAGATTAATTATATTATTCTGTTTTTCCGCAGGACCCAAGGATCAATAAGACACTTCCATTTTGGGCACTATTCAAGCACAAGAAATCTCATAATTTAATAGAGAGTAGTTGAATTTGCTGATAACATTCATGGGTGCAAGAGGACAAACCACTTAAGAGTTTAACCCTTTGAAGCCTGGATCGACATCACTTTTCTTGGGCTGCATCCAGATGCCTTTCACAAGTAGTTAATCCTTTAAACTGAGAGCGATTTGAGTTCTTTTAAAATCATGGGGGAAAAGGCATAGAGCAACTCGTCAAGAAATTGTAGGAAATTTGTAAATTTAGAAAAGTAAATGGAAAGCTAGGGAAAAAATTCCAGAGAGCTATATTTAAAATGATCAAAATTAAAATATTTTTTATGGCATTATTTTATTTTATTATATTTTAAGTTTTTTTTCCAGGTCATTTCATGGTTTGTTTGTTTTTTATTTACTTTCCCTGGTTATCTGGTTGTTTTTTTTGAGTCTATATTTATGTATTTATTATAACTGATTTCAGGGTATTTTTCTTCTTGTTGTTGTCTTGTTTTTTTTTTTTTTTTACCATTTTCTTGGTCACTTCTTAAAATGCTCATGGCCTTCTTCCCATGTTTTTAAAAGAAGAAAATTTGCCCAAGTTTCAAAGGGTTAAAGGGACAGTTTAACCCCAAATCAAAAATACACATTTTTCCTATTACCTGTTGTGCTATTCATCAGTCTGGATTGTTTTGGTGTGAGTTGCCGATTGTTATCAGCCGTAGGGATGTCTACCTTCTCTCCACTATAATGGAGCAGCAATGTCTTTTTGACTACCACAGTTAGAGTGCCATCTAGTTCCACTATATTTGAAAGAAGGCAGATATCTCTACGGCTAATATCTCCAATACTCTGCAACTCAAATCAAAACAAACCAGACTGATTAATAGAGAAAATAAGATAATTTTGGGGTGACCAGTCCCTTTAATGACTTTCCTCTAGCACAATCCTAAGGACACTATTGTAGGTTTTTTTTTAGCCCCATTACAGGTAAGTCTCTAAAAGCAAATTCTTCAAGTTGTCGTTTGCTCTGTCCAACACATGCAAACATTGCTTTGTTTCTCTCACCGGCATGCCTTTACTGCCATCCTTTCCTAGGACCCCATCCGCCCCGGGCATGCCCTCCAGTCCCTCGCGGCCCACCACACCTCTGGGACCGGGAGGACCACCTCCACCCTACGAAGAAGACGGGACTTATCAGAAATCTCAACTGAGTGTGACAGTGTGTGTTAATGGGATTTTTATAATCCGTTTTTCCATTAAATTAACACAATCAGCGTTCCCCTGTCCAGGTTAATCTACTGTATATATGCTTATAATTGCTCTATTTCCAACTACTTTAGTCATAAATGCAAACTTGGCAGAGCAAAAGATCTGTTGTTTCATGTAATGAAATACTGTAAGTCACTGAAGCAGGTTCGAAGAATGGTTGACTTACCTCTAGTCCTCTGGTTCCTTTCTGTCCTGACTGACCCTTTTTTCCTTTCTGACCCTGAAAAGGGAGACAGTTTTTTTTATTTTGTTATAACAAAATGTTTACATGTTTAATGTTTACAATGTTTACACATGGCTACTTTGTCAGGAAATAGAAACTAGGTAAAACTTATTATAGTTGGTCAAACAAACACAAACCATGGCAACATGTGCATCCAAGTAGAGAAAATAAATAAACACAATAAAATTGAAACAAAAAAAAAAAAATACATTTAAAGGAATCATTATTAGTTTGGGCCAAATTCACAAAGACATAAATAAAGCACCTTATCACGAATCTACAAAAGGTAATTACAGGGGCCCGAGGATTCAAAAACCTGCTGATCTTTACAGAGAGTTTTGTTTTATTTTTTCCATTGAGTACACTTTCATTTACCTATCTTTGCTATGTGACATTAAGTAATTCATAAATTGTAAAAATCTTTGAAGTATAAACCAAAATTATCCTGTATTTGCTTAAATGATTTCAAAATTTCCCAATCAAACATTTGGTTAATTGTGATGAGATGATTTGCTTCTTATTCCCTAAACCCAGCATCTTATTTACACGGCAAAAAAAATCCACATTCCCGTCAATCTTCTTTGCTCTTGATATTGTTAAAGGTGCTTCTTTCCTTTTTCTCACAACTGACCAGACTTTCAGGGTACAGCTCATCCATTCATTCTTAACCTGACAATATACAGACATGCACATAGTCTTGATACAGAGGCCAATCACCATCTTCCACACAGCAAAGACAAAAAAAATGTTTTTGTTTCGACATCCTTACTTGATCTCCTTTGGCCCCTTTGGGTCCTTGTTGCCCGCGAGGTCCAGGCTGTCCCTGAAATTGCCAGTTATGTTAATGAAAGCACATAAAGACGACCTGTGTGAGCATGCCCGCTAGTTGTTTATGTAGACTTAATGACAGAACTGTGTATGGAAATCACAAGTTTGGACACTTACAGGTAGTCCAGGAGCTCCAGACCTGCCCCTCTCTCCATCCACACCAACTTGACCCTGAGAAAGAGTGGCAAAATATGAACCTCCTGAACTCAAATAAATCATTTTAAAATCATCGGGAGCGACGGTACTTACTTTATACCCCGGATCTCCTGATTCCCCTCTTTCTCCTCTGTCACCTGGACGACCCTGATAAAACAAGAAATATATGAGCAAACTAAAAACGATTTGATTCCAGACAAACAGTAGAGGGAGGGACAAAAGTAAGTCAGGTGTGACTTACTATGTCACCTGGAGGACCAGGAGGACCCTCGACTTTCCCATCATCCCCCTGTTCGCCCTGCGGATGAAAGTAACAACAATAAACATTTAAATATTTTATATGTAAAACATGTCTCTGCCATTTCAGCACACCAGCAGTGTCCAAACTTTTTGAATGGGAGCCAGATAAGTCTACATGTCTACAAATTGTATGACAGTCCTGCCATCGTGAGGTGAATAAAAAATACAAGCAAAGTGATCTTGCTTGATTGATCAATATTGTGTTAATTCTAGTATATTTTGAACTAAAAGCTGAGAGCCATTTGAAATCACACTGAGGGCCACAATTGACCCTGGGCTGGACTTTAGACATGAGTGCAGTACACTGTATCTAGACTTTGAGATGTTTCCCAAAATGTTGCATATGTACGGCTTCTTTTAGATGCGCTCACATCATTATAGAAAAAATCGAACGACCTCCCGCTGTGTACAAAGTCACTTCTCTTTGCTGATAAAAGGCCAGAATATTTTAACAACATATTGTCTTTGATGAAGGTGCTGAGGTTTCTAAACAAGGTTGCTTACAGAGAGAGGTGCATTTCAGGATGCTTATTTCTTTACTCAATAAAAAAAAAAAAAAAAAAAAAACATCTGGTGTCATTGAACCACTTTCAGGTGTTTTGTCCCCAATACAAGCTTTTGCTACAATATCCGGGTAACAGACGGAGCTACGATGTAGAATATAGCATAAAATAATGAGGACGTATAAGAGATCAGTGTAACACATAAAGTGAACGAGGTGTACCTTTTCACCTTTTGGTCCTGGAGGCCCCATGGGGCCCTGTGGTCCCTGATGACCCTACAAAGACAGACAATATAAATTACAGGGTTTCCCACACACTCATTTATTTGTGGCAATTAGGGCTGTGTGATATGACCAAATACAGTACTGTGCAAAATTCTTAGGCCACCATAGATTTTTTGTTGTAGAAAAGTTGTAATGAGGACATAAAATATACATTTATTGCTTAGACTCTTTATGAAGATACAAAGAACACAGAGAACATGTACAATGTTTTAAAACAGCAAAAAAGTCAAAACAAAATGGCTTCTTCTGATTGAAGTCGATATTTAGTGTGAAACATGGAATCATACAACCATAACAAAAGGTAGCTAAAACAGTCAATATTGAGCTTTGGGCATGTCTTGAATGCTACCTTGTGTAAATACACCAGGAAATTAGTATTGTAAATCTCATATTGCCTGCCTAAGAGAGTTCAAGACATGCTAAGTGGAAATGGAGGTCACAGTAAATATTTGCAGATTAAGCCTAATTAGGTTGTTTTATTCTGAAATATTTGCATTTTTAATACTGTATACTGGTTGTAAAGACACTACTGAGAAATAAATATGTATATAGAGAATTATGCATATAAAAAGACATCTGTTGTTACCTATTTTGCTATATTGTTTATTTCGTTTAGGTCATCTGATAATGCTCTGCATCCATCCGTGTGACCAAGGGACGTCTACACAATGCACCAAAACAAACAAACATGGAGGAGCTGGATAGCAATGGTGAACGTGGGGATTCAGCACAAGCTACTGACGCCATAGTTTCGTTTTTCCCTCACTGCACCCCACTCTCGGAGCGCAGAGTGTACTCTGGGCAAAGGTGTGCAGCAGAAAGCCAGACACAGTGAAAGTGAAACTTCACCGGCTATTGTGCTGGGTCTGAACGTTTGCTTTCACTTGACTAAAACTTCTCCCACTGCTGCTAAGGAAAAAAAAGAACGAGTTCTGCCTGTGCTGCGTTCATGGACCAGCAAAATTGTCAGAATTTAGACAGATAGACACAGAATGATGAAAAAGGGACACACAAAATAAAAACAGTTTTGTGTTAACAAGTTCTGCTATCCCCACACATTAATTCTATTTTTTCCAAAAACACTGTATTATTTTACATAAAATGACCAAACATTAATAACCATAAGATGCTTGTTCAGTGTTTAATGTCTATCCACATACAGACACTTACTTAAACTACGGTCATCGGTCATCTTACCTCATAACCTGCAATACCAGGTTCCCCCTGTTGACCCATTCGACCAGGAGCTCCCTAAAGACAATAAATGTTGTGTCTTCAGTCACACTATACATATTTAGAACATTACATGGCATTCAAATATATTATGAAAACGGTTTAAGGTATAAATGACAAATATGTTTATCATTACTGTTCCACTTTACCACGTGTCCAATGGTTCCTCTGGATCCCTTCGGCCCAACAAAACCTGGCGGTCCAGTCTTCCCCACCGACCCAGTCTCCCCGAGGTGACCCTGTTGACCTT